>NW_005871048.1:58294042-58344145 GCF_000147115.1 Myotis lucifugus | reverse complement strand
ACTGCAACAACTGTACTCACTTGCATTGACAACATGGGTGATGTCAGTATTCCACAATGTATCAGTAATACCTATCTTCTCTTTAGAATGTTCAGCAATATTTTAATAGAACTGCAAAATGTCCTGTTTGCAACTTTTGGAATTGCAGAGATTCTGGTGTGAGCACATAAGTTGGAAAGAGAACACTTGGTCCTGTCAGCATGGTTCAGTGGTTGAGCATCGACCTATGGTTCAATTCCTGGTCAGGGCATATGCGCAGGTTGCAGGCTCAATTCCGAGTGTCTCCTTCTCAGTACTGATGTTTCTCTCTCTCTCTCTTCCTCTCCCTTCCTCTCTGAAATCAATGAAAATATATATATATATAGATATATATATATATATATATATATATATACATATATATGTATGTATTTAAAAAAACAGAGAGAGAGAGAAGACTTCGATAAAATTTGGTGGGAGCTATTGGGCTTCAAAAGTATCCACATAGCCATTAGAATATCTCAGCTAACAGTAGAAATGTGCATGCCACATTATAGTTGACGTAAAAAACCCCCACAAATTTGTTCTTAGAGCACTTACAAATATGACATTTGTGGACTAGGTATACCATACTTAGAGTACTGCTTTGAGGCCCTTTTCTAGCATTATAGATAAATAGTTATAAACAGAAAAATAAAAGTGTTTCCTATTTCATCAATCTGAAATAACAATAGACTAGAGGCCCGGTGCACGAATTCGTGCACCAGTGGGGTCCCTTGGCCTGGCCTGCGGGATCTGGCCAAAACCAGCTCTCCAACATCCCCCGAGGGTTCCCAGATTGTGAGAGGGCACAGGCCAGGCCGAGGGATCCCACTGATTACCTGGACTTCAGCAGCAAGCTAACCTACCAGTCTGAGTGCCTACCCCCTGGTGGTCAGTGCACATCATAACAACTGTTTGACCTGTCAACTGTCCCCTGGTGGTCAGTGAACTTCATAGCAACTGGTTGACCACTCAACTGCCCCCTGGTGGTCAGTGCACGTCATAGCGAGCAGTTGAGCTGCCTTAGCATATCATTAGCATATTACATGCTAATAGGTTGAACAGCCAACCAGTTGACCAGATACTTAGCATATTAGGCTTTTATTATCTAGGATATTTTCATGTTAGGATAAATAACAAAATTAGAATTACTGGATAACAGAATAAACAGTGTTAAAACTTTGTCATAAAATGAAAAATTGCTTTTGAGAATGGCTGAATTTTCTTTCCAACCTACATACATGATTTTCTTCTTAGAATATCTTTCTACATCCCAAAACCTAATAGAATTTTACCTACACTTAATTATGCTATTGATATGGCCTCCATTTTACACCAGGATTTTAAAATTCTTTTAAAGTTAATTTTAATATGTTGAGTGAGAATATTTCTCTAATTCTAAATAATTTTAACATAATTATTAAATATTCTGTTTTTCCCCTATTCCTTTAGATGGTATGTTTATTGTCATATCTTCTGTATTCTAGAACTTGGCTTTTTATCAATTTTTTGCCCAACAGTGTTTCTATTTCAGCATTTGTTCATTTAAATTATCAAAGAATTATAATGTATTTTCAAATAATTTCTTTGGAAATAATTTTCTATTTCCAAAGCAAGTATGGTTTCCTTAAAACTTTTATATCTCACACTTGATTCACTTACTATTAATATCCTAAATTACTGTGGAATATTAAAATATATTTTAAAATTACTTCTAATACAGAATTAACCGTGATTATTCTAAGTTTTCTATTTTCTTTTTGACATTTTAAAAATAAATACTAGCACCAAATTTGTATTGAATTTTTATTTTAGACTTTTAAACTTAAAATATATTTTTATTAATTTCAAAGAGGAAGGGAGAGGGAGAGAGAGAGAACAGAAACATCAATGATGAGAAAGAATCATTGATTGGCTGCCTCCTGCATGCCCCTATTGGGAATGGAGCCTGCAACTCAGGCATATGCCCTGATTGGGAATCAAACAATGACCTTCTGGTTCATAGGCTGATGCTCAATCACTGAGCCACATGGACAGGGCTGTATTGAATTTTTAATTGCAATCACTTAAAATTTAAAAATTAAGTCTGTAATACTAGAAATTTGGATATTTCCTAGTGACATTAAAAAACCGTGCTATCCATATATTTAAATTTTCTTTTTGGTCTTTAGGAAGATTTTTATATTGTTTCATATGTTCTCTACATTTTTGGTAACATTGCTGTTTTTTTTTCCTATTTTCTCATGGAGAATATTATGAATTAATTTTTTCCATCCACCATTTTAATTGGCCACAGATTTTTGAATATTAATTTTATATCCAAAAACCTTACTCAATCATCACTGGTTCTCTTAGTTGGTTTTTAAATTACATAAACTTATATGCAAATAATATTTGTCTCTTACCTCCACAAAAAATTTTTAATTTTAGTTTTTTAAAAAACATAATTTTCCCCTTTATTTTTATTTCTCTTTGCAACAGAGTAAAATAGCATATTGACTGTATTATGATAATACAAATTCTCTCTTCTTATTAGGAATCAATTTCAAATGCTGTCAAATACCTTTCAGCCCTCATTTTGTGTTAATACATGTTTTTTTTTTCTATTCAGACATTTCCATAGACTATATATTATTTAAATCTACATTTTTCTTTTTACATTTATCAGATTATAGACCAGTGCACATGTTCTACTCTCATAACCACAGGTAACTTAATAGTAACAACATGTTTCCTAGTAAGAAATTAACTTCATTTTCTAAGGTGTAGCCTTTCATAGGCTAGAATAACCTCTGTTGTCCCTCCTACAATACCAATCAAATTTCAATTCACATTTCAACAGTATCATTATCTCACTTAGAGTTTTTAAAATAATCACTCATGCAGTTTTATTTAATATTCACCATAATATAGCAAAGTTGAAATGCCAGCAATTCCATAGCTATTGAAACAATTAACATAGCAGGAAGCCTATACTAGAGCCCTGATGTGGCTGGCACTGAGACAAAGTAAGTACGTGGCTTTCAAAGAAAAACAAATCTTAACAATAATTCTTCTCTTGTAAAACAGATTGGAATGATTTAAGAAGAACATTAGATTTGGGATACCAACTTCAAGTCCAGGGTGAGACCTACATGGCAGTTCCCCCAGGGAATTTCTTCTGGCCACTATTATAAAAACTGTCATTTGGATGATACATCATGCTACTGTACTTCTTTTTTTTTTTTTTTTGTTAATCCTCACCTGAGGATATTTTTCCATTGATTTTTACAGAGAGTGGAAGAGAGGGGGAGAGACAGAGAGAGAGACACATCCATGTGAGAGACACATTGATTGGCTGCCTCATGCATGCTCCCCAACCAGGGCCAGGGATTGAGCCTGTAACCCAGATACATGCCCTTGACCTGAATCCAACCCGAAACCCTTCAGTCTGTGGGTCAATGTTCTATCCACTGAGCCAAACTGGCTAGGGCTGTATTTCTTTTTCATCACAAGGAACGGTAAAGTAAATTATATTAACTTACAGAGAAGGGATGATTTCAGTTGACGGTATCAAAGGCTTTGATGCAGAGATGTTACAGGTTAACTGCAAAGCTAGACCCTGCAGTATGTAAGAGGAAACATGCCTATATCCTGAGGAGCACACATGTTCATCTATTTAACACCTCACTTTTAAGTAGGTCCCAACTGCTTTGACAAAACATTGGTATTATGGACTATGTCCTTTCTGTCCAAATTCACACATTGCAGCATTAATCCCTAATGTGACCTTAACTGAAGATAAAGACTAGCAATTAGGTCATAAGGATGAGACTCTAAGCCAGTTGGGCTGGTGTTTTTATACAAAGAGGAAGAAGCCATGTGAGAATATAGAGAAGTGCTACAGTTTTTAAAGTAAGGAGAAAGGCCTCACCAGAAATCAATCCTCCTGGCACCTCACTCAGACTACCGGCCCCCAGAACTTTGAGAAAATGAATTTTATTGTTTAAGCCATAAGGTCCAGGTATTTTGTGACAGCAATTCCAGCGCAATAATGCCAGTGGACTCACTTTACATTTTTGGAAACTATCATATAGGACACACTCTCTCAATGGCCACCTAAATGAAGACTTTTTGCATGAAAACACAGCTTGACTGATTTAAATAATCCTAAACTCCCTTAGTCATGGTAACACGCTAGAGCCTGAAAATACTTTGTGATACTCACATGGAAAATTGCAAGCACGCCCTTTCCATGGGTCACTTAAGGGATGAGTCTGCCTAAGTGTCTCAGTAAGAATTTTTAATTTATGCCATTGTCACCTACAAATTATGTTACTAAAATCATTGCAACTAGCTGTATGCAATCCCCACATGTAGAGATATATATAGTGTGTGTGAGAGTGCATATATGTATGTGTGTGTGTCATAGAGAGAGGGAGAGAATTAGACAATTATTATAAATATTGTAATTTAAAGATAAAAACTAAATAATACAATTATTATAAATAATGTAATGTAAAGATAAACACTAAATAATACTTGTAAACATGTTTTAGGGTAGGAGGAGGGAGATGAGTTTTTTTCATTAATAGTTGGATATAGCTCCTCTCTATTTTGAAAATTCAAAGAGTAAAGTCATAAAGAACATGAGAAAAAAAGGAATAAAGACCTGAGATTCCCAGATAGTTGTAGCTGTGAAACCTGTATTTCTTTGTGTTTGATGTGCATTTCTTGTTAAGACAGAAAAGTAAGTTGTGTATTCTGTGAACAGAATGCATGCGGGTGTACTGATCTGAAAATAATTTGGTATATTGCCTCTAAAGCAACGATGCGAACAAGAAAGAAATAAAAGGCTGTGAGAACTTACATATTTCTTCTCATGTGCATCAAAAGCTAAAAGAGCAATATAAGAAGACATTTATACGTATACATCTGGTGTGTTATTTTTCTTTCACCCAGAGTTCTAGGATAAACCACTCTTCTTTATCATTAGACCTTACTACTTATTAGTGATTTAATAATTGAAAATATGTCTTTAAAGTTGTGGCTAGCTTTGTCATATATTGTTTAGTTTTTTTATAAACTAGAGGCCCAGTGCACAAAATTCAAGCACTCGGGGCAGGGGAGGGAAGGAGGACTGTGCCCTCAGTCCGGATTGTGAGAGGGCGCAGTCCAGGCCAAGGGACCCCCCTGGTGCATGATTGGGGCCGGGGAGGGACATGGGAGGTTGGCCAGCCGGGGAGGAATTGTGGAAGGGCTCCAGGGTGAGTCTGGCCCATCTTGCTCAGTTCTGATCGGCCAGACCCCAACAGCAAGCTAACCTACCTGTCAGAGCGTCTGCCCCCTGGTGGTCAGTGCACGTCATAGTGAATGGTTGAGCTGCCTTAGCATATCATTAGCATATTACGCTTTGATTGGTTGAATGGATGACCAGACAACTGGACACTCAGCATATTAGGCTTTTATTATATAGGATGATACCAATAAATGTGTGAACTCAATTCACTAGAAAGTGGAATTTAGTATGAAAGGGTTTCCCATGGGTCCTATCTAAGATTTACTAATGTATTAAAATTTAAAAAAGTCTTTCCCATATAAAAGCTCTAAAGTAAATGTGAATTCTAGCATTAACAAAAATACAGCCAAACAGGAGGACAGTGGCCCTTGGGGGTGATGCCTTGGATACTAACCAGGGCTATATGAAAACAGTGCATGGCTCTGGTTATATTTATATAACCAGACCTAAGGTGTGGTCCCCAGAAGGGTGCCACAGATGTTGTGCCCAAATACATAAATATGATCAATCATGTGATAATTAATACCAGTAAATCAAACTCATAAGTGCAAATATAAGACAGAAGGTGTGATAGAGGCATAGATACTTTTAAACAGAATGTTCCCTTCCCCCATATATATCCAAATAAAAAGCCACATTATAATCCAACGATTTCCCAGTGACCTTAAATTCAAGTCAAAGTGGTGAGAATTGGGTGAATCACATTACTGTGGATTGTCACTCTATCATGCTATTCTCACGCATGTACGTGAACTAGAACATTCCTGTTGGTGCGTGCTCTTTCTGTGGGGAGTACTAATGGCATGCTGAGAAATTAAACCTTCCGGGGTCTTCCACTACTAACATATTAACCAGTTTCTTTTTCTCTTCCTCTTCAAACTTTCGTGGGCAAGTGATTTCGATTGAACGTTCCAGGATACCTAGCATCTTTTCCCACAGTTTTATTTCCTGCCAGATCTCTAATTTTGTTTAGAAATTCTCCTCCATGCTAACAAAGATGTGAGTGGGGTGTCTGATTGCTGTCCCAACTCAAATAGGACCTGATTTTTCTATTGATATGTCACTTTACGTATTGCCAGTGATTAGCTCAAACATGCTTTTGTGATTTGACTCTGGCTCATGAAATACATGGTGAAATAGATTGATTTTTGATATTTTTCATGGGCAATTAGATTCCAAAAGCTGCTGCAAATGAGGATTTCTAAACTTGGAAACTTTCTGTGGTCATCGTCTCCCAGGTATATGCAGAGGCAGTGAGAGCAGAAAGCAGTGGGAACAGAGGCTGCCCAGAGAGCTAGCTAAAGTGCTGTGCAGAGAAATGGGGAGAGTGAGGTCTGGCTAAGGGTGCTACTGAGTTAGAGATCCTAAAATAGCTCAGTATGCTTGTAATAAAATCCATTTGCTTAAGCCAGTTCAAGGTACTTTCTGTTATGTGTTTTCATCTAAGCCAGAACTCTTTTGAAACACTCCCGAGGGAAAATACATAAAATATTAGGCTTATGTCATTAACACCCAAAGGTTCAGCAAGAAATTCTCAGGCAAGCAACTGTGAAGGAGTAAACCTTATTTTAATGCTGATTTTGTGCCACTAAGTAGTACTACACATGGAAGCTTACAAATAGTTTGCTAGAATATTTATAACTTATAGTAATAATTTTAGGAAATCCAGAACTACCTGAACTCAGAGGGAGAGGCTATATTTAGTATTATGAAAAAAAGTTATAAATACTATTTCCATTATTGATAAAATCTTTCATATCTTATGAACCTACTTTTTTAGGCAGATATTGAATCCATTTTATCATATGAGTGACACATTCTGTGACTTTCGCCTTTTGGAGTGCTGAATTTTCTACTGTACCTATTATAAGTTAGTTTTCTTTAGCCTCACATATTAGTTTGGATTCATAAAGCTTCACTTTGCTTATACCATGTACAAGTAACATCTTGTTAAAACTGAATATAGAGCCTCTCCTTGGTTTATAGAAATTAAAAAAAACACATTTTAAATAAATTATCAATCTTCTTTGTATACTCTTTGCATAATCTTCTCTATCTTTTTATATAAACAATTATATTTATTAGTTCTTTGAAGTAGTAATCTTATGTTCTCAAAATGCAGGAGGAGGAATTGAGATGTAGGAAGTTTAAATATACTTGCTCAGGGCTATAAAGCTAATGAATGGCTGAGCAGCAAGGATCTTAATGAGGTCAGTAAAACATGTTCACTGCTTTTCTCTTACAAATCCAAAATCATGTCACCTAGCTCTCAGCTTCAGATTCTATGGGAAATTGGTAGCAATATAAATGCTCCAGCTTCCAGTTTGCAATACAAATTCAAAGTAATCTTTCTGGAGAAAAATAAGGGTTACATTAAGAAAAATACACACACACACACAATTTATACAACACTAAATAGGAATTATTAAAATTCTTGCAATAGTAAAGTATTTTGGAGAGGAAAAAATAGAGAGCATTCCTCAAATTCAATAAATGACACAGCCCCAAAAATAAGGCTATGTATGCCACCAAGGGAGATGATAATTACTTTTTTCCTGTTAATATGCAAATTGGGATAAAGAGATGTAATAAAACAAAAAGAGAACATTACCACATTGTTTGTATTTAATCATTACTTTTATGTTTGTTAATATGACTAAAATTGATGGAAATTTCTCCCGCATCAGTTCTCCCCCTCTCCTAATGGAATACCTTATCAAAATGCTATAATAAGGTGAATAGAAATTGTTTCCATACATTATGGTTAACCTGCATTTTTCCTTGAATAATTATCATAAAACCTAATGTGACAAGTGTTATTTGCATCATTTAATTTTGGAAAGGCCTCAGATATCTAAAAAAAAGTCTGTTACATAATTGGTATATCAAAGCATTAAATGAGCTTTGGGCAAAAGAAACCACTTTAGAGATAAAGTGTCAGTTCTGACTGCTTAGTTCGAGAGCATTAAGTAAATTAGTTCCTTTTAGCTGGCAGGGACAGACATCCATCCCATTTAATTTCTACATATTTTGCACCTTTTACAGTATGTCTATATAGTGTATTTTTAAATGTTTTTATTATTATTTTTTTAAAAAAATATATATTTTATTGATTTTTTACAGAGAGGAGGGGAGAGGGATAGCGAGTTAGAAATAGAAACATCGATGAGAGAGAAACATCCATAAGCTACCTTCTGCACACCTCCTACTGGGGATGTGCCCGCAACCAAGGTACATGCCCTTGACTGGAATCGAACCTGGGACCTTTCAGTCTGCAGGCCGATGCTCTGTCCACTGAGCCAAACCAGCTAGGGCTCTTTTTATTATTAATTAAATGGTTCAAATTTATAATTATTCCCTTGGCTACTTTTAATAAAAGAAACATGTATATTTATATATTTTTAATTTTAGTGTCTAAAAAAATATAATCTGATTATATTTAATAATTTATAATTTATATCCCATATTATAAAAGTAATGGAGCTATTATGAAACATACCAGTATACATGAACTGAAGGCTCAAGGAACAAAACAAGTCCTATGTAACAAATCATACTTTTGTAAATGACATATTTTTTCATATCTTAATCATTTTTTCTATGATGTATTTGTTTTCTTTGGTTTTGTATTTCAAATCCAATTTAATATTTTGGCTTTTCACTTAAAGTACATTCTTTCATGTATTAGAATAATTTTATATATTTAAATTAGAGAATATGTAATGCTTTAACTATTTAATATATCATAGCTAGTTAGTCCTTCATCCATGGATAACAACTGATTTTGACTATACTACCATTATCAATATTGCTACAACAAACATCTCTGTATATAAATTTTTATTACATTAAAATTCCACTATTTGAATTATTGAGCCAAAACTTATTGGCATTTTAAATGCTGTTCAGAGGCATCAAAGTCAGAGAAAGGGAGGTTTTAATTTTTTTATAATATGTGGTGTCATTATAGCCCTTTGTTTTTTACCGCTATTCTGAAAGGAGAGGAAATCCAATTTTAATATCTCTTTACACTCTGCATAACAAAATAAGTTTAAGCAAGAACAAAACAGGCTCATTTCAAGAATATTTCCTAGATCCAAGTACCTAAGTGCAGAGTGTCTTTTCTGCAGCTATAACATTTTTCTTGGTAGGGTCCCATTTGCCCTTATCACACATCTGGACCCTCATTTTGGATGCACCACTGTGAATTGGCCTTATTACAACCTAATCACACCCCGCCCACATGGCACAGCAGAGTGATTCAAGAAGACACAACATTAAGCCTACTAAATATGCATAAATCTCTTCAATTAAAACTCGGCAGGATCATTTCCATGTTAAACATACAGACTAATTGTTAATGTCCCTTTACTGCGCTAATGTAATTATTTGTGCAAATTAAATTCTTCTTCGTAATTTTTTTCCCTAAAATTTTCACTGTGCAATACTAACGGGGACTAAACATCACTATTGAACTGAATAGGAGTAGTTAACTTTAACTAATGATTGCACCTTAGTTCAATATTTACCATGCTCTCCAATGTCATATTTTAGTTATTTCTATACACCATCGCCCAGTTATATTCTGCACATTACATTCACTGAAGGAAGATATGGTGAATTTAAGTCTTGGTACCATTGTCAGTGTCCTGCACAATAAGAGGAACAATCACACAAAGAACCATCACCTTGAGCAGCCCCTCAAAAAATGACGCTCTTTTAAGGAAACCAATCTTTTCAAAAATCCCATCAAAAGCAGTTGGTTTCTCTATTATGATGTGAAATATTGTATTTACTTACTCTAGCCCCAAATCTGAAACCTAATGTACCAATCTTTTGCAAAACTAGAAGCTTGAAGGTTAAGTTGAACTTGGCATTCTTTGATGTCACATATTTGATGTTAGATTATGGTTTCCTCTAAGTTGAAATTGATAAAAAAGTTTATTTGGGGATATCTTTTGATCATAAGAGTTTGGAAGACACTAAAACAGTCTCTAAATAACACATGCTGTTTCAGGAAAAATGCAGTCATTGGGAAAATAATCTAGTGTTTCCTCAATTCTAACTTGGCTCTATAACATTGAAACAATAAGGCTCAACCTGTTCTCAATAAAATGACTTGGAGTCTTGCCTAATATTAGACTGAGATAGCAATGTTAGATATGGTAACGATTATTATCTTAATGGTAAGGAAAATGTTGCACCTTCAAATAGAAAATATCGTCAAGGCCTAGTCCCCCACTTTTTTAGTCAAGTAGATTATTCACACAGTATTTCATTTATGAAACAGATTTATGTTTGCAGTTTGTTCTGTAGTAGGCACTGTGGTGAATATGGGAGATATAAATTCAGCGCTGACACACGGAGCCCATGCGTTCACAACACTCTTACTCAAGACAGACATGTGCAACCAGAGAAACACATTCTCCCAAGCACACATAAATGTGAATTAATGACTCTACAATCTGTGCAACTGTGCTGAGAAATTATAGTTGTGATTTGATAAGGCAAGGGAGGTCAGAGATGTGTCTTCTGAGAAAGTGTGCAGCACAACCAGGTTGGTGAGATGTGTGAAAGGAAAAGAAATGCATCCTTAGTCAAAGGGTACAGCTGTATGGGATATGGAAAGACACTGTGGTAGAAGAAAGCAGGACAGCATTCAGGCCACTGTGGTTGGAACACAGAGAGATTATGATTCTAGCAATGGGTGTGTATGTTGGACTTGATGTTGGCATTTGGTAATGGCACAGACAAGAGATATTTAGGGTGACATAAATGAATGGAATATATGTATTATAAGTAGAAAAGAAGTTATTCTAAATGTAGACTAGAGTTTGCTATCATCAGAGTGTAGCACAAACACAAAATAATCTGGGAAGATTTCTGCTTATGACATAAAAAAGTATCACTTAACCTAGGCATGAAAATGAAAATACCTGGAAATGCTGGGTAAATGCATTTATAAAACTGATTTTGCAAGTCAGTTGGTTCAAGGAAGTCCTCAAGAGGCAAAATGAAGTGAGCAGAAGGTGGAAATTATGGTCACTGGCCTGTATTTATACACAAGGAGCTTGAACTAGGAGAAGGAATGGGGCTTTAGTACCAGCCAACAGCATCCTGAACTGACACCTAAACACAATGAGGAATGGATTTTTTTAAGCCCAGACTGGTACGTGAAAGAGAAACAAATGTCCATATATTATAATATATATGATTTTATGTTTCTATTAGCCAAGTTTATTTCCTAATCAGTATAGAACTCAAATTTATTTCAAAAATATGAAGTGACTAACTCATATATCTCAAGCTCCTAGTTTTGACTTTGAGAAATTAATATGTTATATTTCATATTTAGTTTTTGCTTCGGGTCTGCATTGAGTGAAGAGATAGAAATGTATTTAGGTTTATATAAAGTAAGGAATGACTTTCAAAATAAGTTTTATTCATCACATTTAAAATTTCCCTTCCACATGTGTGCTGTTCAGATTCTAACTTAGGGGAAAAGGACACCATCAGCTAGAGGCACTAGGATGGTAATGACTGTGGACAACAAAGCCACATAATAAATTTCAGAATAAGGACCAATGAGTTGGCTTTTGTAGAACTACTTCTTAATGTTATTTATCTCAGCCTTTGGGTGTAAGAATTTTTGACTACTATACACAGTAAAATAATGGCTTTTTCTATCTTCAAATGCAATTGGGATTTAGAAGTTTGCAAAGGATAATTCAGAAAAAAAATAAAGCAGGCAATGATTACTACCCTCCCTTCAGAGGATGAAGGCTTTTAAAGTCTTCACAATCAGTTGCTCTTTTGTCTATTCTATTTGATAGCCTCATTGGAGAGGGTGTGGTACTTGGGGTTAGCAAAGCTGTAGCTAATTGGATTCTTCCACTTAGAATTATCTGCTTATGCCCTCATAAAAATAGATTAATGACAACTTCACAGGATAGTTGTGAGAGTTAAAAATGATACATCTTAAAATTATTGGCATCATTATTTGCATATATTATTGGCTTCATATTTATTTGGTCATTGCATCATGCACGAATGTATTGTATTAATTGGACTGCCTAGAATTAAGGGTCTTCATCTTAAATATTTGTTTATCTCTTAGGACATGACTCAGTGTTCTTTCTCATACTACTTTCACAAACAACCATTTGAAAAACTGTATAAATCCTGAAAAAAAAAGGTGAATAATAAAGAACATAATTTTTAATAATGGGAATATTCCTAGTGACTGTTTGCTATTCTCTATGTAACCTGATAAGGTTTTAGAAGGTTTACTACCCCACAAACAAAACACACAGGCTTCATTTAGGATTTTGTTCTTAAAACAAAATTCATCATTAGGAAAAACAAAACAAAACATTGTTTAACTTAGTTTTGCATTTAAGTATTCTAGTAAGTTCACTAACAAGCAGACCTTGTCATAAATCATTAAAATAATATGTAAATCTGACACTATGTTTAGAATGAAGAATCCCCACTAAATGAATCTGTATCCAATGGATTATGGAATTTACCGAATACATAGTCTAATGAAAATGTTTTGTATTGATTTTTCTAAACAATTTGTCTACTTACTCAACTATTTAGGAAAAAAATGTTTGTGAAATAACAAAGGACAAATGAATAGCTGATTAACTGATTTTTAAGATTTTAAGCAAAGAAACAAAAGAAAGACTCCTGGTCATGGACAACAGTAAGGTGATTGCCAGAGGGAAGAGGGTGGGGGAGGTAGAAGAAGGTAAAGGTGTATAAATGGCAATGGATGGAGACTTGACTTGGGATGGTAAACACATAATGCAATATACAGATGATGTATTGTAGAACTGAGTATCTGAAACCTAGATAATTTTATTAGCCTATGCCACCCCAATAAATTTAATAACACTTACAATAAATGCGTTGATGATAAAAACTAAAACAAAAATAACAACTTTGTACTCTGAAAGAAATGTCATTCATCACAAAACTGAATCCATAAGTATCCAAGGCTTATCTTGCAATTTTTTTAAAATTAAAAACTATTATTTAAGGGCCACATTTGCTAATATTCACTTCATTAGTATGCAACATTTTATTTGTTAACTAAATAAAATTTTATTTTATAAATATTATACATACACATGCCTATGTCTATGTCTATATCAATGTCCTAATCTACATTATTTCAGCAATACAAGCACATAATAAATAGTAAATGCTCAGGAAGTGGTAACATACATTGTTATTACCTTGACAATAATTCTTCCTTTTTTCAATGAAATTTAAATGGATATTTTAAAGTGGTAAATACAATTATTTTCAATGTTTTGGCATAGAAATGTGATCTCAAAACTTATGCCTGAAAATTCATATATTCATGAATATATATAATATATATGTGTTTGGTGATCAAAGTTGCATACCTTTTATCTTTTCTTTTTCATTTAATTAAACATATAAAACACACCTTTCAAGTTTTTCAGAATAAAAATGCTTACTTTTTTTATACTTACTTTAATCTACAAAAGGTCTTTTGACAACCAATCTGGTTGCTCCTAGACCATTTGATAAGATTCCCTGTTGAAACTTTCTGTGCTTCTTTTCTCAGCTCCTTCTTTACATTTTTCTACTTTACAATAACTATGGTATAAAGGTAAGTAATGTTTTGTGATGGCTTCCTCTGTGATAGACACAGTTCTCAAAATATAACATATATTTGTTTGTTCTTATAATAACCTTAAGAAGTACACATTAAAGGCCCCTTTATATAGGAGGGGACATTAAGACATACTAAAGTTTATGGTATGCTTTCAATGCCACAAAGGTAGTATGAGGTAGGGCTGGGATTTGTACAAAAGAAACTAACTTTCCAGAAAGCATTTTCCAATGAATAAGTAATACATTGCCTCTCCAATACCATAAAGACCCTGGGAAGAAATGGATACTGTAGGACATATTTAAATAGCAATAAATAAACATTTGGAACCCCATATATAAGCTCCTTTAAAAAGTCTATTAAATTCAGCTAGATCATTGACAATCTACTTTGTCATGAGTTCCAGGATAGTGACCAGGGAGGTCTAAAACAGGACACTGTGCTCACTGGTTCACTTCAGAGAAGAACAGTTAAGATCCCCAACTATGGATCCCAATCCCTGTTCCATAACTTACTGGTCATATGACCTGGGCCAGTTCTTTAGCCTCCTTTTCTCAGTTTCCCATTCTCTAGAATGAAAACAATAGCGGACATGTCTCTTAAGTCAAGCTTACATTTGGAAAGCACACGAAAAACTGTCTAACAATATCCACTCCATAAGTGTTTTCAATCAATTATATGCTAGAGCTACATCTAACAATATTGTTGATATACGGAGTGTTCTAAAAAAATGTACATACACTTTAACAGCTGATAGCTCAATTTTGAAAAGGAAATGTATTTTAATAAACACTGCCTTTATAATTATTCAAAATGTGTGTGTATGTGTGTGTGTGTGTGTGTATGTATATATATATATATTCATTGTTTGGGACACCCTATATATAATGGCTATTTTAGCTACTATATGTATGTATGTGTGTTTGTGAGTGTGTGTTTATGTGTGTATGTATTATTTAATTTTGTTGTTTAGACCTACAACATTTTCCTCCTACTTTTTTTGTTTGTTTGTGTTTGTTTTAATCCTCACCGGAGGATATTTTGTTTGATTTTTAGGGAAAGTGGAACAGAGAGGGAAAGACAGAGAAACATCATTGTGAGAGAAACACATCGATTGGCTGGTTGCCACCTGCATGTACACCAGGCCTGGGCCAGGGAGGAGCCTGCAACCAAGGTATATGCCCTTGACAGGAATTGAATAAGGGACCCTTTGTTCTGCAGGCCAATGCTCTATCCACTGAGCAACACTGGCTAGGGCCCGCCTACATTTTATCTAACCTAGAAGTCAGGTTACTTATCCTGACCTTTGAAACCTAAATTCTACACATTCCATGGCTTCTGGCAGTTCTAGTGCTATCAATTATATTAAAGTTTGGGGGTATACAATCTTTCCATTCTCACCCATGGCACTGAATCAGTATTCTGATTTATTAATTCAATGCTGGGACAAAATGTACCTTATTGGTGTTGCCCTAGTCCACATTATGTCATTATAGAAATAAAATTCAATTATTTGCCTTCATTTCAACTCACCAAACGCCTTATTTACAACTTATTATTTTATGTTATACATGATTGTTTCTAAAATATCCTGATTTTTTTCCTTCACCTGGAGATTGAGGATTCAAACAGTAGTTGGTTTTCCTTTTTATTGATTCCCATTCCTTAGATCTCTAGAACTGTTCAAGCACCTCATTCCATATATACCATCAGTTGAGTTGATCCATGTCATGAGAGCCTAAACTTTCTCTCCAAAGAATGTATTAGGGTAGTATTTCCTAAACAGAGTCAGCCCAGCATGATGGCAGAGGTTTTCATTGGCTGGCATGAAAGGGTGTGTCATAGGAATAGGATATCTGCTCATGGGCAAGCACAGCTCTTCTCATTTGATTCAAAGCCCCTTCCATATATTACCAACTTTTATTATGATATTGATACACTTTTGAATAAAATAATCATAAAATAAGCTCTGCTATTTGATGACATGTCATAAGGAGTCCATTTAAGAAGCACACCTTTGCCCGGCTGGCATGGCTCAGTGATTGAGCATCGATCAATGAACCAGAAGGTCATGGTTCAATTCCTGGCCAGGCCACATGCTCGGGTTGCAGGCTCAATCACAGTGTGGGACATGCAGGAGGCAGCAGATCAATGATTCTCTCTCATCATTGATGTTTCTATCTCTCTATCCCTCTCCCTTCTCCTCTGAAATCAATAAAAATATATATATTTTTTTAAATCAAGCAGACTTTTTGGCTAGATGTGATTAGCAAAAAATGAAAGGAGGAGAAGGATGAGGAGGAAAAAAATAAGAGAACAAAGTTTAAGAATAACTTAAAACTGTGATAATTCATAAACAACTGAATGACCCTGCCTTGTTGAAGAACTCATCACCACCACACTATTCATTTAGCAGCTAATATATTCCAATAGGCCCACCTAATATTGCAACAATATTTTAAATCAAAAGTTATTCAGTAATCATATTGAGGTTCACTTATTTCAGGAAAAGTATTTCAAAAAAGTACTCAGGTCAAAATAACCTTTTCTATGCTATTTGGAATCAAATTCTAAGGGCTTAACCTAGACCTTCTTGAGTGCTTGAACAGATTTAAATCTCCTTTTTAGAAAAAAATGCAGGTCCCAACCACCCTCTCTTGGGAAAAGTCCATCCCACTCTCAAACGAACTGAATTTCTGTTTGGACAAAGTATAATTTTCGTTTCCAAACTTTCAGTTAAGGTAACATGAACTTTGCCATCCTGCATATCTGTTATGCCGAGCATCCAGATTCCTCTGTAATCAGCAGCACAACCACTCAACCCCTTATCAACAATTAAAGCATAAAATCATAATATTACTTGAGACACCTGATATTTATCAGTAAATATAAGAAGCTTTTTAATTATCTATCCCTTTCGTTTCTTTGAGTTATAATTTCCATGAATTATAATTTCATATTATGTATTCACTTTATTGAAGAACAATGTAAATTAATTCTACCTGAAGAATATATCTGCATCCCTGATTAGAGACCTATCTGAAAGTATTAGCTATGTCACTTAATCATTTATTCACCAATCACTTACTGTGCTGCAACTTTGTTCCAAACATTGTGATTGAAGTTGGAGCCAATGGAAAGGCATAAGAGAGAGTTACTGTCTCTCAGAGTTCAAAACAGAACACAGAAACAGATTCATTAAGATACAAAAATGCAATGGATAACACTGACATAACAGAAGACTAGAAGTGAACACCAAAATACTATCAAAATCAAAAGACAGATGGGAGATGAGCATTTACTGCTAGACTGGGGAAGGGCAGGATGAAAATATAGGTACCTGGAGTGTGTCCTAAAGAAGAAAAAAATGTAAAAATGTGACCCAAAGTATCTGGGAAGTTTAAAAAATGGTAGGTAGGTATATAATACTAGAGGCCCGGTGCACGAAATTTGTGCAAGGGACTCAGCCCTCACAGCCACGGTTTCATCCGGAAGGTCATCTGGAAGGACGTCCAGAAGGTCGTTCTGCTGTCTGGTCTAATTAGCATATTACCCTTTTATTATTATAGATAAGAATTTATTTATTGGAGAATTGCTGTCTCTTGAATAAATATTTGGATTGTCTGCTAACGTGTAGGTCAGGGGGAGGGGCCACCGACTTCTATTGAATATAAGGAGACCTGTTCACTATAGCACTTTCTGTTGCTGTCTGCAGTTTGTTCTCAAGAAACCCCTTCCTACTCAGTCCCATATAGCCCCCTCTAAAATCCTTTTAATCTAGAGCCTTTTGCCTAAGCATTAATTGTGTTCCTGACTTTGTACAAAAGATAAATATCTGCATCCACAAGGAAAAATAAGCATATTCCCTGAATTTTGTTTTAATCGAGGGTGTTCTTCATTTGGGCATTTCATAAAGCATTGTGTGTTTAAATCACAAGCAGAGACCTGGTGATAACTAATGCTTTCACAGTCTGATTGTATTCTACATTGTAAGACTAACTATCTTAGCGAATACATGTTTATTAGATACACAAATACTGTGGAAATTACTCAAATTCATCAAGTATTCAATTCCCATTGCCTGAAAAGAACATCAATTTAGGTCCTTACAAAGTAATGCAAATACCCAGTTATACAATGGAGGTTCCAGGAAGCTATAGTGTACAATCCAGTGGTAAGTATTAGGTTCAAAAATCATACCACTCTTTCCATCCACCCCCATATTAACCCCTCCTATTAAAGTGAGAGCTCAAACATTTTATGGATGGTAAGCACTTTACACACATGTGGAAAAAAGTCACCAGACAGATTCTAGTGCTGCTTGTATTGGGAACAGAAGAGAAATATTTTTATTGTGGTAGTTTACATTTCCCCAGGTTTTCCTATTCAGGAATGCAGTCTGATTTTTTAATAGTATTATAAATATGTTTCTCAGATTAAATTGATGGGAGATGGGGTAGTGAAGGATATAGGCCCTCAGTTACTGGGAGGTGATCTCTAGATTCATGAATGTCTCTGTTTCACTAGGACTCTGACCACCAGACAGTCTAACAATGTAAATTGAAATTCAGGTTTTGGGACACAGGGTATCAGTTCAAACATATAGAGATCTGGAGACTAAAAGTATTAGCCCGAATTTCTGGTGGAGGCTGGGGGCTAATGGTCAGCCAAGGAGACAGTATGCAATCAATCTCCAATTAAAACTGTAAATACCAAAGTGGTCCTCTCTGCTTGGCAATACTCTCTGCATACTGTCAAACCTCATGACTGGGAAGAGGTGAAACCTTCCATGACCCCACAGAGAGTCAATGACCAGAAGCTGTGAGTTTGGACCTCTCTTGGATTCTGCCCTATCTGCCTCTTCCCTTGGCTGAATTTAACTTGTACTCTTTCACTGTAATAAACTGCTAAGTGTAAACATAGTGTTTGGACTGAGATCTTGCAGTTGTTCTAAGCAAATTATAAAACCAAAGGTAGTTGTGTGTCCTCTTCAACTTGTCACCAGCCCTGGGAACCACAAACCAGAGGCTGTTGTCTCAAATGAGGCAGTCTTGTGGAGTCTGATCTCTCAGCTGAGGTCATGAAACCTTCCTCCTGGTGGGAAATAATTTTTGGATTTTCTCTGCACAATGCATAGGAGGCAAGGTTTTGGACACCTTTCTTGAGGGTGAGTTATACAGGACAAAGAAAAGGAGAAAAACTGATAATTCTTAAAATACTGTTCACTGTTCTAATTTCCAGGCGTAGTAGACCCTGCATAGTTTCCAGAAAGATCTGAGATTCTTTTCACCCTATTTATTAGACCTTGAACTTGCTACTTAGTCTCTCTTAGACTGTGTCCATATTCAAGTCCATATAAATGTAGTATTAGTATCAATTTCAAATAACTTCTGTGAAGATTCACTGACATAATGTCTATCAATATCTTAGTTCTGTTATAAACATATATAACTGTCCTTAAACTTACACGGTCAAAATACCCAATGACTCACCCTTATATTTTCTATTCTAATTATGATAAATGGTGCATAATGTCATAGATCTTAAATCAGGACAGAATCAAGAGCCTGAAACTGATTGATATATTCACAAATTCAAGTGGAACACATAAATTGGGCAGTTAAATTAGGTAAAATAAATCCACCAGATGTCTTGCCAAATATGAGTACACATAGCTGCAGTCTTTAGCTAATTCACACGTATGTCCCCTCGAAGCAGATGCATATCCATATTCACTCAGGAAGTGGTGTGCTTGTATATCTACTATGAAAGAAGAATGAGTGTACAGATGAAAATAGCTGCTCTCTGAGGGAAAACTCTAAAACTGATGCTAAATTTGTGTTTCTGCCCATATGTGTTTATGCACCTTGAGTTGTATATGAGCAAAGTGTGTGATTCTGGTGTTTCTATTCCTGTTGCATCATTCTGGCAGAGTTATTGTAAAACATCACGCTAATGAAGCTGAATTGCACCAGGGGCACCCCTTACATATAGCTTGTAAACACTGAAAAGAGCGCTTTGTGTTGCAGGGGCAATATAATTCAACGCGTCTCTATAGAAACTCTGAGGAAGATCAGAAAATATGATGCTACTGTAAAGAAGAGAATTTCTAACACTGTCCTCTAAAAGGCATATAAAGCTTTCATTTTATAGCATTTTTCTTTACCAATACAAGGCTTGTGCATTGAAGAAATTTTCAAACTTCACGAACATACGGAGGCATAAAGGGATGGAAAGAAAAATAAAATAAACTCAGACACTTTCCACACCCCTTAACCCAGCGGTTCTCAACCAGTGGGTTGCGACCCCTTTGGTGGTCAAACGACCCTTTCACAGGGATCACCTAAGACCATCCTGCATATCAGATATTTACATTACGATTCATAACAGTAGCAACATTACAGTTATGAAGTAGCAACAAAAATAATTTTATGGTTGGGTCACAACATGAGGAACTGTATTTAAAGGGCCAGAAGGTTGAGAACCACTGCCTTAGTCCAATACACAGTCATATCAGTTTCACACAAAGTACATAATATGTATTATTTTGTTTGACAAGTTTAAAGTAGAAAGTAACTTTTATTAGATTATACATCTGCACATTTCTAGAAACTGCCCAAAATAAGATTAATGAAAAGTGTTCATTCTAAATCGGGGTCTGATAGTGGACTGAGAAAAGATCTATACAACATATAAAGCAGCAGTTCACTCATGGGTGAAGAACTAACTTGGTTGTAAAGGCCCTGTGAACAGATAACAACAAAAGGACCCTCACAGAGACAGAGATCTAAAACATCCGGGCATCTCCCGACACAGGCATCATTCTCAAAGCCCTGTACCTTGGAAACATTCCGTGTCTGGTTCTAAAGATTGAGATAATAACTTTAAGACAAGGTAGTTTAGCCCTGGACAGTTTGACTCAGTGGATAGAGTGTTGGCCTCTGGACTGAAGGGTCCTGGGTTCAATTCCAGTTGAGGGCACATGCCTGGATTACAGGCTCAATCCCCAATAGGGGGCCTGCAGGAAGCAGCCAATGAATGATTCTCTATCATCATTGATGTTTCTAACTCATTCCCTCTCCCTTCCTCTCTCTAAAATTAATAAAAATATTTTTTAACTGAAAGAATGTTTATCGATTTTGTCTTATAAGCCTTTTTATTCTCTTAAAATATATAACATTATACTATTATGTACTTATTTACTTTAGTGTCCTCAAAACATTCTTTCCGATACTGTGTAATGTTTACAATACATAATATATTATGTATTACTAAAAATTAACCAGGAATTTTCAATATAGAAAAGTCAATGAACAAGAACTTGAATAGGCCTATCATAAATGTTTTCATTCAATACTAAGTATAATTACTCAAAACATTAAGTATTATATTATAAACATTATATTATTTGACTGCTGATTAGTCTATTTTAGTAAATATTTTAATTAATTAAATATCTTGAAAGATTTGGAGAATGCAATTTTGGACACCTATTTCTTCTTTTGCAATATCTAAAAAAGTGCAATTTACTTCATTTAGTATTGTAACTCATTCTGCCAGACAAAACAGGAAATGAGAACACTGTTTACTGCACCCATAACTTACATACTGTATTTCAATGCAATTTATGTGTATAAAACATTATTTATCCAAACAGTACTCATTTGACTTTACCCACATATTTATCATTTCATGTCTTGTGGTATCATGCTTCTAGTATCTTTGAAATAAACCCCACTATTCCTTTATTTTGCCTTTATTCTTGAAGGATATTTTAGCTAGGTAAGGAATTTTAGATTTCTTTTTTCATTTCTTTCATCATACCTAAGATGTGTCATGGACTTGTGGTTCTTTGTTTCCTTTTAAAATATAGTTTTTAATTCTTATTCTGAATGTAGTATACCATTTTATACAGTTTTTTTATTCTTTTACTATTGTTATCTGCATTTTTACATTGCTGCATAGTTGTGAATTTCCTTGAATTGATGCTGTTTAAAAGTTGCTGAATTATTTTAATCTGTAAATTACTGTTTCATTTATTTGTAAGAAATCCCAGTAATGATCTTTTCAAATATAGCTACTACCCCTTTTGTTTTCTTATTTCCTTGTGAGAGTACAAAGAAATCTCTAAGTTCTTCTCATTCTACTTTCAATACAGTTTATAAATCTTATTTTCTTAAATGTTTCTATTTCTCTGTGCTTCCTTGGTCCAGATGTTCCTCATTATTAATTATCTTTATTTTACCTACTCTACTTTTAAAAGCACTGATTGGATTGTTAATTTCAGTTAATGCACTTTTTTCCAGTTCTAGTAATTCCATTTGGCACCTTAATTATTCCATTTGGCAATTCCCCTATATAACATTTTATATTTTGTATTTCTCTGCCATAATTTTTAATCTTGTCATTTATCTTCCAAGTGGACTAAGATAGTTATGTAAAGTCTATGATGATTCTATTCATCAAGAATTTCTCTAGGTCTCTTACAATTGTCCTATTTCTCATTGCTTTCTTCTCAAGTGCTTTATTGAGTTTTATTTTATGTTGCCTATTTTTATTCATAAAACAATTTGTAGTAATATCTTGAGGACTAGCAAAATATTAAAGTATTACATAAAAGCTATGTGTTTGATTCTCCTAGGAATCTGTAGGCAGCAGCCATCTGGGATCAACTTAACACAGGTTTTATGAACTGTAGGATTATGGGCATTAGGAGACAGATAAAGATTTGTTATGGGATACTGTTCTGTGTATTGTAGAGGATTAAGCAGACTCCCTGATCTCTACTCATTACAAATCTATAGCATCTCCCTTTCCCCAGTTGTGACAACTATAAATATCTGCAGATATTGCCATATGTCCTCTGGAGGAAAAACTACAACCAGTTTTGGTCTACTGGTTTGACCCAATTTCAGGAAATAAAATTCACTGTCACTTCCAAATTGATTGAAGCTATGCTAGAATTCATGATGTGGTTGTTTTACTAATTCCAATCTTTTTCCAAAAAAAAATATATATTTATTTCAGAGAGGAAGGGTGAAGGAGAGAGAAACATCAATAATGAGAGAGAATCATCGATTGGCTGCCTTCTGCACACTCCCCACTGGAATCGAGCATTTGCCCTGATCAGGAATCAAATCATGACTTACTGGTCCATAGGTCGAGGCTCAACCACTGAGCAACACCAGCCCGGCACTAATTCCAATCTTAAATGTATGGTATAGTCCTGACCTTCAGGGTACCTATTCAAAATGTAGAATTTTACCAGAGCCCAAAGATGGTGGGATCTAGGCTCACTTTTGCTTTCTTTGGGATATAAGGTGGGCTTGTATTGCTTAAGGTCTCAGTCTCCTGGCTTAGCAAATTTCTCTAAGATAAAAGCATTCCCAAGTGCTGTACTGCTTCTTTAAACTTTGTACTAACAGTTCCTCATTGTCATGTTAGCTTTCTGCATTGTTTTATTTTTGCCACAACAATTTAGCACAAACTTAGCACCTAAAGAATACAGACTGATTTTCTCACAGCTTCTGTGGGTAAGATGTAGGGGCACAGCATGATAGAATTGTTTCCCAGTGTCTCATAAACCCCAAATCAGTCTTGGTGGGGCTATGGTTTTCACCTCAGTCTGGAGATTCTTTCCAAAGTCAGTGATTATTGATAGAAGTCATTTTTTCCTCACACCTTCTATGTGGCCCAGGCTATGTCAGGCCAGCAAAGACATAATGTATCCATTCTATTCACGTTTCAAATCTCTCTGTTCCGTGTCTGCCGAAGGACTAATATAAGGGCTCATGTAATTAAATTGTCCTACCTGGATAATCCCGGATAATCTCCCTATTTTAAGGTCAACTGCTTAGTAATCCTAATTATATCCGAAAAGTCCCCTGAGTCTTAACAAATGCACAGGTATGATAGCTCATCATACTGACAGTTTCAGCGATAAGGGAGTGAAATCATCTTGGGGCTAAAATTTGCCACAATCAGCAACGGATTTAGGAAGTGAATTTTTTTTTATGAATATGTTTCTTTTTCTGGTTGCCTTTATCTGAAGCATTAGACTGAATACTTACTCTGCTATTACTGAAAGCAGAAATGCTCTTGGTCAAGCTTTTGTTCAGTGCCTTAAAAGTTTGTCTTGAAATTATTCTTAAAACTTTGAAGTAGATATTTTTAAATTATTATCATAAATGAGATAAATTGCTTTGCCCGGGATCACTTTTTGGTGAGCCACACACATTTTTGCCAGTCTATAACAATACCTTCATAACGTGTTTCAGCAGAAGACAGTGACAAAAATTAATCTTCGCCCTGGAGCTACATATACAGAGGATATGATAACGGTTTTTACTGGAAACCTTGTTGAACATGTTTGAATTCAAGTTGAAATAAAATGTTTCAGAACATTCACACCAACCCTCAAAGAAGTTATAGAGTCACACATAATTATAAAGAACTCAGAGAAAAGCACAAAAGGCCATCTGTAAGATGTGAACAGATGTAGCTGTTCCAAATACTTTGCTATTTTCAAAGTTGAGAATTCTAAATTTTAAGTAATTTGTGTTTATATGAGTGAAAATTAACACTGGGGAAAAATTAAATGTAGAAATTATTTGTGTAATTTTGTTCATTAAAAAGTTATCCATTATGATTATAATATATTTATACATAAAATAATTCACTACTGGAAAATTATAATAATAATAAACAGACAAAAATATTTATGACAAAATAAAAAAATATATTTGTCATATCTCTGAATCAGTTTTATTAGCCATTATAAATTTAAAATATTAGAAAGATATGCTTGTTGCAAGTATAATTGGTTGTTAACATCTTATATAATAAAAGGCTAATATGCAAATCGACCAAAGGCAGAACCACTGGTTGCTATGGAGCACACTGAAGACACTCAATGCAGTATCTGCCCCCTGGTGGTCAGTGTGCTCCCACAGGAGGAGCGCCTCTCAGCCAGAAGCCAGGCTCAGGGCTGGCAAGTGCAGCAGGGGTGGCAGGAGCCTCTCCTGCCTCTGCAACAGTGCTAAGGATGTCCGACTCATGGCTTAGGCCCACTCCCCATTGGACATCCCCCGAGGGTTCCCAGACTGTGAGAGGGTGCAGGCCGAGCTGAGGGACTCTCCCAAGTGCAAAAATTTTGTGCACCAGGCCTCTAGTGTATTCATATTAGTATAGGTTGAGTTCTCAATCCACCATGACTGGTGGTCTTATGAAAAGGGAAATTTGCCCAGCCAGTATTGCTCAGTGGTTGAGCATCAACCTATGAACCAGGAGGTCACAGTTGGATTCCAGTCATGGAAGGCTTGATCCCCAGTGGGAGGCATGCAGGAGGCAGCCAGTCAATGATTTTCTCTCATCATTGATGTTTTTATCTCTCCCTCTCCTTTCTTCTCTGAAATCAATAAAAATATTGTTCTTTAAAAAGTTAAATTTAAATACAGATTCTCATACAGAGAGATTGCTATTGTGAAGATAAACACAAAGATCAAAGTAATGCTTTACAAGGCAAGGAATGCCAGAGATAGCTAGCAAACCACCAGAAGCCAGCAGAGTCATGGAATGTTTCTCTCTCACAGACCTGGGAGCAACAGTGACTGAAACCTTCAGCACAGACTCCCAGTCCTCAGAATGTGAGACAATAAATTTCTGTTGTTCAAAGGCATACCTGTGGGACTTTGTTGAAACAGCCCCAGGAAACCAAACCATAACATCCTCTTTTGAAATACTATTTCAACATTGATAAAAGTAAAGCAACACATGGTTCAGAATGAATACTTTAAAAAGTCCTGAAAAATCATCCGCAGTCATTTGTGTATCATATGTATAATAAAGTAATTTTCTAATACTTAATATTTAGAATACTTACACATACTTTTAATACTTAAAATAATCTCATACTACTTAAGGAAATCAATAAAAAATATCTGCAAACTTGTGCGTCAGGTGTATTATGGCAAAACTAGATTCATTAAGAAGTAACTGAAGTCATCCTTATTAACAAGCAATGTTAGATAAGAAACACAATTTTAAATACCAATTGGCCTTAAATGAACTTTTCAAATTAATGTTAAAATTGCTTTACTGCTATTTGAGTTATTCACAGAGTTCTAAATGAGTAAAAAGAAAAATAATTTGCCATTACTGTTTACTTCATTAGCTTTATGCTGTTAATTAAATATTTTCAAAATAAAAATATGGCAAAATTTCTTTAATTTCAGCTTTTATTTACTTACTAGAGGCCCGGTGCATGTATTCAAGCACTGGTGGGGTCCCTCAGACTGGCCTGCAGGGATAGAGCCAAAACTGGCTCCCGGACATCCCCCAAGGGGTCCTGGATTACGAGAGGTCACAGGACAGGCCAAGGGACCCCATGATCAGGGCCAGGGAGGGAGTGCGGGAGGGCTCCAGGGCATGTCCAGCCCATCTTGCTCAGTCTCAATCAGTCAGACCCCAGAAGTAAGCTAACCTACCCGTCAGCTAACCCCCTGTTGGTCAGTGCATGTCATAGCGACTGGTTGTACCGTCAAACAGTCGGACATTTAGCATATTAGGCTTTTATTACATAGGATAATCCTAACAATATTTTCTAAAGAGATCTGCACAAAACCAGCAAAATTTAAAAACTTATTTATATGAACAGAGATTTTATATTAAATTTAAATTACCATTTTCTTTATGAGTCATTATTTTTTTTTTAGTTCAGCATATTCATCCTTTGTGTCATGTGTTTCATTTCTCCCACCACTTTTTCCTCTTTTAACTTCTATGAACACTGTTTTGGTTCATTAATATGCACCCATGATGTCATATTTTTGCCAACATAAAACTTAAATTGATGAACTATACATCATTTTCATGTAAAGTCAGCCTCTCTTCTTCCCTCATAAGTTCAAGTCTATAAAATGAACACTATATAGTGTAGCATAGTCAAAATCACAAATGAAATATAAATGATAATTTATAGGGTATTTTTATTATTAAATAGAAGTTTGGAATGAATGCCAAATAGAGGGACCTTCATTCCAAACTTCTCATGTTTCTTTAGGGGGAAAAATTGTCTTCCAGAAATAGACCTGGCTTCACTGGTTCCTGCTGGACAGGGGTGACTTTATTTGATTAGTGAGATTGGTGGAAGCAACCAGGAAACACTTACTTTAGGCTCCTCAGCTTGGTTTCAGAATTAACTAACCTGCAGACAAAGTATTCTAGTTGCTCTTCTGTGATGAAATACATGGTCCTGCCCTGCCTTGAAGATTGGAGGAGAGCTGGTACCTCCATCTGACAACACCTACATGGGTTTCCCATTCTCCGTCTAAGGATTTAACAGATATAAAGCTAAATCTTTAAAGACACACTACCTGACTTTGATTCCTGCCTTGACTTGCTGTGTGATTTTAGATAAATTTCTTAAACACAGTGTTTCTCAGATTCCTCAATTTAAAATAAAAATGGCACTATGGCCTGCTCTAGTTTTCCATAAAATTTAAATGGGCTAATAAAAATAGAAGACATAGAAAGTGCCTGGCTGCCAATGAGCATTCACTATTATGACAGCTACTGGATGGTTTCCCTGTTACTTTTAATTGTTCAGTGGTCGGGTATAATAGATACCAGTGTTGACCCCTGAATTCCTAACAGTTTTTGAGCAACATCATGTTTGTTTGTTTTAATTGAAGAAATAAATGTGCAAAATCTGTTGAGAAATCCTAATCTAGAAGAAAAAGGGGAAACCCAATATAGACCAATTCCTGTGTTCACAGCTTTTCACACACTATCTAATTAAGTGCAATAAAAGCCTAGCTCTAGTCTTTAGTTATCTCAGGATTAAACAATGATGAAAGTGAGGTACAAATAAAAAATATGTAAAACTGAGATACATAGGATAGCTACAACATAGTATTTTTTAATCCCTTTCATGAGGGGGCAATGTAAATTTCTCAGCAGAGCTATGGGTACATGTTAGTATTTTCTAAAGATCAGATATTGTTTTTACTTGAATAAACCCAATTTGTAATTATGATACATTATTTCTTGTTGACTATTTTGGCCTAATTTAAGAATTCAATTCAACTGATTGCAAAAAGTGGACTTTGCCTCAGTTACATCAGTGTCTAACTGTTGGATCTGCAATTTACATATTGTGCGCCCTTGGGGAAATTAGTTGCATTTTTTTAATTTCTAACATATTTTCCTATCAAAGGTAATATTGCCACCTGTCACAACTAACTCAACATAAGACAATTCTGTGTGATATGTAGTAGCCATGTGCTAAATGTGTAGCTATAATAATGGTAATATTTTTACTTTACTGCTTCACTTTTTCTTTCTGATTAAATATGCATAATATATGTAAAATTTCATGAGACTAGCCTTTTAATGATACTGGACTGATTGTTAGAATGTCTTAGTAAAACAAATATGAGATTATCATGAAATATATATATTCATGATGTATATGTGTATACACACATTTCTTTAATAAGCCATAAAATATAAATTTATATTGAAAACATCTGCTGCTTAAAGTATTGATTTTTAATCCACACTTCAATACAGTTTTTGAATTGCAGTTTTAAAATTTTCCATAAACAGAAATTATATTTCTAGAATAATCTTCTATACAAGTAAACACATATACACACACATACACACATACACACATACACACACACTTCAAGAGAGAAAAATTTTCTGTCCACAAATCTTATCAAAGAACTAATCTTTTTAGAACTTCTAAATAAATTGGAATTGACCTGTCTAGTCCTGTGGAAAAAAAAATCAATGGATTTAAATGAATTCAAAGCATCCATGACTGAAAATATTATTTATTTACTTTACTTGAAAAATAAATGTATCACTCATGTGTAAGTTTGGGCTTCCGTATACACACATTTTTTGTTCTTTAAGTTACTGCAAATCAATCTGAAGAAATGTCTATACCAAAACTCATCAGGTAATCTCTAAAAGATTAATAACGGAAGTTCTAGACCAAGTTTCTGACTCAAGTTTTGTTAAATATGGATTCAATTTCTGATTTTCTAACAATTCTTTAATAATTTCACTTAAATTATATAAATTATTTAAATGTACTGATCATGGAATCCCTTGTCTAGAATAGTTTTACTCCAAAGCATGGTGATTATTTGACCCTTTATATATACAGTACCAGTAATATAATTTATATTTTTAAAAATATATATCTCCTCAAAATAAGAGGTGGAAGCTCAGTTATATAGTATATATAGTAATTTTAAGTGAGATTATATAATCTGTTGAATCCAACAAAATCCTTCTTGCATTATTCAGCAAAATGGATTTACATGAGAGATTTAATTTTGCTATTGTCTTTGCCTTTTCTAAGACTCATGTTTTTTAACAAAAAAGTAAATTCTTAATAAAATTCTTAATATACACATACATATTTGTGATATTATAGGAAATAAAGTATTTGGTCTGTTAAAAATCAGCTTTATTTTTTACTTTAAAATTTTTATGTAGGGATGATATTTTTAAAACACTCTGAATACCTTTTCCTTGTTATACTTAGTCAGCATTTTCACATATGTTTCACATAGGTTAGGGGGGGAAATAGCAGTAAAAGCCAAAGGCTGAAAGTTTAAATGTAAGAAATACTAGAACTAGAGAAGTCACAGTTGCCATAGCAACATAATCTTGCCGTATTCATATTATCCTTTCCTCACAAGAAGGATTTTCAAAGCTCTATAGAGTTCCTCCAGCTAGTATGGGAATGTGGTCTGTGTGCACTTAATATAGAACTTTAAGGCACTGTTAATATAGTCCAGATTCAGTGGAAGAAACAATTTATTTCTAATTTAATTCAGAAAGTATAAGCATTTAAGGAGATTTTTAGTAATACAATCTTTATAGAATAATGTATAGCTAAGACTATCCTTTTGCTTTTTTTCCAGGAGACATAAAGACAAAACCATCTCATAGTAAAATTTTAGAGTCATCTCAAGGTTCACTAAATCTGATTTCTTTTATTTCCTAGTGGCTTAGCAGTGGTTTTTATAATAAAGCAACAGGTATTAAATGTTTTCTTTATCAGTAAATATTGTATATTTTCTGTTAGTCCTGAGTATAGACAAGTTTCTTCTAATTTTTTGATGTCCCAATTTCACTTTAAGATATATCAGAAAATTAATAATGTCAACCCACTCCATAGTCTGATTTCTATCTACCTAATCTTTTGCTATAAAATAAATATACACTATGTCTGAGTGTTAAGTTCGTTTTTGACTTTATTTCAAGAGTAGCCTCACTTTTTCTTAGGACTAATTAATTTCCACATATCTACAAAATAATAAAAGTTTTCATATTACAAAACTGCCATCAATAAATGCAGTGGATTTTGGAAAAGCTCCAATTCTAGTGTGCTCTTGATTGCTTTAAACAAAAAAAGCTATATATTGGCATTCATTATTCCTTATATATCTTTTGAGATAGAAATCAAGATTAAAATGAAAGATCAGAGTCAATAAAGGAAACAATATAAGATAGTTTTGTTGGTGAGGTTTAAATAAAAATTTTAATGTGTGATTTTATTACATTTTGTTTAAACTTAAATGTAATTTTCTTTTACTTACATTAAGGAAAATCTTTGAGACCTAAATCTCCATTTAATATCTCTATCAACAGCTACTCATTTTTTTCCTGCACAAATATTATATTGTAACCTAACTTATCATTTTATAAATAGATATTTTAGAAGAAAATGAACATATTCCTAGTATTTCCAAACAATATGAGATAAGCACAAGCATCTGTATGGCAATCAAATTCTAGAAATACTATGTAGGCTGCCAGAATGGGCACCTGAGGAATCCTGTGGACCCTCGCTCCAGCAAAGGGACCACAACTTAAAAAATTATTAAAATTATTAAAATATATGAAAAATTTCCTAAAGACATACATCAAAAAATATTTTTAAAATATACTAAATCCATGTGAGAACAGTCAGAGTCAATGGCATCTGAGCCGCAACATGGAGCTCCATTGGGGTTTGTGAAGCCATATCAACCCAGGGCTCCCTCTTCCCCTGGCTTTCTTCCAGGGCTGCAGAATTACTCCAGGAGGGGCAGGACGCTCCATTTCTTATCATCCCAGGCAAAGGCTCTATTCTAGGCAAGAGATGCTGAGAGGTCTGGGAACTATTTCTCCATCCAGCCCCACTGGTAGGGTGGAAGCCCCACCTGATAGGCAGCAGGCTGAGAATACTGGGCTATTTCCCCCCTCATTCCAACTCACTCATAGCATGAAATTTCTACCTTTGGAGAGGCAAGAAGAAGACCAGAAGCTGCTGCCCCACGGAGCTTCTTGCTCATAAAGCAGGGAAGTTATTCCAAGAAAAAAACATGCCACTATCCCCATACACATCTCTGGAGCAGAGGAACAGAAACTTGATGGGAGAAACAGCAATCAGAAGAGGTGATTGTGTAATCTTAAAAGACAGTGTACTGGCAAATTCTTCACCTTAATGTTAAAATAATTATAAGAAAACCTAAATATATGGAATATACCCACTGTTCACAGATCAAATGACTTCATATTAAATTGGTAATACTACCAAATTGATCTACAGATTAAATATGCCCTCCTTTAAAATTCCAGCTGATATTGTAGCCAAAATTGACAGGCTGACCCGAAATGTCATTTGGGATATCAAGGGACTCAGAAAAAGTAAAATGATATTAGAAAATTCATACTTCCTGATTTAAAATCTTAACTACAAAGCAAGAGTAATCAAGAAAGTGTGTTACTGTATTTAGGATAGATATATAGATCACTGGAATAGAATGTGCTATAAAAAAGAGGGAACTTTCACCATTTGTCACAGAATGGATGGAACTGGAGAGCATTATGCTAAGCGAAATAAGCCAGTCAGAGAAAGATAAATATCACATGATTTCACTCATTTATAGAATATAATGAAGAACATAAACTGATGAACAAAAACAGATCCAGAGACAGAGGAACATCGATCAGACCATCAAACCTCAGAGGGAAGGCAGGAGAGGGTGGGGGTAAAGGGGATGTGAGGGCGATCTGGCTGCAATATCTGTCACTCCATTGATCGCCAGGGTTGATTCGGCTGATCTGGCTGGCTAGCCGGGTGTCCCCTTCCTCTCTCACCGATCCATGTGCGTCCCTCCCAAAGCTGCGCGCTCCGGTCGAAGAGGACAACCTTCCCCGCAGAGGAGAGGACCAGTCTTCGGTCAAGGGTATATGAGTAGCTGCGCTGACCTGCTAGAACCTCCAAACAAGCTCTCAAATGACTTGTATGCATGCATATAAGCCTAACCAATGGACACAGACACCATGGGGGTGAGGGCATGAGTGGCGGGGGGGCAGGGGGGGCAATGGGGGAATAAGGACACATATGTAATCCCTTAATCAAAAAAGAAGACTTATTTTACAAAGTTATTCCTTAATAATTAGGTACATTTCTCCTGACAACTTTTCAAAAGTAGCTACAGAATATCCCTGCAAAAAACAATGGTTGTCATACCAGTGACTAACAGATCCTAGAAAATGAAAAAAAAAAAAATCAGAGACTTTTATTCCTTAACATGTTACAATATCTCTTCAAAAGATCCTCAGGCATCAGGAATTTGTGAAGGTGTCCAGGTTTGTTTTGTTTTCATATGTCTTTTGAATTAATAACAAAAAGCCATTATAAAAGTTTACAAAGCAAGTTGATCAAGGATTCAGCCTTAAAATAAACCAGGTAAAATTGTTTTCGCCAGCTGAATTCCCCAGAATATCCCCCTCACCTATTTCAAGACCTCTATATAATTTTTAGAGTGTTCTGAAATTTTAAAGTGTGTATCTTTGAAGAATATTACTTGTGGTTTTTTTGTTTATTTGCTTGTTTGTTTGTTTTTTTGGCCTTCATGAGTTTCAGTGAGTCTTTGAATTTAATGGCTGCTTACATTTTTTAAAAGTTCTTTCTTAATATATATTTTTTTTAATTTTGGCAATCAGATCTATACGTTTGCATTTATCTACAGATATCTATGTATATCTGTGGCTAATGATCTCCATTGATATATCTATAAATTTCTAAGAACTATTATTTTTTCCCAATTTCCTTGTCCCAAGATAGCCTATTATTTCATTGTTGGACTATCTTTTTGAATCTCGCTTATTCATATCTTTTTAAGATCCTTTTCTTTTTCATTTTTGCATTAGTTGTGCCCTAAGAGATCAGATCTGCTTTCACTCTCATTATATTTTCTTCTCCAACTTTTTTATAAATATAATTCCATGAATATATATATATATATTTGGACCATTTTAATCTATCATCATTGATTGACAGGGAAGGCTTTTATGTTGACAATGCTCAATATTCCAGTTGCTTCACTTTGGAATAGTTACATAAGGTGGTATCAACAAAGCATTCTGTCCTCTTCTCACTTAAAATAAGGTTTATGCAGTTAGCTTATGTTATTTATAAAGAGAAATAATTGACATTAAATTAGATGTCTTTATCATGAATTAACATATTTTAAGATGTCAAATTTAAATGGAACTTGTGATTTTTCAATTAAATAATTTGCTTTTTGGCAGACAGAAATAGGTTCAGATATAATTTATATTAATATTTATTCCAATCTCAAGTAAAAAACAATGTCCTTATTTACATGCATATTCCCTAAATTGCAGTGTAGTCTTACATATTTAGAAAATGAACTAACACTATATTTCTCAGGAAAAGAAGCTCATGTGTCCTTAATTTTATACCATTTATTTATATAATATGGATCTCATTCAGCTATTCTTATAGGGGATATTTTTTGCTTGAATTACTTCATTAATTTGTTCAGTATCCACATCATTTCCTACATGAGCAGAATATTTTTTTATATACACACAATCATGTAGTTATGGTGAATATACCTTCTGTACTTAAATATTTATTAGGTTTAAGAAAAACTCAACTCCAATTATGTCTTAGGGTGAGCTAGTCAAGAGGCTACTGCTTATGATTCTTATTTTCTTTATGGTAGTAATTGTCAGTCATTGTTAAATATTTACTTGATGTTTACAATGTGCTAAGTAGTAGATTTTCTTGAAACGTAAAAGGGAAGGCATGTTACTTAGATCAGATATGAAAACCACATAAGACAGTGCCTCTAACTGAAAAATTTCAAGCTGAGAGTAAAATAATCTATATATATAGAAGCCTAAGTGACCATTACAACCAGTCAACAGAACAACTGGTTGACTGGTTGCTATGATGCACACTGACCACCAGAGGGCAGACTCTCAACGCAGGAGCTGCCCCCTGGTGGTCAGTACGCATCATAGATACCGGACCGGCTGCTCAGATGGTCGGACAGTCGCTTAGGCTTTTATATATATAGATTGTTAAACATTTCTATTTATAAAAGCAAAATATAACTGTGGTTTACTTTAGAAACAATAGATTGCAAGTCCCTTCTCCACTCTAATTTGAAAATGTCTGATAAAGAATCAGGGTGACCTAATATTCAGAAATTAGTGGAAATGTTCTCAAGGGAAAGTAAATGGGAGATGGATTACTTTGCCATTTCTCTATATGGAATAGCCAAAGAAGATAACTTACTAATATTTCTCTACTCAGAAGTTTCCATTTTCTACCTTTGATATTTAAATGACAGAACTATCAAACCAACATAGTAGGCTGCTTAAATTTTAAAAAAGCATATTAATGGATGTATTTAGGATCAATGGCATAATTCAAAAAGAACATGTGGAATATATTTCATGTGGTGTGAGGTAGGGATATAACATTAATTTTATTTTTTCCATAGGGATGATTAATTGTTCCAACACCATTTAATTAATTGTCAATCTTTTCCCCACTAATTAAAAATAGCATCTCTTTCTTATACTAAATTTCCTTAAAAAATAAAAAAGGTCATTTATATATTGTATCATTCTTATTTTATAATAATATATTTTTACATATATTTTTAGATATATACACATATTCATATGTATACCCACATTCATATTCTTTTATGAGATGGTTAATTTTATGCTTCAACTTGACTGGGCAACAGGGTGCTCAGATATTTGTTCAAATATTGTTCTGATTATTTCTGTGAGCATTTTTTTTGGATGAGGTTAACATTAAAAGAGTAGACTGAATGAAGCTAACTGCTCCCACAAGATGTGAGTGGGCCTCGTACAATCTGTTGAAGGACTGACTAGAACAAAGACGCTGGAAGTCCCTAGTAAGAGAAAATGCCTCCCACCTGACTGCTGCTGAATATAAGGACTTTCTGGGTCTTGCACTAGCAGGCCTCAAACTAGAACCATACCATTGGATCCCCTTCATCTCAGGCCTTTGTATTCAAACTACAACTGTACATTACACCCTGAGTCTGCAGCTTACTGACCCAGGACTTGTCAACATCTATTCCTTATATTAAATCCATAAATGTATATAGGCACACACACATCCTATTGGTTCTGTTTCTCTGGAGAACCTTGATTAATACATACTAATATATATATAAAGTTTTACATATTTCTCCTTTTTTCCCAATTGACTCCCCCACCCCTCCACAGCCATTCCTACCCTGGGCAACCCCCATTGCCCCAGTGTCTGTGTCCATTGGTTATGCTAATATGCATGCATACAAGTCCTTTGGTTGCTCTCTAAACCCCCCCCCCCAACCTCCCCTGCCATTTGTCTCTGGTTCTATTCTTGTTCATCAAATTATGTTGATCATTATATCCCACATATGAGTGAGATCATGTGATAATTATCTTTCTCTGACTGGCTTTTTTCACTTAGCATAATGCTCTCCAGTTCCATCCATGCTGTTGCAAATGGTAAAAGTTCCTTTTCTTTTATAGTGGCATAGTATTCCATTGTGTAGATGGTCCACAGTTTTTTAATCCACTCATCTGCTGATGGGCACTTAGATTGTTTCCAAATCTTAGCTATTGTAAATTGTGCTGCTATGAACATAGGGGTGCATATATTTTTTCTGATTGGTTTTTCTGATTTCTTGGGATATAGTCCTATAAGTAGGATTACATGCAAAAGAAAAAATGAAACTACTAGATGTACAAATTAATAATGTGGATTTTTTTCAATAGATGGAGTTACACATATGTTGATATACATGATTTGATATATATGCTATTTTGTTGTACTGACAGCAAGCTTCAAAACTTAATATGTCAAATTTGCTGAAGGTGTTAACATCATAGATATTTTTATGCTTAAAAATGTCAAATTTCATGCCAAAAAAAAGAGCATTTGTGGGAAGTTTTAATTCATTACTTTATTTTGAAGAAAAAGTTATTGTATACTTCGGAAAGCTTAGGGTGAACATGCTCCATCTCAAGATACTTGTGAATGCTGGTTTAAACACTTTGAAAGTGATGATTTCGATGTGAAAGACAAAGAATGTCCAGGTCAATCGAAAAAGTTTGAAGACATTACAAGCATTATTGGATGAAGATGCGTGTCAAACTCAAAATTAACTTGCAGAAAGATTAAATGTTGCTCAGCAAACAATTTCCGATCATTTACAAGCAATGGGAAAGATTTTAAAGGAAGGAAAATGGGTGCCACATCAACTGAATGAAAGACAAATGGAAAACCGAAAAGTCATCAGTAAGATGTTGCTTCAATGGCACAAAAGTAAGTCTTTTTTGCATGGAATTGTGACTGGCAGTGAAAAGTGGATTTATTTTGAGAATCCCAAACGCACAAAATCATGGGTTGATCCAAGTCAACCACCAACATCGACTGCAAGGCCAAATCACTTCAGAAAGAAGACAATGCTCTGCGTTTGGTGGGATCAGGAAGGTGTGGTGTATTATGAGCTTCTAAAACCAGGTGAAACTGTTAATACTGATTGCTATCAACAATAAATAATCAATTTGAACCACACTTTGATTGTAAAATGACCAGAATGTTGCAGAAGACACGGCAAAGTAATTTTGCTCCATGATAACGCACCATCACACACTTAAAACCAGTTAAAGACACATTAAAAGATCTTGTCTGGGAAGTATTAAGCCACCCACTTATTCACCAGACCTTGCTCCTTCAGATTACCACTTGTTCCGATCGATGGCACACACACTTGCTGAGCAGCACTTCAAAACATATGAAGAAGTGGAAAATTGGGTCTCTGGATGATTTGCCTCAAAACAAGAAAAGTTCTATTGGGACGGTATCTACAAATTACCTGAAAGATGGGGGAAATGTGTAGTTAGGGATGGACATTACTTTGAATAAAGCACTTTTGATGTTTCTCTTGAAATGTTCGTGTTTTCTTTGATTACTAAATCTGCCATTATTACTGGTACACCTAGTAGATCACCAACTTACACCATACACAAAAACAAACTCAAAATGGCTAAAGGACTTGAATGTAAGATGGGAAACCATAAAAATCCTACAAGACTCCATAGGGAGCAAAATAGCAGACATATATCATAGCAATATCTTTACCGACACAGCTCCTAGGGCAATGGAGACTAAGGACAAAATAAACAAATTGGACTACATAAAAGTAAAAAGCTTCTGCACAGCAAAAGAAACCATCAACAAAACAACAAGAAAGCCCACTGCATGGAGAACATATTTGCCAATGATATTTCAGATAAAGGTTTAATCTCCAAAATTTACACAGAACTCATACAACTTAACAAAAGGAAGATAAGCAACCAATCAAAAAATGGGCAAAGGACCTAAATGGACACTTTTGGAAAGAGGACATAGTGAAGACCGAGAGACATATGAAAACATGCTCAAAGTCACTAACCATCCAAGAGATGCAAATCAAAACAACAATGAGGTACCATCTCACTCCTGTCAGAATGGCTATCATCAACAAATCAACAAAGGACAAGTGCTGGCGAGGATGTGGAGAAAAAGGAACCCTCGTGCACTGTTGGTGAGAATGCAGACTGGTGCAGCCACTGTGGAAGACAGTAGGGAGTTTCCTCAAAAAGTTAAAAATGGAACTCCCATTTGACCCAGTAAATATATTTTTATTGATTTTCAGAGAGGAAGGGAGAGGGAGAGGGAGATAGAAACATCAATGATGAGAGAATCATTGATTGATTGCCTCCTGGGCGCCCCCTACTAAGGATCAAGCCAGCAACCCAGGCTTGTTTTGATTGGAATCAAACCCACACCCTTAATTCCGTAAGCAGACGCTCTAGCCACTGAGCCAAACTATACAGACTATATTTTAATATACTCCCTCTGTCCCATAATAGTAGCATTTGATGAATGTAATTTGTCCCATAATAATAGTAGCAAAAGAAAATAAGTATAGAACACAACATTTATTATTAAAAAACTTGATTAAATTAAACAATAAATTAAAAATAGTACTCCTAATTTTTATTTTGAGTGTTCAGATAGTTTCTGGATTTTTCAATAATTTCGTTACTGCATTTTAAACTTGTAGGTAGGATCCCTTGGCTGCGAAGCTTTGCTTTCCCTATATGCGTGAGCTTAAAATTATTGGAGCCATCGTTCTCCATTGCTTCCAGCATACCTTGTTGAAGTGACAGAAACGTATTATCCAGTATTTCGGGAGAAATATTATCAAAGGCTAATATGGTGACTCTTCTGCTAAGAGGAATATGTCTAAGTTTTTCAAGTTTTTCTTCATAATCTTTGCATTTACGTCCAGAGTTTTGTTTTTTCAAAGAATCAACATTAGCATAAGATTCTCCTTGACAATTATTTTTGGAAGCATATTTCCAAATTCTTGATATGGTCATTCTGTTGCAATTAAATTGTTTTGCAGCTAATGTAATTGCAACTTTTCCGTTTTCTTTTGATGCATCAAGAACTGGACAATCACAACTCGATCTTTGCTTGAAAACTCTTATTTTCATCTTACTTTTACAATGGGTTGATATTCAACTGAAATAAAACAATTGATTTCGATGAAATTAGAAAAATAGTTATAATTCGTAATAATTAGATTAACCTAAAAATTGAAAGATGTGTCAAAACAAATGACAGATGTCATGAAACATTGATCTTGATTGAAGGTTTCGCAATTTTGCGCTACAACATAACTTACAGCTGCATTCGCCAATAATTCCTGTATAAATATTCACTTGCTACTATTATTATGGGACAGAGGGAGTATTTTTTAATTTATTTCAGAGAAGAAGGAAGAGGGAGAGAGAGATAGAAACATCCATGATGAGAGAGAATCATCAATTGGCTGCCACCAGCACACCCACTACTGGGGATTGAGCCCACAATCCTGCCATGAGCTCTGACCAGGAATCCAACCAGGAATCCTGGGTAATAGGTTGATGCTCAACCACTGAGACACACCAGTGGACTAAAGGCAAAATCTTAGAGAGAAAACTCTTGGGTGCTGAAAGGAGTATTAACATGATAAACTGCAAAAGAAATGGCGAAACAAAAATGATTAGATATGTTTGTCTTCCATGAGTGCTAATATATAAACACAAAATGCTACTCAGGTAACACTCATCTAATAGTCTCATCTTTAATATTGTGTTTTAAAGTTAATATTGTTGGGAAGACAATTTAATAAAGATAATTATACTTGAAACATACTGAATATTTTATTTGATTCACGTAGTTACATATTTTTAAATAATATCTATAATATTTTATATTCTAAATGTTGTTAAGATTTGAAAGATGGCAAGACATTTTTAAAAACTTCTCCGGAATATTTATTTTCATATCTACATCATTAAAAAAATACAAAATTTATATAAAAGCTGTCAAACTCTTCAGTAACTGACATTATTTCCCACTGACTAAGGCTAACTTCTTGTCAGTCTCTAACTGCCTGAGTATTTTTAACACCATAGGTCAGTTCAGTAGTTTATTATGTTGGGTTGTTACTGTTGGACATTTTGTTCTTCTAAATGCACTTGTAATACTTTCTAAGAAGTAGAATTTATGGTTCAAAGAGTATGCATATGTTTTAATATTTTGGCATAGAATGACAAATTGACTTACCAGAATCTGTACTGCTTTATATCTCAGCACTATTAAAGAACAGGCTCCCCAAATCCTGTTTATTAACATTTTTAAATCCATTTTTATCATTAAAGCACTCATTAATGAGAATTTGGTTAATTCTTATTTCTATTTATAAATAAAATTTTATATGTTTGTACTGTTTAGTCAACTGTTTTGAGAAATCATTTTCCTATTGACAAGTGCCAGCTTTTTATAATTCAAAGCAATTGTGTATCTATCACCTTTAAAAGCATGCTTTTCCCTGAAATTTTATAGCCATTTTTTTCTTTTTTGTTTAAATCTTAAATTAAACAAGTACCTATCTCTGCATATGCCATCAGGTAAACATTTAATTTTGTTTTTCCAAATAATCTACAATCAAAAACACTTATTGATTTGATTATTTTTTACCATAGACTTGTAATGCCCCCTTCATCATAATATTCAATTAAGTGTGTAGTGACAGGAAATGGAGTGTTCTGTCCCTTACTATCTGGCTCACTTTGGGAAACCTCAAAGATGCTTCCTGTCTGTGTCTTCATCTATAAATGGAGATAACATAGAATTGTTATGAGAATAACTTACTCTGTGTATGATGAATACGTGAAAAGTGGATAGTTAATGCTTAATGAACTATGGACTAGCTAAATACATCTATATATTAAAATAATAAATATTTCTAAATATCGGTCTAGAATTACTGACCCCTCTTTGAATTGTCTATACTTACACTAGAATGTGTCATTATTAAACTTTATTTTCACTTTATGATGTTTGCTAAATCAAAAGGTCAGAAATGTCATACCATTCTTATTCAAATATCTCTTCACTGTTCTTCCAGACATGAAAATTAGCATCATTATATCAAGTTCTCAAATGAAGAGTTAAGCAAACAAACAAAACTAACAAATCCCATTGAGATTTTTAAAATTGTGATTGTGATGAAGATCAATGTGTGAAGACTTGACATGTTTTTTAAATCAAATCTTTTCTCCTAAGAACATCAAAGTCATAAAATCTAACATGCAGTGTTTTGTTTGTCATTTAAGCAACTGAATTGTATTCTTATAATGACAGAGCAATTTGAAAGGTCAAAAATATTTACAGTCTGTGAAATATAATTGGTCCTTGTGTGAAATATAATAATTGGTCCATCAGTCAATTGAAAGAAACTAGTTTACTATTTAATGATTACTTTCTCCAAAGTATAATTTGTGTGTGGGTACAGCCTGAACACAATCTGCATATTGAAAGTTGTGTCTCTACTGAGTTCTAGTTAGAGTAGGCGTTTAACTGAAACAAAGACTGCACAGGGCATGTCTTCCTTTGGTTAATTGGTCTTCAGAGGCTATTTGGAAATATCTTATTATCACTTCCCCAAACTCCACAACTATAGCAACAATTAAACAAATAATAAGGTCACCTTCCCTTTCTATTAATGAGTAGGGCTAAAAAGTGACATAAGGAAGAAAAGGCAAATATCACTGTTTTATTATGATTCTACCTGGTTTAATAGAGGTTTTTCTATTTGCCAAAGTAGGGATTTTTTTGTAGTTGTTTACATTTGGAAAGCTAACAACAAAAACACTTGAACATTACAGGTGTGTGTGTATCTGCTTATTTACACCAACTTGTTTCAGAGAATTGCAATATATTTAAAGCAACACGTTATTATTTTCAAATTTAATAAGTGTGTTATGTTTGTCCACTTTCTCATTTAATTTCTGATACCTGTTACTGCAATGTATTAAATTGTCATTAATTATACACCTGTTAACCCAGCATCACAATATAATATATCAAATCAGCATGTTACATAGTTCAGAGCAAAATTCATTTGTAAAATTTTATGGTAAGCTTAAATAATTAAATGTTGCTTCAGATGTTTACATTAGAAATTTTATAACTCAAACTATGACTACTAAAAGGCAAAAGCATTCATTATATGGTGGACACAGACTGTAGCCGCCTCCCAAATACAGCTGAACACAGAATCATTGATAGAAATTTTAAAAATGAGAACTGCACAGGTAAAATGAGACATTAGGTGCTGTGAATTTCACTTCTATATCCATGTATCTACCTTGATTCTGATGTCCTAACTCATACCCCTCAGTACTTCTAATCTTAAAGCAATGTGTACTTTCACATCCTAAATATGGAGCAATTATAAGTTAAAACTCAAAATGCCAGAACACATAAACAATTAGTACATAAAAATTCTAGCCCGGCCAGGATGGCTCAGTGGCTGAGCTTCAACCTATGAGCCAGGAGGTCAAGGTTCAATTCCTGGTCAGGGCATATGCTTGGGTTGCGGGCTAGATTCCCAGTGTTGGGCGGGCAGAAGGCAGCCAATCAATGATTCTCTCATCATTGATGTTTCTATCTCTCTCTCCCTCTCCTTTCTCTTCGAAATCAATAAAAATAATTTAAAAATGATAAAAATTCTAATTATAAGTTTTTTTACAAAGAATTTTTATCATAAATTAATAACGTGTTTTTCAGATTATGGTGATATTTAAACATGCAAAGAAATTTTCAATTTTCAAATAAATTCATATTGTACTCTAGTGGATATTTTGTCCTTTATACACAGTTTTATTTATAACTGAAATTTCATATTGAGCTTTTGTGGCTCAAAATTATTCTCATTACAAAATAGGTGACTCTCTTAAGAATTAATTTAAAGTCCCTAATTTTTCTAAATTTGCCTTAATAAAACAGAATCAATACTTTTTTATTAATTGGGATATTTTATCTTTCAAAATTAATTCAGTAATAAATTTATACATAGCTGTGGGAGTAGGGTATGTTTATACTGTTCAAATTCTTGTATTCTGGCAACTCAAGAAACATTTATCTCCTAAATATATTAAAGAAGAATTGTTTCCCATAAAGAGCACACCTTTGCTATAATCAGCACGAGAGAAACTGGTAAAGTGCCAAAGTGAAGATACTTGCCCTGGTTTTGGAGAAATACATGTCTAAATCTTTTTCAGGGAATACATTATTTGAAAAAAAATGTCTTCAAATAAAATATGTGTAATGCTGAACCACAAGACCCAAAGATTTTTTAATGGAACAAATATGTTGATGAGTATTTTCTCTATACACCAGATACATTGATTTCTCAGTATCCTGCTGTTTTAAGTGAAATAAAGGAGCCGGTGCTCAAACACTTCAGTACTGGAAGTGGTACTGTATATAACGTGGTGAAATACAAGAGACATAAATGGGTAGACTGGATGCAGCAAAGTGCTCCCAAAATATAGATAACACTGGCAGCCCAAATATTGAGAATCCAAATAAAACATTTGTGAGAACTGAATGGGGGTGGGGGAGCTAAAGTTAAAAGCAGGGTCTCATAACCTTGACCTGCTCACTGTAGAATAGTGTGAGAATGAGAATAAAGATGCATTTTGTTTTCTTTTGGGCACTGTTTCCAGAAACCTGATGAAAGACTTGGGCTATCTTTTATAATTTAAAGGGAGAAAACACACTTTTAAGATCTAAAGCAATCTCCTTTATAGAGGATACCAATTTAAAATACAACTATTGTAACATTGACCCAATTTCAACTATTATATCTACAGAAATAAAGTCCTACAAAAATAGTAGTAGAGACTGTGCATATTGTACTAATGGCATAGAATCTTAAGATTAAATTCACTGTTGTAACGGCCTCTCCCCAAAACTATTATTTAGAAATGCTGTTTCATTACATTTTAATGGTAAAAAATAAACTCTCTCAAGGATTTATTTGTTTCAGGTTTGATTGAAGTTCATTAGTTACGGCCTTTGGACCAGGCCCAATATGCTCCAGCCACAATATTTGCCCTTGAAATTCTCTGGTTAGGAAAACAAACACAAAGAGGTTTAGCATAGAATGTCTATGATGAAGGCATACCTGGTGAGGGAAGAGGATGCAGGATACTGAGTTGCTTTTCAGACACCTGCAAGGGGTGGTTAAAGGTACAGTATGTGGCTCTGGTGGGCAAGTTAGAGCACACGGCTGACACATGGGTCTGTGAGCTGTAATTCCCCAGCAGAAGCTGGAAGGATGAGCATAAGCAAAGGCCTGATCCCGAGCGCAGAGGCACGAGGGCCTGGCGCTTTCAGGTAATGGAGATAAATGGCAGACATGTCTAAAGATCAGGTGAGAAATGAATTTGAAAGAAAACAGATGGTTAGTGGCGATGTTGGAAAACTTATTGTCTTGAACTTCTTTGATTCACACTTGGAGTGCGGGAAACGAGTTAAGTCGGCTCGCGTGAATTGCGCGTACTCCGCGGGAGCCGTCTTTAACTCGGTTCATATAGATTTGCGGTGGAGTGCGGGAAACGTGTAAACTCGGGCCGATTGTAACTGCGTATTACCAAATATTTGTTTGTAATCCACCCTTTTGGTGGATGGAACAAAACCAAAAGACAGAGCCATCTTATATTTTGGCGGGAAATTCACCCGCACTCCAAGTGTTCACAGAATGCCTAATGAATACCTTGCAAAGCTGGTGCAGCATTTTATATTGTGATGAAGGGAAAATAATAAAATTAGAATATTAGATTTCCCCCAAGTGCTCCTTAGAATGCATGATTGTAATGGTCTTGTAGAGCTAAATGCCAAAAGAGGAGCCAGATTATGTAACCAAGAAAAAAATGTTATAGATTTAATACATACATAGAGAGTGACTTATATGCTATTAAGTACAATCAAATTTGTATTACAGGTATGAGTAAAATACATCTAGCACCCCAAGAGATCCAATTGGGGCAGGCAAGGGATTTTAAATATCTACTATGTATGTCACTATCTACTTTTCTCCAACCACTTCATTAAACAAAAGGCAACATTGAATTCTGAGAGAATATGGAAACAGGAACTGAGAAGTAGCTCTCTTGTCCCATATGTGTTCAGAAATGCAGGCTTCCTTTCTATTACACCCACACGTCCTACTACAAATAGTACTGAATCATTATGTTACGGCATCATTATTTTTTAGTTGCATAAACACACACACACGATTTCCTCATCCTCATTCATAATAATTTTCTACTTCTCACTACTTTATTCACTGCATATTCCTTAACTGTTTTATGTCTTATACACACCCCTCTGATGAAGCATCATTCCTAACATAGTGCACACATTTTTCCAACGAACAAATGCATGTATTATTGTATTGCAATGATATATTTCAATATTACAATAGTTGTATTTTATTTCTGTTCTGGAAGCAAGTTGGAAGGTGCATGAGTTCCCCCCACTCCCTGGAGAGATTAGGAAAGCCACACTAGAGGAACGCTATTTTCACGTTGAAATACCACAGGGAGTGGTTCTAAGGGAGGAAAGCGCCCTCAAAATTTGGAAAGGGCCTGCCTTTCATGGTAGAAAAAAGGGCGTTTTTACCTTGAAGTAAGGAGTGGGGTTTTGTCTACGGTTGGGGACAATGCGGCTTCGTGACCCCCACGCGGCTTCTTTGGCCCCTTGAGTGGAAGAGCCACACTCAAGGGTCCAAAGAGCCGCGTGTGGCTCGCGAGCCGCAGTGTGCCCACCACTGGTTTAGGTGATGCCAAGCCATTTGAGGTCTTTAAACTAGGGGTGACTTGATCTACTTTCTGTAACACAAAAGTAATTAGATTGGATAGGTAAGCACAGTGGACAGAGAATCAAATTAGAAAACCATGGCTGTGGTCCAGATGAGGGTATGATAACCTAATTGAGGTAACAGCAATAGAATAAAACTAAAGGTGAAAAAAGCATTACAAGCCACAATATGTGATATAGAAAAGAGTCAACATCCAGAGAGGTATTTCTAAGTCAGAATGAAGAGTTAGTCACTAAACTATATAGGGCCACGTAAGCGATGGAATAATGGAAAATGTATTAGAGGGGGTAATCTGGGAAACTGAGGATACCCTTAATGTAGAGAATTCAGATTTAGAAGTAGATTGCAGAAATAAGGGGGAAAAAAACACATTAGGTTGTCAACAAAATGATAGTGAGGTACCAGCAAGGTATGAATTTAAAGCCATTTGATACTTGGATAGCTGGCTCTGTGGCTCAGAAGAAAGGTCTCAACAGAGTTATTAATTTGTGGTGGTTGACATTTGGTGATATTTCATGTTAGAAAAATATATACTCGAAAAGGTAGGGAGAGAAAACACGAGGACCAGATTTATCACCCTGGAATAAGAACAAAGGATTTAAAACAAACCTTTGAGTTCCAGAAAGTAAGGATAGTATATGACTTTACTGAGGCACTTGAGAATAGTCAAGTGTATTGAAAACGGAAGAGAAGTAAGGGAAGGAGAGATAAATAAATGGTTTAATTTGCCGGGAAGAGAAATCTGGGTCATAACCTAAAGAGAAAGTAAGATAGAAGAAAATAGAACTTCTTTAAGATGGCACTAATCTAAGAATGTTTGTAAGGTGGAACAAGGCAATGCAGTGGTCCCTTTCTGAGAATATCTGAGTAACACAGACATTCACAGAGATAAAATCATTAGCTCTACCCAGTTTGGCTCAGTGGCTACAGCATTGGCCTGCAGACTGAAGGGTCCTGGGTTCAATTCTGTTCAAGGGCACGTCTCAGTTGCAGGCTCAAACTGGGAGGCAGCCAATTGATGTGTCTAGCTCACATCAATGTTTCTCTCTCTGTGTCTCTCCCCCTCCCCTCCATTCTCTCTAAAAATCAATGGAAAAATATCTTAAGATGAGGATTAACAACAATAAAAGATAAAATCATTACATCATGACTAAGATAAGATTACTACTGTAATCAAAGTACTTGATCTTGTTCTTCCCAAAGTGTATGTTCTCAGCCTCTTTTGGTCATGTCAACATACTGCTAAGTTTCTTTTATAGCCATGATTATTTTCACATATAAGGTTAACATCACTTCTCGAGATATCACACAAGTTGTGATATTACAGTTAAATTAACCATTCTACCTCTGCAAGATTTATCAACTTTCTTAATAATAGAACAAAAATATAGAACATTAATGTTTCCTATGTCCATTAGAAATATGTTTGCAAGCAGTTTCAGTTGACCATTCAAATACGCTTGCTGTCAAACCGGGGGCATGTATTCCCTCATAATTCTGAAATTATTTATTTGCAGTATGTTTTCCGCTAGCAAAACACACGCAATAACCTTGCAACACTTCACAGTAATATTCTGATCATATTTTATTCAAAACACTCATGATAAGATGCTACCATACACATTTATTTCTGTGAGATTATGAACTATCATTATATGTGTATAAACATTATATAATCACAGCTTGAAGACTATTGGAACATAAAAATCTATTTGGATGATGTTCTCTACACAGGAAGCCCACAGAGGCCATAATTCTTCTGGGAAAAGTGATCACCTTAAGACTAAACAAAGTCAGCTCACTGATGCGATATTGTTTACTTGCTATCATTTACATCTAGTGATGTTCCCCCAAAAAGCAGCAAATCTAGTATTAGCTATTAAAAACTAAATGTATTATATTACAGAACCAGCTGCTATTTATTTTGATTTTACTTCACGGCAGGTACAATTAATATTGCTTTAGGCATAGATTTATAAAATTTTCTCCCTGGGTAGTCTCATTAGAGAAAATGTTTGCACTTAAATACCCATGAAGATTATTTTAATATTTGTTAATATAGAACATTACAGGGGAAAAAAACTTAATGTACAATGTACTAAATTAATTAACAGTAGAGTGACTTTCATAATTAGTTTTCAAAGAAACCAAAAAGTATGAAAGCTGTATTAACAATGGTTCTCAGGAAGTATTATGTCGTTCCTTTGTCTCTTGTTTCTTAAATCTAGTGTCATTCTAAATATGGAACTTTCACCTGGCTGGCACGGCTCAGTGGTTGAGCAGCAACCTATGAACCTGGAGGTCATGGTTCGATTCCCGATCGGGGCACATGCCCGGGTTGGGTTGCAGGCTGGATCCTCAGTGTGGGGCATGCAGGGCACAGGCAATCAATGATCCTCTCTCATCACTGATGTTTCTATCTCTCTCCCCCTCTCCCTTCCTCTCTGAAATCAACAAAAATATTTTTTAAACAAATAAATAAATAAATATGCGACCTTTATCAAGCTGTGACTGCTCTTTGTTTTAAGTCCTGGGGGAGCAGTAGTAAAGACAACAGACAAGCCATCCTCCTGGAGTTCACATGCTGCCTGAAGACATTTACAATAACACACAAACACCTGACTACATGATGATTTCTCACAGTGTCAATTTGCACAGAGAAACTTAACAAGGAGAATAATAGGGATACAGAGAGAAAGAGCCTTAGCTAGAATAGAGCAGCTTTCAAATATCTCCTGAAGAGGTGATGTCTGGCTGAGAACAGATTAACAGGAAAGAGCCAGGCACCCCTACGTTCATTGCAGTGTTACTTACAGTAGCCAATATATGGAAGCAGCTCTGGTGTTTATCAATAGATAAGTGGATAAAAAAGTTGTGGTATGTGTATGCCTTTATATAATGGAATATTACTTGGCCACAGAAAAAAATGAAATGTTACCATTGCAACAACATGGATGGACCTAGAGGGTATTATGATGAGTGAAATAAGTCAGTCAGAGAAAGACAAATATTCAAATGATTTCACTTATATGTGGAATCTAAACAAGAAAATAAATAAACAAACAAAACTGAAACAGACCCATAGATACAAAGAACAGACTGATGGTTGCCAGGGGGATGGTATTAGGGGGACTGGGTGAAAAGGGTGAAAGGATTAAGAAGTAAAAATTGATAGTTACAAAATAGTTATGGGGGTGTAAAAATACAGCATAGGGAATACAGTCAATAACATAATAACTATTGTATGTATGGTTCAAGATGCACAGTTGAATTTTCAGGGGAATCACTTCATAAATTAAATAAATGTCTAACAATGAAAATACATCCTGCATATCAGATATTTACATTATGATTCATAACAGTAGCAAAATTACAGTTATGAAGTAGCAACGAAAATAATTTTATGGTTGGGGGTCACCACAATATGAGGAACTGTATTAAAGGGTCGCGGCATTACGAAGGTTGTATGCTGTATACACTATGCTGTATACCTGAAACTGCAATAAAATAATATTGAATGCCAACTATAATTGAAAAATAATTTTTTTAAAATAAAATGTTGCATTAAAATATGAAAATACACAAAGGCATCAGAACATTGGCAGCAGGAAGATGATCTAATATGCTTTAAAAGAACAATAAATATTTTTTGACATTATGTGTTGAGCAGTAGAAAAAGAGAAAGTGCAGAAGCCAAGATTGCTAATAAAGCATCTTGCCGGGAATCTTAGTAGAGATGAAACAGAAGGCATGGAAAGAAAGAAATAGCTGAAAGATATATATTTTATAGTTAAGCAGATAATTTCCCTGGATTAATACCCTGGTGGTCCTTTAAAATTTAAAGTTAAATTTTAACTTTAAGAAATATTACTATTATCTTAGTCCTTACAAATTTTTAGAAAGAATTTATTTGTTAAGAAAAGAATGAAGAAATCAAAATGTCTATTATCTAACTTGAATCCATTCTGTTGCAATTAGATGTCTATTTCCTCATATTTTTCCTCTTAATAAAAAGGAGAACAGCTGTTCACCATCATCCATACATTCTTTTTATAAACTTCAAGTCTATTATTAAGCGGTCCTTGAGTTTGTAATGCCTAATTCAATGTAATCATCCAGATTGACTTTTTGAAGTCAAAAGCACCAAATATGATTTCGTAGTCAGTGACAAAAATAACCTAAAAACAATACATTAAGAACCAGTAAAAATACCAATAAACAATGTGAAAAATCTTTAGAAATTTGACTAATAACACCATTATTTTGTGCACCAGCTGACAAGAAGGAATGGTCACATGTTTTCTAAATGAGTATTTGTATTGTTCTTGAAACTGGGGTAACAACTCAAATCAGTGTATCTGGCTTATTGATGCTTATAGACCGGAGTGGGATTTGGACATCTGAATAGACAAAAGCAAAATAGTATGGTGAGTATTCCAGACTGTGGAAAGAACAGGGATTATGGGATTCTCTATGGGAACAGGATGAATCTAGATGGTGGTAATTTCTGGGGTTTTTTCAAT
>NW_005871048.1:58290217-58293904 GCF_000147115.1 Myotis lucifugus | reverse complement strand
TCCTTATGCTTATATTATAATACCTAGACTAATTATTAACTTACAATTTGTACTTCTCAATCCCTTTACTTTTTTCACCCAGTCCCCCAACCCCTGACCCCTCTGGCAACTACCAGTCTGTTCTCTGTATCTATGAGTCTGTTTCCGGTTTGTTCATTTATTATGTTGTTTACAGTCCACATGTATGTGAAATCATTTGGTATTTGTTTTGTCTGTCTGACTGATTTCACTCAGCCTCTAGGTCCATCCATGTTGTAAACATGGTAAGATTTCACTCTTTTTTAACACTACTTTCTTTGTTATGATATATACATTTTAAAATGTTTTAATTATGCTTTTTATGTGGTGGTGATTCTAACATAAGACCTGAAAGAGGGGTAGAATCCAAGGAAAAGTGGAGGCCAGAGGCCACTGGAAAAGTTGAATGCAGACCAGGAAACAGCAGCCACACAAGGCTGCCAGCCATGTAGAAAAATGCCCTCAGAGGAAAAGATTCTAAAGTCAAAGAAACCAGTTAAGAGTTTATAGCGTTAAGTTGTATATCTGTATGAATATTTAAATTCGATTGTTTTACTTGACAACTTCTACTAGATGGGGAGGGGAGGAGGAGATTAGGACTCTGCATTGTGAAGATAAATGCCCCATTTCGCTAAATCGCATTTTTTCTACTTCAGCTACAGAGGATAATCTCTATCTACCAGAAAACACTTAGTGTGAAATTAGATCTTTCTGGAATAATAAGAAAATATGAACCTAAGGTAAGGTATCTAGCACTTTTTTCTAATGTCTTTTGCTATACATATTCTTTTCTCTTGGAGGTGATAGGCCACGCATGTAACTTCTCTTCTCCCTGAAGATGTGAGGGTGGGCCCTGGGCTCATACATAAAGCTGGTGGAAGACGAACACTACCAGCCCGGGAACACGCTCCTCTAAACTGCACCTTCAAAGGTACTGTTTATGCTGTGTAAATATTTGCATCAGTTACAGGAAAGAGAATATTTATCTTACTTAAATGGTAGGGGTTCCTTTGTTATAGCAGCTTAGAATGGACATGAACCTTGGTAAAGAAAAACATAAGCCCTGGTGTCCAGGATTAGACAATTATTGTTTTAACTAATGATAATATTGTTTCACTTATTTTAAAAATATGTTTTATTGGCCTGAGAGAGAGAGAGAGGAAGAGAGAGGGAGAGAGAGATAGAAACATCAATGAGAGAGAAACATCACTGCTACCTCCTGCATGCCCCACAACCCGGCCATGTCCCTGACTGAATGGAACCAGTGACCTCTAGGTGCACTGAACACATGGGAAGCAACTAACTGAGCCACACCAGTCAGGGCTTGTATCACTTGTTGATAAAAATTGGTCGTGGCTAGTTACATATAGTATAAAATGTTTATGTGATTATCAAGTTATTTTCTTATTAGCTACTAGAGCAGTGGTTCTCAACCTTCCTAATGCCGCGACCCTTTAATACAATTCCTCATGTTGTGGTGACCCCCAACCATAAAATTATTTTCATTGCTACTTCATAACTGTAATTTTGCTACCATTATGAATCATAATGTAAATATCTGATATGCAGGATGTATTTTCATTGTTACAAATTGAACATAATTAAAGCATAGTGATTAATCACAAAAACAATATGTAATTATATATGTGTTTTCCGATGGTCTTAGGCGACCCCTGTGAAAGGGTCGTTTGACCACCAAAGGGGTCGTGACCCACAGGTTGAGAACCGCTGTACTAGAGACTCAGTGCACGAATTCATGCACCAGTGGGGTCCCTCAGCCTGGCCTGTGAGATCGGGCCAAAACTGGCTAACTGACATCCCCCGAGGGGTCCCGGATTTCCAGAGGGCACAGGCCAGGCCGAGGCACCCCACGGGTGCATGATCGGGGCTGGAGAGGGACGCAGGAGGTTGGCCAGTCAGGGAGGGACTGAGGAAGGGCTCCAAGGCATCTCCAGCCCATCTTGCTCAATCCTGATCAGCCGGACCCCAGCAGCAAGCTAATCTACCGGTTGGAGCGTCTTCCCCCTGGTGGTCAGTGCACATCATAGCAACTGGTTGACAAGTTGATTGTCTGCCCCTGGTGGTCAGTGCATGTCATAGCAAGCAGTTGAGCGGCCTTAGCATATCATTAGCATATTATGCTTTGATTGGTTGAATGGACAACCAGAGGACCAGACACTTAGCATATTAGGCTTTTATTATATAGGATTTTCCCCTGTCCAAGTTTAATTCTATATTTCAAACTATCATTTAAAAAATATAGAGATTGTTTCCATCATTGATATACTTTATACTTCTGTTATCTTCCCAAATCTTTTCATGCCTTTTAAAAGCATATAATGTTGAACAACTAACTATTAAAATGTGTAATTCACTGGCAAGTGCTCTGATAATCCTTGGTGACCTTGGATTTTCAGCTTTGTCAACCTCTCAATAACCGCTTATACAAGTTAGAAAAAACTGGTCTCTCAAGAAATCCTTTAAACGAAGTAAATTTTAAAATCCTTTCATGCATTGCACTGCCAATCACTGGTGGCTAATCCCATTCAGGCTCCATAATTAGTATTCCAAGGTAGGGATTCCCACCTGCACCAAGTTGTACAACATCATAAAGTGAGGAGGGGTGCGTGAAGAGAGACTCCCTTGAGACCCCTCCATGACAGAATGTGTAAATCAATTTTAATTAATTCTGCCTCTTTAAGTCTGTCTGCTCTTTAGGAGAGATTGCAATCTGCCTCTGACACTATGGCAAGATAATTAACAGAGCCACTGCTGGAGACCGATAGCACAGGCGGCAGCTGATACCTGTGGCAGGACCCTTCCTGTCATCCGAGTGCCATGGAATTGTGAAGACGAAGGACAGGCCATGCAACATTAACATCACTAAGTAAGTGCATTATTTATCACACATTATAGTGGTTGACTTATCCGGCATGTAACAGAAATGCAGAAGATTGATTCTAAAACACTTTCAATTGTCCTGGCAACTATCTCAGAACTCACTGGCAAACATCTCCAAACACAGCCACCCACAGTCCCTGTCATTAGCAGCAGTAGCGTGCCTATTGCCCTACTTCCCACCACACAGAAAACCAATCAAACAAAATGTATGCCTAGAAGAAAAAAAATAGAAGTTGTGAACTATAAAGGTAAATATTACATATATATTAGATTCTCTAACCTCCATATAAGATATTTTTTATGTTTGTTTGTTTTTTGCCAGAATCTGGCCTCTTTCCATGTTACCATAAAAATAAGAATTATTGCCAAAACCGGTTTGGCTCAGTGGCTAGAGCGTCGGCCTGCGGACTGAAAGGTCCCAGGTTCAATTCCGGTCAAGGGCATGTACCTTGGTTGCGGGCAAATCCCCAGTGGGGAGTGTGCAGGAGGCAGCTGATCGATGGTTCTCTCTCATCGATGTTTCTACCTCTCTCTCTCCCTTCCTCTCTGTAAAAAATCAATAAAATATATTTAAAAAATAAATAAATAAATAAGAATTATTTTATTTGGGAGAAATGAATAGCATTAACCAAATCAGAGTAAACTATGTTTGCTTTAACAATACTAAAATTTGACTTTATACAAATTTCAAAGATTCGTATAAAGTCAAGATTTGCTCAACCATTTAATGAAGTCTTCAGTGCACAGCCTAATTATTCATTTCCTTAC
>NW_005871048.1:58264996-58290109 GCF_000147115.1 Myotis lucifugus | reverse complement strand
GAGTAAACTCAGGCTCCTGAGACACTAAGGGACTTTAGACCTAAAGTTAGTGAGAGATGGAATCCAAGCTGGCAAGCCGGGCTTCGGACTTGTGACCCAGGAGATATTCCACTAAAGAGAGAGACTGTTGTATAACCTCAGTGAAAGGGCGAGGACTACGCCCTCCATCTTACCCTGTGTCCTCCATTTTGGGACAGCCATGTGCTTGGCAAGGAGCTTCTTCCCGAAAGTCTAAGCCTCTGCTAGCCACACCCAGGAACAAGACACCGACTTGCGCCTGGCCAATCGGCAGGGCCCACAGTCATGCCGGGCTAGGCCTCTCTCTGCCACTTGGCTTACCGTTGCATCGGTGAGTGTGGTCGGGGAGCCGAACTAGTTCGAATAAAAGACTCTCTGCTTTTGCATCGGACTCGGCTGGCTCCCTGGTGTGGTCTAATGGGGATCTTGAAATCTGGGCATAACACTCAGAACAACAACAAACATAGCCTGATATCAAAGAAGCCTCAGCAAATGGATTCTTCATTCCAAGGCCTTCTTTTACTCTTTCTAATTTATTTTTCCCAAGTTCTGGTATCTGGTAAACACATATATACCTTAGAACTGATATGACATACTTTCCTGTCCCAATTCTAAATAATTCTGGAAAAACTTTTTTTGTCCCTGCTCTTGTGCTTTCAAAAGAGAAAATACTGGGAACAGGCAAGATAACTTTGCTGTTCACCCCTGGAGATGTCTGCTCTTTGAAGACTTGGAGCCAACTGCAACAGCATGCCTATCAGGACTAGCAGCTCGCCTATCGGTACTTGCTTGTCTCAATACCCTCTTCTTTGCACACCCATCAAGAGCTATTAGGCCATTAGTTCTGTCCAACCCCCAGTAGTTCCTTGAGTTGCAAGAAGTGACTAAAAATTATCTAGATTTATTAAGAAAGCATTTTCATGAAACTCTTTCATGTATGTCCCATCTCTTCCTTCTGAGATACTCTAACGCAGTGATGGCGAACCTATGACACGCGTGTCAGAGGTGACATGCAAACTCATTTTTTTGGTTGATTTTTCTTTGTTAAATGGCATTTAAATATATAAAATAAATATCAAAAATATGTCTTTGTTTTACTATGGTTGCAAATATCAAAAAATTTCTATATGTGACACGGCACCAGAGTTAAGTTAGGGTTTTTCAAAATGCTGACACGCCGAGCTCAAAAGGTTCGCCATCACTGCTCTAAAGACTCTTTCAAAATGGTGTTGTCACTGGTGTTAGTCAGGGTCTCTAGCAAAACAGTCCCAGTAGAATTTTTACATGTACAGATAAATTTATTTTAAGGAATTGGTTCATGTGTTATGGATACTGGCAAGTTCAAAATCTGTATGATAGGCTAACAGTCTAACAACCCAGAAAAGAAATGATGTACAGTTCAAGTCCAAAAGCAATCTGCTGGCAGAATTTCCCCTTCCTTGAGGATCAGTAAGTCCTTGAACTGTTTCAGTTAGGCACACCTATATTATAGTGAATAATCTGCTTTACTTGAATTCTGATTTAAATGTCAATCTCATCCAAAACACCTTTGCAGCAACATTCAGAAGTGTTGTAACACACAGCTGGGTACTGTGGTCTAGTCAAATTGACACACTAAGTTAAAGATCATGTCTCTTATCGCAGTCAATTAAACTTAGTTTTGCTAGATCAACAATTTTTCTAGTCAGCTGTCAACTTTTGACAGCTGACGCTTGGTTTATAAGCATCAGGCCTATGAAGAAGTGTCATAACTAATAATACACTCCAGTTTCTAGGTTAACTCCAGAACCTACATAGGAGATAAGATTCATGCAGAATTTGAGTTCTTTTCATTTGGCTAATTGCAATATTAGCAGGACCTAAGCCAATGTTTAACAAATAACAAGTACTCAATAGATATTTGGAAAATAGATGAATGAAAAAAAATAGATTAGTAAGTCAGATATTTTGGAATTTTTCTTTGCAGAAAAGGAATGATATTTTCAAAATGATAGCATTATCTAAATATATGTACTGTGGAAACTCTCCTAAAAGTCAGTACTTGAAATTTAACATATACCAAAAATATGATTATGGGATAACCTTACATGTGTCTAACACAGATAGATATTCAGACACATAATACCCAGAGAAAACATTTCATGATTTTTTATTATAATTGAAAATCATTTGTTCCATATGGGAAATTAAATTGTTTAAAGTTTTCCTTATTCATTCATTCAGCTGCTTTGGTGATGTTTTGCATCCTTATATTGTTTCACAAACAGTACTGAAATATTTTTTATTCCTTAGATATCACTGTCTTTTTTTTCATACATCTCCTTAACACTTTCTCTAATTTCTTAACAAACGGCACTTTAAAGGTGCCATTCTTATCACTTGTATTCACAGGTCTTCATCTTAAAAAGCTCTAGGTGACAAAAATACCTGAGTATCAAATTGATGCCATTATATTCATGAGGATGGCAAAAGTATTCTTCTTCTTGATTTATATCTTGGTTTTTATTCTCATAGCCTTTCATATTTTAAAAATGTCTCCCATATGTCACCTCCTAAATCTTTATAAAAACCTTTGAAAGCAACTCATTTTTCTCATTTCAGTTAGGAACTGCATTTGCCTGAAGAAGGGGTCCCCATGAATAGTTTGTGCAGGACATGCATCCCAGAGAGTGCCACCTAGGACTCTGTAACCCCAAATGAATGACTGCCTACAATGTTACGTGCTATGTAAACGTTTGTTACCTGAACTAAACTTCCTAGAAAACATTTACAAAGACTCACTGTCCTGAAACCTTCTGTACTTTTGATTACACAAGGAAATTATATTTTGCTGGGTCTGTCAATCTGAACATTAAGAAATGTTCTAGTGGCCCATAATATGAGTATAAACAATGTCTTCTCTGTACCTTAGAGGTGAAATCTCCCATAAAGTCACTACTCAGAATAGGCTTTACTGTCTACACCTGACATTAGATATGGGTACAAACTAATAAATAGTTTACTGTTGATTCACAAAATTCTGTAAACCAGTTTATCTACACCAACAGTTAGCTCATCTGGGAAAGGACCTCTGCTATCAGTAACATTGATGTCTTCATTGGTCATTAAAATGTCTACATTATTCCTCTTAATGAATTCCTTCCGTTAACTCTAAAGAAAATTTATCATCAAGAATACAAGCTGAGTTTTTTTCATAAAGCTATTAAAATACAGATAAAAACTTGCATGTGACTCATCATACCTTAAAGACAATTGTGCCTTAATCCTCCACAGAATGTCAAAAGCTATAATTTTATAAACACACATACGCACACACAAGCAAAATCTAGCTTTACAATATGCCAAGAGCAAAAAAGAAAGCATTAGAAGTTTTAATGCTCTAATTTTTCTGCCAGAAAAATGGTATGCTCAGCAAAGTAAATTGTTTCATGTCCAAGAGCCAGTTAGCGGTTAAAGTGGTAATCAAAGCCAATAGTATCTTACTCCAAAATGATGCCTATACCTCAATAATTACTAAATGAGTGTGTGTGCATACAGAAGTGTATATGTGTTTACCCTAACTTTTTAAAAATACATGTACATAAAGGAAATCAGTTTTTTTAAGTGCAGGGTTCTTATATAAAAAAGTAATAACAATTGTAGGAATAGATCCTTAATAACAGATAAGGTATTTTCTTTGGCATTAGAAAAGAGGAAATGTAATTTTATTATAAAGATTTGTTGGACTTTATATTTCCTTTTGGGCAGTGGTTCTTAAAAAGAATATTTCATCTTTGTTTTTTTAAGTCTGTTTTTAATAAATTATATGATAGAGTGGCATTATTTCTTAAAAGTAACACTAGTGAATAATTCATTTTTCATTAAAAATTACAGTGATTTATCACTCTGAATGATTTACATTGCAATATAAATTTCCTGAGTGGGACAGAAATTTATATCGTCACCTTTTCAGACAGAGAACCATTTATAACCTTGAAAAGTGAAATGAGACCACTTGAATCTACACAGCTTAAAAATCGGGACTGAGCTGAGTTCATTTGTGTCAAACAGACATTTTATTTTGTTTCCAGGACATTCTTTTCTAGGAACTTAAGTGTGTAAACTAGTAAGTTCACTGTTTGCTTTAAGAAATACCTATAAAGAAATTTATCTGGACATATTTCTGCTTGTATGCTCCAAATCCTAAGTATTTTAATAAATTAGTTACATATACACCGAGTGGCCAGATTATTATGACCGGCCAGATTATTATGACCATCCCATCAGTACTTCATTGACACTTCCAAAAATACTGAATATTGAAAACTTCCTAAGCAAATACTCTCAAGGTTTTATTATTATTATTATTATTATTATTATTTGCATAACTAATTCACTTCATTGTACCAATGGGGTGGTCATAATTATCTGGCTGGTCATAATAATCTGGCCACTCAGTGTATTTCTGTGATAATCTGAACTTAAACTTAGATGAAAGGGAGAGGTGTACATGAAAGCAAAATGTCATGCTAGGTGGACAGAAATAATGCCTAATTAATATGTAGGATCCACAGACAGTTATCTGTGCAAAGCCTACTTAAGTCTTCATATATTCCATATGTGTTCATTTGAATGTTCAATCCCAAAATACTTCATATAGTACTAAGAATACTGTCTGGTGAAGACCATAAGAATACTATTACTTGGAGAAAAGCCTAATGACATTTAAAGATGTTTGTTTTTAATAATATTGTAGATTCAAAGGTAAATTCAGGCTCAAAAAGCTGTATGCAAATAAAATATTAAAAATCAATTATGTTGCTCATTAATTATATATTGCTAATAAATTATATATTATGTCTATAAATTATATATTATGTCTATAAATGTCATTATAGAATATATATACATACATATGTGTGTGTGTGTGTAATTCCCATGTATAATTATTGCTCCAATGAATTACTAAAATGAAAAAGGACAGGTTTTCCTCAAGGTACAGTGAAATCCTTATTTGGTTGTGCATGCATGGATCAGCTTTGATAGCAGGAGGTACATTATAACCTTAAAATTTATCATTGTTACATAGAAGTTACAGGTTAAAGGATGACACAGTCAACAAAAGTGTCATTTGTGAAATCAATATATCACTGACGCAAAAATCACTCTCCAAAACACTGCCTTGGGGTCACGGTGGTTCGCAATGATACACTTTAGTATCTCGTCTCAGGAATAGGGAACATGCCTGAGTCTGCCATGCACTGAGCCAAACTTAAAAGTGTATTTTAAGCAACCTGATATATTCATTTCGATATATTCAATTTAATGTGAGTCAGAGAATTAGAACATCAAAATAATTAGAGAAGAATCTTGGACTAAGACCAGGATATCTGGGCAACAGTGAACTGTGGATGATAATCACACTGAGGTAAATATTACAATTCCTTTTGTTTGGTGAGATTAACACACGTTGTGTAAATTGGCCTCATGAGATCAAGACCAAGGTTGGGAAGGAAAAAATGGTAAACGGAAATGTCAGTAGCATATTCTACATTTGCTACAAAATGCATATATAATTGTTTTTTATATTGCCCCATTACTTCTTCATAATCATCCTGAGCATTTTATAAATATATTTTTGATTTCAGAGAGGAAGGGAGAGGGAGAAAGAGATAAAAACATCAATGATGAGAGTGATGAGAGAGAATCATTGATTGGCTGCCTCCTACATGCCTCCTACTGGGGATCACATGTGCCCTTGACCAGAATTGAACCTAGGATGCTTCAATCCGCAGGCTGATGCTCTATCCACTGAGCCAAATCAGCTAGGGCCAGAGTATTTATTATCTCTAGACAGGCTTACATAAATTCATGGACACTCAGCAAGTAAGTAGAACAGCTAGAATTTATCCAGATCTTTAACTCGGTAAAAACAAGAATAAGCCATCAAATCCACCACCAATAACTATAATAATAATAGAGCACTGGGTAGTCTACCACTTTAAATTATTATATCATTTGATCATTTTTGTTTCATAACTCATTAAACAACATTGATGCTTAGCATCTACTACTTATGAAACACTTGTGATACAGGTATATATGACCCATGTCCATCTCACAAGGAGCTCACAGCCTTTGTACATGTGTGTAAGTGCCCATGTGTGGGGCTGAGACAGGCTCAGATAGGGCAATAAGAGTACAGCATGTTATTGATTATGGTATTGCTTACAGAGAGCTCTATAAGCTCCAAAGAACATATTTCTGACCATCACCCTCTGATGGAGAAGTATTTTCTGAAATATATTCTAAATTTAATGGAGCAGGATTTTTCTAGAAAAATATAAGAACAATATGGTGCTTATGAGAAACTTTAGAACTTTAAAAAAGAGTATTTAAAATCAGGAAAAAAAATTTGTGACCCATGTATTAAATTTGGTAAATACATTAAAAATTATCTTACTGTCTAGTTAACATTTTTCCAGAATGGCTTTTTTTTTCCTACCAGCATTTTCATCCACTCAGAACATGTACTAAATTAATAAACTAGAAGAATTGATAGATATTTTGACATTATAGCTTCAGGCAAAGGCATAATCTCTAATTAAGTTGAGCTTCTAATTAGAAATATCACATGGAACAAATTTTAATTAAGTACCACCTTCTACACATAACGTCAAACATGTGACTTAGCATACACATGTACGCCAAGGGAAGAGGAAAAGGCTGAAGAGTTGGCCTCTTCTACAACACCTTAATGTCCCCCGTTTCCAAGTATTCCAACTCCCTAGCTTTTAATGTACTAAAGGTGTTAGTGTGATAACTGTGTGTTTATGTCCAGTTTAAGTTCTAGTGCAGTGATTCTCAACCTTCCTAATGCCGCAACCCTTTAATACAGTTCCTCATGTTGTGGTGACCCCCAGCCATAAAATTATTTTCTTTGCTACTTCATAAGTGTAATTTTGCTACTGTTATGAATCATAATGTAAATATCAGATATGCAGGATATATTTTCATTGTTATAAATTGAACATAATTAAAGCATAGTGATTAATCACAAAAACAATATGTAATTCTATATGTGTTTTCCGATGGTCTTAGGCGACCCCTGTGAAAAGGTCATTCGACCCCCAAAGTGGTCGAGACCCACAGGTTGAGAACTGCTGTTCGAGTGGGTCATGTGTTACCCCGCTGCCCCCAAAAGGAAAAACTGATGAAGAAATACAGAGAAAAAAAATCTAAAGATGATTCTCTTCCTCCTTCTTCCACCAGATGCTACCCATTAAGTGTTCCTCCTTTGATGAGTAATATAGCATTGCACTTAATATATTATCCATAGTTATGTCTTTGCCCATTATTTAAATAAACATTTTTGTTCAATGAATATATTTTACTGTAGAAACTATTCCAGTGCTTTGGTTAGAATAGACACATAATCTTTTTTATTAGAAATTATTGAAATATTCTTTTAAAAATATACTTTATTGATTTTTTACAGAGAGGAAGGGAGAGGCATAGAGAGTCAGAAACATGGATGAAAGAGAAACATCAATGAGTCACCTCCTGCACACCCCCTACTGGGGATGTGCCCGAAACCAAGGTACATGCCCTTGATCAGAATCGAACCCGGGACCCTTCAGTCCGCAGGCCGACGCTCTATCCACTGAGCCAAACCGGTTAGGGCTAAAATATTATTTTAATTATTTGCTTCTTGTTTAGGGTCAGGGTTATATGGGATGCTATTACTATTAAAGGATAAACACCTGTTACTAGTAAAGCATGACTTTATTTAAATTAGTTGAATCATTGCATTAAATTTCCAGTGGCTATGAGTGAACATCTCTCATTTGCTTAATGACTATGTGTGGTTTTTTATGAAATGCCCATTTATGTTATTTGCCTTTTTCCTAGTGGTTGAGGTTCAAAAAAGAATGGCATTCTCTTTTTCTGTTTGGGAGAAGTTGTTGGGTGAAAAAAAATCATTACTTCTAAATGATTTGAAAATGTATTTTTATTAACTGGTTGTTTTCCCTTTAAATTAGTTGGGGTATATTATACCATAAAGATAGTGAATAATTTCCTTTCTGAGTTTCATTGCATGTTTTGGCAAAATTTATACAATTCTAAATTTTTAAAAACATGTATATAAGGATATTTTCAGTTAGCTTGATCTTTATTTAAATTTTTTTATTGTTGACACTATTACAGATGTCCATATTGTCCCATCTTTGCCCATCCCCACCCAGCCCTCGTAGCCGCTTCCCTCTGGCCATTACCACACTGCCGTCTGTGTCTATGGGGTTTGCATATATATGTTCTACTAATCTCTTTACCTTCTTTCATACAGTCCTTCCTCCCCCCATCCCTCTGACAGCTGTCAGTCTGTTCCATTTACTGTTATTGTTGATGTGATGTTGATGTTGAGTAATGGAAGTTAGGTCTTGCAACCTTGAGGGCTTGCTACTACCTCCACAATCCCATTGTTTAACTCACATAGTAAAAATCAACGGAAGAGTTCACAAAATAGCTGTCTTTCCCATGGAGACCTGTTCTTCACAGCGAAAGAGAAAGAAAGTGTCCATTTGCTGTAAGTAGATACAAGAAGTTATATCCCTAAAAGAAAGTAAGGAACCATCTATACTTCTCCCACCTCTGGAATCATTCTAGTCCACCCTTTAATCATTTCTTTTTTGTTGATAAGAAGGGGTGGGGAAGAGGCCAAGGTTGTTACCTCAGAGAAGTCAACTCCAAGAAGAAGAGGCTCACCATTCAAATTAACAATAGTGAAAGCTAATAAAGATTAGAAGTGGGTTGAACTGCATAAACATAGTGTGTTTGCCATCAAGTGTAATACATTTCTTTTTTAAAAAATATATTTTATTGATTTTTTTTACAGAGAGGAAGGGAGAGAGATAGAGAGCCAGAAACATCGATGAGAGAGAAACATCGATCAGCTGCCTCCTGCACATCTCCTGGGGATGTGCCCGCAACCCAGGTACATGCCCTTGACCGGAATCGAACCTGGGACCCTTCAGTCCGCAGGCCGACGCTCTATCCACTGAGCCAAACTGGCGAGGCTGTAATACATTTCTAAGTGAAAATATTTGTCACCTTTAAATTTCACTAATTTCTATTTTTATTCAAGAAGATAGGCAAAAAAAAATGATAGGCCATTTTAATCAGCATGTAAAATCAATCTCTACTCCCAAATTAATTTTGCAGGTTAAAACCTTATAATCATTCTCTAGAGAGCTTGCACTTCAACAGATTTTACTGAATTGAATAATTTGGTTACGATGTCATTTTCCCAAAGGCAACAAAAGTTCAAAACTAAAGTACTTAAGAGTACATTCCTAAATCTGCTTTGTTTTTTTTTCTTTTTTCAGTCTTCTTACTTAACAATATATTTCTCAACTGTTGAATGGTCACTAAACTGTATATTTATCTTTAGAACAAAAATGTTCATTTAAAAAAGTGTATTTCCTAAGCAAAAGACAGAAAGCTAGACCAAAATTTCTCTTCATTAAAATAACATACTATACCTATGCTGTTTTAAAAAATATATTAAGCAATCTTTGGGTTTATCTTATGCTTTCAGTCTTCAATGATTTATATCAGTGATTCCCAAAGTGGGCGCTACCGCTCCCTGGTGGGCGCTGCAGTGATCCAGGGGGGCGGTGATGGCCACAGGTGCATTTGGGGGCATATATCTTTCTGTTTAATTGCTATTAAAATTTTAAAAACAATTAATTTCCAGGGGGCGCTGAGTAATATTTTTTCTGGAAAGGGGGCGGCAGGCCAAATAAGTTTGGGAACCACTGATTTATATGTATTTCAATCCTAAAGGAAGGTTTTATAACAATATACCTTGGGATCTAAATGCTTCTATTTTTTAGCAAATGCTCTTTGATGTTTATCAAAGCCTTCTACTTGAGAAAGAGTAAGCAAAAATGGCAGAAATGGTTGTCTCCACATGATTTATATTTAAATATGTTTCAGACATATGGGAGAAAATATTTTCAGTATAAATATTTTCACAAGGGACATTTCTTATGTTTGACAAGTGGACATTTAGGTCATGTATACCTATACAAAAATATAAGTTTAATTAACTTTAAGGTATCAGTGACCTATTTTACCAGATAACTTCATTTAAATATTAGAAAATCTTTAAAAAACTTAATACATTAATTCACTCTGTCATTGAAGTCAGATATTACTTTTTCCTCTTTATATCCCAGAGCCTTACACAGACTTTTGATCCTATTATATAATACACAATCAATACATTTTAAATTCTAGTATTTATATAGTCAAAATCTACCTTCTCTTTAATGAAGTAAAATTTGCTTATGGACAACATATAATGCTGGCTTTTGGCTTTTAAAATGTGTTATCTATGAGCAAATGTGTGTTTATAATTTTACTAAAATTTTTTCACATACTTTTGGTAGAAATATTTGCTTTCATAGCTTGTAAATAATTTTAGCAGTAGTCAAAGCAGTTCACTATCGGCTTATATACAATCACTATTGACACAATAAGCTTTTTTTGGGATAAACAAACACTAGGGAACATTATTAGTTCCTATAAAATCTTCTCTCTTCACTGTGAATGTGTCATGCTGATGAAAAGAGTGGCTATTTGGATAAACGGAACATAATCAGGATCATCATCTGATTATTTCAAGTACCTAATTATTTCATTTGTAAATATATTTTGAACCCTCTAAACGTGTAAAGAATGCCCTTCAATTTTGTATGTTATACAACATAATTGTGTTCACAAAAGGGGGGAAATGAAGCTTGATTTTTCTAAGCAAAACTTTGCTTCTGAAAAGTGACAGGAAGGTTGGTCACATTCAATCTCATTAATCATTCCAAAGATGAAGTATTTTTTGCATGAATTGATACAAGTCTTCAGGTTCAGCAACAGGAATTGAAACTGAAAAGCGCTCGGGGCACAGAGTAAGTGTAATTTATATAATGAGACTCTTTGCCAATGCATCCTTTCTTCCTCCTTCTGGTCTATTTCTTTCCTTTGTCTCTGCAGTTATTAAGCTAACATTCTTCAAATCTCTTCCCACCAATGGATGCTTCATTTCCCATTCCTTCCCATTGACTGACCTATTTTCCTCAATTTTACCTCCCAACCAACAATTTAAAAGCTTTGTTAACTAAATTCTCAGCAGCACTGGGCAGATTTCCTTTAGAAATAAGTGAGTCCCCAAATAGACTCTACGCTTTTTAGTCCCGAGTAATTGAGCCTATTAAGTTCTCTTGTTTCTTGGGCCAGAACGCACTTCCAAGAAAAAAATTGTGAGATGAGGGAGATTCAAGCTTCTAGGAATACTCTTAAATGGCAGGCAAAGGATTGGGGGAAATGTTGAAAATGATTTTTTGGAAAGGCTACGTTTAAAAAAAATGTGTTTCTTTTCTCCTTGAAATATTCTGATCAATGACCTAGGTTACCTATTCATTAGAAATCCAAAATTGGATTGCTATTTGATATCTGCCTATAAAATATAAAATTCAGGGATTTTTTTTTGCTTGTTTCTTGTCTGTTCTTATTGGAAAATGTATGTGAAAACTATGGATTGGACATGGTGGAGCATCATGTACAGACCATGTGTTTAGAGGTCTCACTTAAGTCTTTACAATGAAATAAACAAATGGGGGACTCAATTATAGACTTTAATTCACAGAAATTGAATAGGCACTCCATTTACTTCTGTGTATCCTCCAATAATATTCACTTACATAAAATGATTACATCTGGATCTTTTTATTTAAGTATGATATAAAATCAAATTGAGATAGAATTAGATGTCATTTTTGTATGCTTTAAAACTTAATAAATACTTGGCTACTTTATAATACAATGAAAAATAAATAAATTTGGGCTGGGCTGGTGTGGCTCAGTGGTTGGGTGTTGACCTTTGAACTGAGAGGTCACGATTCGATTCCCAGTCAGGTCAGAGTACATGCCTGGGTTGCAGCCTCAATCCCCAGTGGGTGGCCTTCAGGAGGCAGGTGATCAATGATTCTCTCTCATCATTGATGTTTCTATTTTTCTCTCCCTCCTAATATATATATATATATATATATATATATATATATATATATATATATATATATATATATAAAAATTTGGGCAATTTGTTTTAATCCTCACCCAAGGATATGTTCATTGATTATTAGAGAAAGAGGAAGGGGGCAGGGAGAGAGGGGAAGGGGGAGGGAGAGGAACTGATGTGAGAGAAAAATAATCGATTGTCTACTGTGAGCTTAAATCAAACCTACGTTTTGGACATTTTAAGCATTGAAACATATTCATAAATACTAGTATACATCTGAAACTTTAAATATTTTATCAGGAGTAATGTTCATAAAAGTCAATCCCAGTGAATTTTATCCTGAAGTAAAGGCACAACTGTGAATAAGATTAGTAGAAATGAGTTCACCTCAGTTCCACAGACCTTTGCTGAGTTCCATGACACACTCTGAATTATTAGCTCATGCAGACAATTGAGTTAAGACAGGCCGCATCAAAATTAGATGATTCACTGAAAACAGTTTTCTAAGGTAGAGGAGTTAAAACAATGATATTAAAAAGTGTTCCATAGTTATAGAATTGACAACTCAAGCCAGATGATTTCATTTCTTGGGAAAATATAAAATGCATTATGAGAACAGCATATGTTGTTATTGTTATTGTTAATGTAATTAGTTTAATGTTAGAAATGTATACAAATATGCCCAATTTGCTAGAAGAACAAAAGAAAGAAGCACAGCACATAAGACATTTTCAAACAATATATGTGTCTGTGAAATAGTGTGAAGCAAATTAATTTGACAAGTTGGTCTCAAAACTTCATCTGAATGAGCAAAATTTGTGCCCACAGTGAGGGATACCTCATCTTATTATTTTACGGTATTCTTCCTTTTTGCTTTTGTCCATCATAACAGAACAAATTCTCTATTGAGAAATCACTCCAAAGACTTTAAAATTTATTTATAGATCATTCACTATTTTTTTTCTGTTTTGTGTATATTTGGGAGGGGGTCACTCTTAATTGTTTTTCTATATATTTTTGTTATTAAATATTTACATCTTATGTTTTCTTACTCATATATGCTAAATATATCTGTACTTAGTATACCATTTATTTTTTTCACAAGATACGCCATTTAATTTTTTTTAAATATATCCTATAAAGACCAATGTAGTTTTCTTTACTCATTTCCTGTACAGAGTGTTATATTACTGGCCAACTTATGGCTATGATTTAATTATAACCTACCTGCTTCTTTCTTTAGCCTTTTTCTTTTTTTTAAATCCTCACCCAGGGAAATTTTTCCATTGATTTTTAGAGAGAGTGGAAGAGAGAGGGAAAGACAGAGAAACCCATCATTTTGTTGCCTCCTGCATGCATCCTGACCAGGGCCCAGGCCGGGGAGGAGCCTGCAACCTAAGTACGTGCCCTTGACTGGAATCAAACCTGGGACCCTTCCCTCCACAGGCCAGCACTTTATCCACTGAGCCAAACAGGCTAGGGCTCCTTAGCCTTTTTCTTAAATCAAAAAGCCTCTGTCTTAACTTCAGGACTTGTGTTTCTAGCCTTATACTCTATTTTGCCACTTTCTAGTTCACATTTATACTTTCTCTTTCCCCTTAACCTTCTCTACTTCATGAATTTCCTAGCCTGGACAAAGACTCCTCTACCCAACTACACTCTTCTCTTGCTCACCAATCTGCCCTAATTAAACTGGTCACCATCAAGTGCTTCTAATTTTTTCTTTCTAAATATTCCTCAAATTTCTACTGAAACTTCTCTAATATCATCACTTCTTACCTGGATGAAAAACTCAACATGGACCAGTCCATCCTACTTAACTTGAATCTATTCTCCTTACTAGACCCCTTATAACCTGTGTCCAGATAAACTCTTTTATTTTCCTGATGTAATACAAAGCAGGTTGTCTCAGAGGCCTGGGCAAGCATGTAATTAAAATTTGAAAGTGGGGTCTCAATGTATACATTTGGGCTATACCTTCCATGTATGGTAGTGATATGATGTTTACCTTCACAGCACTGTTTTAAAGTTTTTATGAAAGTTCTTATATACATTTTAATGCAATTCTAAAACTGTAAGTAAATAATAGCTAAAATAGTACGTAGTTTGAGAAACACTTGCCTATGAGATAAATTCCATGAACCCTGGAAAGGTGGAAACAGCTTTTGATTGTTTTTGTTCAGTAATGGGTTATTCTCACTTTTTGAATTTTCTAAAAATTCTCAATGTTAGTGCCATAGATAATAACTTTGGTTCATACTTTAAATCTCTTTTCTTTATTACGAATGAGATGTCAAATGGCAAGTTGAGCACATTCTTGATTCTTAGCTAGACCAGTGTAATTAAAAATTTAATTAATAATTTTTTTTATTTTCTACTAGTTCTAGTTGTCTGCCAAATATTTTTCTGACAGTTGAATGAACAGAACCTCTGATAAAATAACTCTTAACAGATTATTACTTATTACCTCTTACCATCTATTGATTATGATCAGAGTATAAAGGTTGCTGAAAGTAGGACTTTAGGTTTAGAAGAAGCTTAAGTCTACATACGGGATAGTCATTAATATTTCCAGGGAGGCTTTGAGAAAAATAGTTGTCTTATTATATCACCATTGCTTGACGAGTGTCATCTCTGAATAACAGCATTGGAATAAAATTTACTATCACTGTCATATCTATTTACTTTATCAATCTTTTATTTTCTAAGGGTGTTGAATAATTTATTAAATATTTGTTCAAGCCACTCTGCATTTTTAATGCAGGGGTTGGTAAACTTTTTCTGTAAAGGGACAAGCAGTAAATTTTTTTAGCTTTGTGGGCCATAAAGTTCCTATTGCAGCTACTCAATTACGTGGTGGTATCACAAAAACAGCCATTGACAATACATAAACAAATGGATGATGCTGTATTCCATTAAAACTGTATTTATAAAACTAGGCAGTGGTCCAAATACAGTCCGCAAGCCACAGTAAAACAATACCTACTCAAAGAGAAAGCATACATGAATATACTGTCTATTTTGAAAGAGTGTTGGGCCCTGGCCAGGTGGCTCAGTTGATTGGAGCCTTATCCTGTGCACTAAAAGGTTGGGGGTTCAATCCCAAGTTGGGGTGCGTATGGGAGGCAACTGATCTATGTTTCTCTCTCACATTGATGTCTCTATCTATCTATCTATCTTTCTCTCTATATAAAAATGAAAAATAAAAAAAAATATCCTCGGGAGAGGATTAAAAACAAGTGTTGTTCAGATATGAGCCTCATGTCCATTGTCATAGAGCACTGAGGTGAAAAGGAAGGTAAGAATGAATACCCATCATAAGAAGAGCTGTAAGAATCTAACACAGCTCTATCTTGAGGTGTAGAAGATGAGAAATTAAGTGAAAGTTCAGCGATGAAACATGGATTTAATTCACTGGGGAAATAATATTATTATGGGTCTTTTCATGTCAGGCATGCTATGAAGAAAAGGTCGGCCATTTTCAAATGTGCTAATGTATGGACATACTGTGCTGTAAAAAGCTAACACAGCAGTCCTGAAGGCATTACCTTCAAAGAGCCCATCTGGGGTTTGGCCCTTGGCTGGTTGTTAGGAACCTGGCTATTTTAGCCACCCTGGGCTGCTAAACACCTGCCTTCCTTCTTGGAGTCTGAAATTTCACTAGTTATAGCTGATTGTTGCTTCTACGTGAACACTCGCCAATAAAAACCTTGGAATCTGAGTGTCAAGCCGGCTTTCTTGGGCCACACACGTTGCTGCATTTTGCTGTGAGATTCAGGAGTGCATTTTGTGTGTGTAGTGGGAGTGAGTGGAGAGGGATATAGGATGTCTGGGCCCGGATTCCTCCAGACTCAGCTTGATCCATCTGTTCCCCTGTTGATTGTGTTAGTAAAATATAGCTGTGAGCACAACTGCCTCTGAGTACTGAGAGTCCTTCCAGCAAATCACTGTGTACATGTTCTTAGGACCTCTAACACACACACACACACACACACACACACACACACACACACACGCTACTCATCCTGATTACTTAAAAAACAAGTTTTCTATTCTGTTCTCTCCTACTGCATTTTCCCCTTCCATTTCATTTTATGTTCTAACACTCGCTTCTAATGTTAGTCCAATCAATTGTTATATTTAAATTAAAAGCCATTTGTACCTTACTATATGATTTTCTAATCCACTAATGCGGCACTGTTCTTGGTAGCCTGCTGAGCTGTCATCCTAGCCTATCTACCCTATTTTTTATTTCAACCATTTGCAACAAAGCACACAGAATCTTTTCTTTCAAGGAGTTTAGTGCTTATCTGTGACAAGAAAGACATATAGCAATAGCATGTCAGTTAGCCATTGCTGTATAACAAATTGTCTCAAAACTTATGGGCTTAAAATAACAGAAAATTATAATTTCACTAGAGGCCTGGTGCACAAATTCATGCACCACTGGGGTCCCTCAGCCTGGCTTGAGAGATCGGGCTGAAACTGGCTCTCCAACATCCCCCAAGGGGTCCCAGATAACCAGAGGGCGCAGGCCAGGCTAAGGGACACCACTGGTGCACGATTGGGGTTGGGGAGGGATGCGGGAGGTTGGCCAGATGGGGAGGGACTACGGGAGGGCTACAGGGTGTGTTTCGCCCATCTCACTCAGTCCCAATCAGCCAGACCCCAGTAGCAAGCTAACCTACCAGTCAGAGCGTCTGCCCCCTGATGGTCAGTGCATGTCATAGTGAGCAGTTGAGCGGCCTTAGCATATCATTAGTGTATTACGCCTTGATTGGTTGAACGGCCAACCAGATGACCGGACACTTAGCATATTAGGCTTTTATTATATAGGATAGTTTCTATGGGTACCTCTGGCTCTGGGTCTCTCATTACGATGCAATCAAGTTTTCAGCTGTGATTACAAACATTTCAGGTCCAACTTGCATCTAAGTTCACTCACATAGCTGTTGGCAGATTCTCATTCACTACTGTCCAGGGTCAACAGTCCTTGCCACTTGGGCATCTCACAATCCAGGACAGCTGGCTCCTAACCACTTGCCTGCCTGCCTAATTGTCCCTAACTGCTTCTGCCTGCCAGCTTGATCACCCCCTAACCACTTCCCTGCCAGCCTGATCAATGCCTAACTGCTCCCCTGCCGGCCCGATCACCCCTAACTGCACTCCCTTGCCGGCCTGGTCACCACTAACTGTTCTCCCCTGCAGGCCTGGTCGCCCCCAACTGCCCTCCCCTACCAGCCTGATGGCCCCTAACTGCTCTCCCCTGCAGGCCTGGTCTCCCCCAACTGCCCTCTCCTGCAGGCCTGGTCTCCCCCAACTGCCCTCCCCTGCTGGCCTGATCGCCCACAACTGCCCTCCCCTACCACCATCTGTGTCCACATGGAGGCGGTCATCTTGTGCGTTGGAGTGATGGTCAATTTGCATATTACTCTTTTATTAGATGGGATTGTATTCATTAGAGACTAGTCAGTAAAATCAGTCACACTCTAGGAATGGGAATTACACAAAGGCATAAACAACAGAAGGCATGGGTCACTGAGGACAAGTTAGAGTCAGCCTACCACAATATGAACAAAAAATGGTTTTATACTGTTTTGGCTTACTATGTATGTATGTATATGTTATTTATATATATGTGTGTATTATTTATATGTACACATTCTATTTTTGAGGAAGGCCATTATATTGTTTTTAAAGACAAGAAAACTAAAAATAAATGAGGTTAAGTTCATCCTATGTGCACTAGAATTTCATCCCAGAGAGTCTAGTTATGAAGAGCACATTTGTAATTCCATCATACTTCCCTATGTGGATTCAAACATAGAGGGAAACATTTATCATTTCTTAAAACTCAATTAATAAACATTTTAAAAATACAAATAAATGACTATGTCTTCTGTACATATGTTAGGAAAGCAATAAATATTTGTTTGATGAACAAATTAATATCATAGTTTATTTAGAGTTTCCTGGAATTACCTAATTTTTAAAGGTCATAAATTAAGCCTTTGCTTTACATATGAGAGTTAGAAAAATGAAGAAGGAAAAAAAAAGCCCAGCTGACATGGCTCAGTGGTTGAGTGTCAACCTATGAAACAGGAAGTCATGGTTTAATTCCCAGTCAGGGCACATGCCCAGGTTGCAGGCTCAATCCCCAGTGTGGAGTGTGCAGGAGGCAGCCAATCAATGATTCTCTGTCATCATTGGTGTTTCTATCTCTCTCTCCCTCTTACTTCCTCTTTGAAATCAATACAAATATATATCTAAAAATTATTATAAACATGTAATATACATGCAGAAAAGGCACATATCATGTGTACAGTTCAATTTAAAAAAGAAATACAAAAAAAGAGAGAGAAGAAGGAAGGAACGAAAGGAAAAAGGATGGAAGAAATGGGAGAGAAAAACAAAACTCTAGGGAATTTTATTTTAACTTGATATCACCCTTAAGGAATCAGGATGGATTTTCAAACCAGTTTTATGTAATATATTGTATACAGTTAAAGCGCAGCACAATGAAATCCTTTGAAGTTAAGAATTAAAGTGATATAATAAACAACAAAAATTTATACCATAAGATATAATTATACATACACCAGGAAACCAATATTTGTGAACACAAATTAATCATGTTTGTAGTTTAAAAATATAGTAATGATGTGTGATAAAAGTTATTATCAGTATACTAATGTTAATATGAATATCTCTTTTTAGTTAAAAGAGACAAATTTAGGGTTATTTTACTAAAGTCTGCAGGGTTCTGGAACACAGTAACTTATTGGATTTAATATATTTCTCATAAAAGTGTCTCAGAAGAATTAATTTCATGCTTGACACATTTTTCATAGACTCTGTGATTTTATATCTCTGATTTATAATAGGCTAGTTTTGTTGGATGATAAATTCTCAAATTGCAGAAATTTTAAAACTAAAAGATTTTTTTAAAATATAACGATGAAGTTTGGTTGGTAAAATATGAAATATGAACCTTTAAGTGAGTTCATTTTACCAATGGTAATATAACTACAATAGCTATATATTTCTTTGTAAAAATAAAATATAAATTAAATAGACATTTTCCATTTTACTTTTTCCCCACATAGTGGGCTAATTTATAATAGAGTAAAACCTCAGTCAGCAAAATACTCAAGAATTTGGTGATCCTTACTCTTTCCTATACTATACACTCACAAACTGGCATAAAATAAAGAGTGGTTGGTTGGTATAACGAACCTATGACACGCGTGTCAGAGGTGACACGGAAACTCATTTTTTTTGGTTGATTTTTCTTTGTTAATATAAAATAAATATCAAAAATATAAGTCTTTGTTTTACTATGGTTGCAAATATCCAAAAATTTCTATATGTGACACGGCACCAGAGTTAAGGTTTTTCAAAATGCTGACACGCCGAGCTCAAAAGGTTCGCCATCACTGACCTAGTGTGATGTTCAATACATATTTGTTGAATGAGAGAATCCGATGTTTAAACGCCCTTTATAGAACTGATCTTGAGAAGCTTCGCATTATATCCAAGGATAGCATTCCTTTACTGTGGCAGATAACCCCATTACTGAGAATTTTAGCTTAAAATTTTTCTTGTTATATAAACCAAGACTGCTCTTTAAAGAAAATCTATCCATCCATTGATTTCATAATATGGTCCTCCTTGGAGGTATGTGACATACAAATGAATCCCTCGATTGTCTGGCAATCTTTTAAATATTTGAAGCAAGCTATTTTAAGGAAATGTTACAGAGGTATTAACTTATGATTTCTTTGTCCTGTCTTTCCAACCCCACTGATTGACCCCACACCCTCTCTCATGATATTAGCTAGATTTCTGTGGGTAACGGAGTTGGCAGGACCAAACAAATTTACCTGAAAACCTTTCATCTTTTGTAAATACTTAATGAACTGATCAGCTATGTGAAGTGTCAGAGACCATGTCCCCGTCTGAGGGAAAATGATTGGCACTGGGCAGGAAGATATCACAGATCCAGTGTGTGTTGCCTGGATCACGCCAGCTTCCCCAGAGAGAACATGCATGGCAAACATGACAGACTAAATAGAAGGGACGTTTTACTCCTGAATAGATGCTACGTAAGTGTCTTGACTTATATAGGGAAGAGAAAGCTCTAATTATGCCCAAGATTAGTTTTCCTTCAGTCCTCAGGAATAGTGGCTATAGGTCTGAAGGAACTTTAGCCAAGGAACATAAAGAAATGTGCTACCTTGCCCATTTCATTTGGAAAAAATATATATCAGTGACATGCAATTGCATTCACCTTAAAACTTGTTGAAACTATAAGTCTAAGCTTCCTCTGATTCCCCTCCTTGCCTGTTAGTCTACAGAGCAATACGAGATAGTCAAGAGTAGAAGGTTCAGTGCCAGAAAGAAAAAAAGATTATAAGCCTATTATCTAGGAAAATATTCTTTACCTAGTCTAAGATTTTACAGGTATAAAACAGAAACAGTGATGCCATGAAGCACTATTTGGGATACAATCATGGGTTACCTCCCACTGAAGAAGAGGAATATAGGTAAATAGCAACACTGTCTGAGAGTTCAATCGATATTTAATGCTTTAGAATTGAGATATGAAAATTTCCTTTAATTTAACAGCATTTCTTCAGGCAGGCAGGACTGTATATAACATCTTTCATCAATTCTGGGACACCCCGTGTTGTTCATATTATAACATTTCTAAAATTGAGGTGCGTTTTCTAATCAATAGCATGTCAGAATTACTTGGGGATATTTCACTTAGCATAATGCACTTTTTTAATCATGTAAATAGTGGTATCTATAGAATCCCTTTTTGGAGATGAGACTATCATAAATCAGGGTGTCTATTGTGGTTTTATGTCAAGTCTAGACCCATAAAGGTGACAGACTTATCAAGCTACTTTCTTTTTACAATTCGGTGTATCATGCATATGGTGGCAAAATATGGTGGCCAGAAAACAGATGCCTGGCCCATTATCAATTTTAGTGTTAGTTACTGTTGTTTGCTTGTTTTCTCCTCAGAACTACTGAACTGCCAAATAGGGTAAAATCTGACTTTGTGAGTTTGGAAAACCTAAATAAGATCAGAAAGGTATATCCATTTTTATTGTGCTGATCAAATCCATTCTCTGGCCGAGTGGGCAGTTGGGAACCAGAAATTGACTCATCAGAGTAACTACCAATGATGGCCCTTGAGTGACAATCAAATAATGTCTCCTGATGCATCGCCTACATTATAGTTTTTTTGTAATAGAAGAAATAACTTCTGTAAAGCAGTTATGAAGTGTTCAGTACCTAGGGGGCCCTCAGAAACTTTTATTCCTCAAGTTGTCATTCTCTGAATATATCCTAATTGTACCAACCACCTTCAGGTACAGTACCCAGAACTGACAAGACTCCTGTGTGCCTATCATGTCTTCAATCTGGTTACTATATTTCTGTTCATGAAATATAAAATCCCATCAGCTCCGTTAGAGCTACATCATACTATTGATTCATATTGATCTCACTGTCAAGTGAAACCCACAATCTCTTCCACACACACTATTGTTAAGTGATCCTAGCCTTTGTATGGCTGGCTTTTTGGACCAGGGAGCAAGACCTTACATTTATCATTTTATAATGCTTCTAAGTTTGGCCCTTTACTCTTTGTTGTCCAAATATAGTGGATTCTCTATTCTGTAATATAAAGTACGGGCCAAATTTCCCTTCCTTTTGTCATACTCAAATCTGCTATGAATAACGGCTTTATAGTAACTTGACTGGCTACAACTACCTAAATGACTGGAATAACTTTAGATCCTGAAGGAATGTGCTATAACCTTCTCTTTAGACTAATGCCTTTTTACACTATCCTTTACCTAGTTATGAAATCATACCTTCTATCATCAAGTTCACATTGATATGTCCTAGTCACCAAAACTTATGAGTAATGCTTTAGTTAAAACCAATGTACTGCATTTCTTTGATTAGTTTGTCTAACATTCTTATTTAAAAGAGGATAAAAGGCTGTGATATAGTCTTAAAAAAAAAACCTTGCTGAAGTCTAAGAAGCACAATAACACCTGAACTCAACCCTTTACTGTTATTTTTTTTGTACATTTCAATATCCATTTATGGAACCACCAAAACAAAGCCTAAAGATTCCAGAAATTCCTCCCTCCTTCACAGGGATTATATCCTGACAATACCTCTTCTTAACAACTTGTTGCCCTTACTAAAATGTGTTTCCCACCACTATTAATGCAGTTACTCCAGAGTAGCTAAGACTAGCAGGATTACTGATAGTGAAAATCCCTTTAAAATAACTTACAGTGGCTTCACCTTACGCTTAATTTCTACAACACATATGTAATAAAGAGTGTGACTATTTTTTTTTAATGTTTGACTGGACTATTGAGACAATAATTAAACTCTCTAGATATGTTGGGTTCACTGAATCAGTGAACTTAAGCATTTTTCCTGTGTGTGTAGAAAATTATTCTGTAAAGAGAACAGTTCTTAACATTTGATAAAGCATTTAGAAAAAATTTCATGAAATAAAAAATATTACAAAAACATTACAAATCATACAGTAATGAAATATGTTCTTTCCTAAAATGATTAGGTTAGTTCAGAGGTTGCTGATATAAAAGCATTGCAAATAATTTGAAATTTCTATCTTCATAGTATATAGCACTTTCAATATATATATTTTTAATATATAAATGTGTTTATATTAACTTGTTAGAGTTAATGGTTTGGAAATTAATACACTATATTGGGCAGAGAGGAATAGCTGTTAAACTTTTATTTTCTACTACGGATGACAACATATTAAAGTGAGAGAACTTTAACATGAAACACCATTTTTAAATACCTTTGCTCTTTAATTGAGTTATTGCAATTCCAGATTACTATCTTATTGAAATCTTCAACAGATAATTATATTCATTAATCATAAGGTACTAAAATTTCATCCATTTAATGAATATTTATTGAACACTGTGAATAGATATTTTATGCTAGGAAATATACGTTTGACATAGAATTTATAGACATTTACAAAACATGAAACAACACATACACATATCAATAGCACAACTTCTACTCTCAGAACTTCAGGAAATATTGTATTAACTAGAGATTTCTTAATAATAAATACATGTTTATTGTTAGTAAATTTGAATGCAATTAAGTTTTGATTTATAATACTATTTAAAGGATTTTTATTGTCAGACAGCACATCATTGGTAATTACACAATAATATAAATGTTAGGAGAGGGGCCTGGGGAAGGTTTGGTAATCACCGAGACGGTAGTAGCTGATTCAGCTAGGAGGACTCAAGGATTCAGAGCTTGTTGAAGAAGCTCTATTTGTGCTTTGTAAACCACCTGTTATAAATGCCAGTATAAAAACAATTTCAATTTTGACTTGTATGTTTGTTCGTTTGTTTTTTCTGCTGTTACTAATATGGGAAAACTATAGCAGCATCAGCAACAATAACAAAAAATATACTATTGGTCAAACTACATTGAAATTTCTTGATTAGAGGAATTTGTTTTCTTTCTCACTGTTTAGAAATGGCCGGTCAGGATTCTCTTGGTTTTAATCTCTATAGACGTAGTTGAAATAACCATACATCAGAGGACTGGGCCCTGTGGGTAGCTTCTTGGGCACAGGTATTTTTTAACAATGCAACTTTCATCACTTGAGCAACACTCCAGGTTTTAGAAGCCACTAGAGATTTTGTATGAACTATTCAGGTCATCAACTTTAAAAAAGAAAATTTTTTTTTAAGTCAGTGAGTATTTTGAGTATTTTATGCCTATTTTAGACTGTTTTCCAGTTCTCTTTGATTTGCTGTGGCTGGTGGGTTTATTGTCTTTTAACATTCTGCAGTGCTGTTAATATCCTGCTTCTATTTTTAATCTTTGCAAACAATATCTCACTTTCTGAGTAAAATTTATAAATAGAATCACCTTCCCCAATGTCTATATATATATCTTATCTACCAAGGTTGTTTAATGAGAAAAAGACCTAGGACTCCAAAACTTATTCCTGCCTTCAAAAAAAATAAGAGAAGTATTTAAAATACTAATGCTTTGTGCCATAGTTGGGTTTTTTGGTTGGTTTGGTTTTCATGAATATGTTTTTGAAGGCAGGGCAGGGTGGATGGGAAGAAACCAACCAACGAACTTGCATGCATATATGCATAACCCGTGGGCACAGACAATGGAGTGATGAGGGCGATTAACTTTGGACAACATGGCGGCAGATGGCATTTATATTATTTCATTTTCTGAAATTTCAGATATTCTTCTGAGTGCATACATGCACATATTAATGTTTATATATATTTAGACTATTAATCAGTTAAGTAAATCTCAAATATAAGAAATAAAAACGGAAGGAGTCTCTTTCTTGATGCAAATATTTAAACCATATAGATGAAAAAATTCTGCCACAGCATGTATATATGATACAATAAAAAATAAAAGAAAATAAAATTAAAATAAAAACTGAATTGGCTAGAAGACTCCACACAATTGTTCAGAGTGACTCCCCATTATCTACAGGAAGAATTATTCTGCGTGTTATAAGAATTAATCACATTCATACTATCTACTTACTTGTTTCCCAATTCAATACTGAATAGCCTGGTAAACACAATGAAGTCAGTTAAAGCAGAGTAAAATGATACTTTAGAGACCACACTGTCTGTTTTACAAACTACCTTATTACATACTAAATGGATTCAAATCATGCTTGATGAATAAGAGAGGTGAATGATATCCTTATGGTCTTTTTCCAGGGATTTTAAAAGGCTCGCTTTGCTGAACATTAAAAAATAAAGTCAAATGAGATTTTAATAGACTGACTTTAAAAGCAAGCAGCTTGCTTTAGTATATTTTTATTATTACCCTATTATGGAACTAGAAGTAAAGAGAAAAGGCAGCAAGTTAGTTACTTTGTTATAAATATCATAACCTTATATACATATACTAACAGGCAAATCTTCACAAAATATTCAACTCCAGATTGAATA
>NW_005871048.1:58261334-58264896 GCF_000147115.1 Myotis lucifugus | reverse complement strand
TTTAGTTTTGCTGATTGTTTTGAAATAAGTAGTTGCACTGAGAAATATGTCACACACAAAAAACAGAAATGCTTAAACCATAAGGTAAAATAAATTCTTCAAATCCATCTGATGGAAAGGAAACTGTGTTAAAAAAAAATTTTCTGCAGATCCTACAATTATGTCATTTGATTTTTGAGATTGAAGTAATTTTAATTTGAAGTACAACTTTTTAAATATATTTAAGAAATTTCAATATTTTATTCCTGAAGGCATATCAGTTGTCAATTGCTATTTGGAGAAATTTATCGCACATTTATCTTTTTTTATCACAAGAATCAGTTATGTGATAACAGACACAAGTATATTTTGACTTCTGAATAGAGAATAACTTTATGGTTATTCTCTATCAAGCCTAACAATGTAAAATAAGGGAATCTTACAAAGGACGAATTCTAGAAAGACACATATGTATATAAATAAAATACACAACCCTTGAATAAAATAACTTAAATACATGTGTGTATATATTTTAGAAATACACCTATTCATGTATTACATGCTCAATCTAAATAAAACATTAAGTAAAGTTGAATATAGGCAGGCTGAGGTGGATAAAAATATCTATTTTTTTAAAGAAACGAGAAAAGCAGCAATCCATTTAACAGACCAAAATTTAGAATCTATGGCTCTAATTTTCTCAAAAGAAAAAGTTACAGGACAGCACTTGCTTAAGAACTAAGGTAAATATTGTTGTTTGAAGAGATTGATTCTGATATTTGAAAACATATAACTTGGTTTTATAAAAGCAAAAAAAATGCTTCCAAGGACTTTAATTACTTGGTATCTTTTAACAGAGCAGAGATTGAAAATATTTCTATAAAATTACTAATGAGAAATCTACGAGTTAAAACAGTAAAAGAAAATTGTAAAACAGTTCAAATGTCCCATGCTAAGTTTATCAAAGTAAATATGTCAACTCAAGAACATCCAGAATATATCTCTTATCTTGAACTTTATACTGTTATAGGTTATTTTGGTATTATAAAACTCATTTGCATTGATAGATTGAATTAATAAATACCCACATTTTTTATAATGGATATTTTAATATACTATATATTATGTGTCTGTATCTTTAGTTTAACACAGCCAGGATGAACCAAATGAGGTTTGTTCTGAAATCATTAGTTTTTATTTATTCAATGACAGTGGTAGACAAAATTTTGAAAGCCAAAGGGAAATAACTAGTGATACAAAATCTCACTGATCATCACTTTAGTATGTTTCACTCAGCAAGGTTTATTAAGTACTAGAGGCCTGGGGCACAAAAATGTGTGCACTCGGGGGGGGGAGGATCCCTCAGCCCAGCCTGTGACCTCTCACAGTCTGGGATCCCTTGGAGGATGTCCACCTGCTGGCTTAGGCCCGCTCCCCGGGGGACCGGGCCTAAGCTGGCAGTCAGACATCCCTCTGGCAGCCCGGGAGCCCTAGGGGGATGTCTACTTGCCAGCGGGGAGCAGGCCTAAGCTTCAGTCGGACATCCTTAGCGCTGCTGAGGAGGCACGAGAGGCTCAGACCATCACTGCTGTGCTGGCAGCCATCAGCCTGGCTTGTGGCTGAGCAGAGCTACCCTTGTGGGAGCACAGTGACCATCAGGGGGCATCTCCTACATTGAGCGTCTGCCCCTGATGGTCAGTGTCTGTCATAGTGACCAGTCATTCCCAGTCTTTCTGCTGTTAGGGTCAATTTGCATATTACCCTTTTATTATATAGGACAGAGGCCTGGTGCACGGGTGGGGGCCAGCTGGTTTGCCCTGAAGGGTGTCCCGGATCAGGGTGGGGGTCCCGCTGGGATGTCTGGCCAGCCTGGGTGAGGGGCTGAGGGCTGTTTTCAGGCTGGCCACAGCCCCTTCAGGGTGGGGGGTTCCTGTTGGGGTGCTTGGCCAGCCTGGGTGAGGGGCTGATAGCTGTTTTCAGGCTGGTCAAGCCTCCCAGTGGGGACCCTCACCCCATGGGAGTGTGGCCAGCCTGGATGAGGGGCTGATGGCGGTTTGCAGGCTGGCCACACCCCCTGAGGGTGGAGGTCCCTACTGGGGTGCCTGGCCAGCCTGGGTGAAGGGCTGATGGCTGTTTTCAGGCTGGCCACGTCCATGGGCTGGAAGCAGGTATCTGGGATTTATTTATCTTCTATAATTGAAACTTTGTAGCCTTGAGCGGAGCTCAGGGCTGGCCAGGGCAGGCAGGAAGCTTGGCTTCCTCCATCGCCAGGGGCAACCTGAGCCTTCTGCTCACTCCAGCTTCGTGGCCGCTGCCATCTTTGTGAAAGAGTGAGGGAGTGATGGTTAATTTGCATATTACTATTTTATTAGATAGGATACCCAAAGACCACCAAACTGTGAGAATTCTTGATTATGCATAGTGTAATGAAAAACAGTCCTAAACATCAAGCAACTTCAAGGCTAATAGTAAAATAAAGTTAGATGCACAAATTGATTAGGGTTGCACTGCCTGTTATTAATATGATTGTTCATTGTGTTATTTCTCCCATCTTTTTTTTTAACATATTCCAAGGCACATTTTTATTCTCACAGTGAAATTAAATCAGAAATAAAAATTTAAAGAGCAATTCAATCTAACTAAGAGAAGTCATCTTTACTCAGCAGTATTTTTACCCTCTAAAACCTAAAAAGAGGAGAGAGAAGATGGGAGAGAGAGTGTTAGGTTTACTTGGAGAATCATCAAGTGCAAAAGTACAAAAACTGGAAGAGAGGAAGAGACACTTTAGACAGAGGATAGAAGAGCAGACAGGGAATTGTCTTGAGAATTCAAAGTGGTGAATCTGCCCTCCACAGTGTTTGGTGACTTATAAATCCCCCTATAAACCAATGTCATGGTCCATAGCTATGCTATATAGGGATTGTGAACAGAAAGAGACAGCGTAGGATTCTGACGAGATTAGATCAGAATCAGGGGAGGAGTTTCATTGTGAACCAGGGACTGACAGACACACTGCTATTGTTACCATGCCGCATTGTGGGTTTTTGCTCAGTGATAAAATAGAGGCATGTGGGAGGAACGCTATTGAAAAAAAGATGAAAGTGATTTCTGGTACCTGATAAGGACGATGCCAGGGGTGGTGGTAAAACCGGGAAATGCTTTCACTGTTTTTATAGAAATAGTTTTAAAGGGATCTATTGTCCCAAGGTGTAGATCCTGGGTCATCACATTAGGTACTGAAGGAACCTGGGCCTGGTAGAAACAGGACTGTCACAGACTGAAAGTGATGAGAGAGAAATTAATAAAACCTAGAAGAGCAGAATCATGTAGCGGCCACTTAGATAAGGCGATAAGGCCAGTGACATCTACGGAAGGAGGCACAGAAAAAAAAAAAAAAGCCCTCCTTATCTATTGTCAGGTCTGTCCCTGGTCATACTCAGTGGGGGGAGGGAGGGGGGGGGGGCGGGGAGAGAAGACAGTTGAAGTAATGAAGATAAACCTTGAATAGAAAGTGATAGAAAAGTAGAGTGGCTCTTAAAGGTCAATGCAAGTATTCATCCTACCCGCTGTTTTTGCTGGCTGG
>NW_005871048.1:58218626-58261234 GCF_000147115.1 Myotis lucifugus | reverse complement strand
TTCTAAACGAACTCAGGTTCTCTCAGGCTAAGGAAAGACTTAACTCTTTGTGGGTGGGGTATATAAGGTTATGAAAGCATGAACATGTATGACATCCTCTGTAAATTTAACCAAACCCCAATCTTCATATGAAATTATTTGCAGAGATGTTAAGGCATGCTAGAGTATTTGTTGACTTGGCCATTAAAAATAAATGAGAATGGAGACATATCCTTATATAATCTAAGTACATTGAGTATTATAAATGCATGGCCCACAGAGTACCAGATGGAGATCTACCCAGAGAATGCCCTATCAGTCAACTTGGAATGCCCAAAATAAACATATGTTTTAGTCACACAGGAAAATGCCTCTACTGCCTCACCACCATTATTTAAATCTAAAATAAAATTTTCATAACAGCTATATATTTAAATAGAGAAGTAGTGACTAAGAAGTCAGTGCTTGCTATTTCAATCATTATAGAAATAAAGATAATAAAGATAAGAAAATTACAAAAAAGATTCATCGGGTTAGAGGTATCTCTGTTTTGGCTTTTTATAAGACAATTCATAAGAAAAACTCCACATTCATTAATTCATAGATCCAGTATTTATCAAATAATTTATTTCAATAAACATAAAACCAAACTATTTTTATCAAACGATTTAAGATAAGGGAAACAAAAACTGCAAGAAAAGAAAAAACGTCTAAAGGTAATTTAGTTTTATTCATAGCTAAACATAATTATTTTCAGCAATTTTTTGTTTATTGTAGGTATTGCTGTGTTTTCAGAATACAGCCATTGGCTATTCTCAGGTTTTTTTCACCTGGTGTAACTACAGAGATTTAGTGTTTAATTTTATGTGTCTAATATGAGAACATTCTGCTCACAATGACTAGTAGGTCATTTATATAAAAGCCCAGCAACCGGAATGGCAGAATGGTCATGGTCGGTGGCTATGATGCGCACTGTGGCAGCCAACCAGCTTGACCCAGGCCCTGATCGTGCCCCCCTGCCTGCCCTCCCCTCCCCACACCAGCCCAGCCCTTGATCAGCCCCCAACACCCATATCGGGAACGGGGGCAGCCGGACCCCACCCATGCATGAATTTGTGCACCAGGCCTCTAGTTTAAATATATGAATAAAATGAAGTTTATGTATGAAGGAGTGGCATTGATGAAAAAGGCAGTATGTTTCTAAAGATAAACAATATAAAACCCCTGCAAATTAAACATGATCTTCTGCCAGGTCATTTTAGGGGATAAATTAAGGTTATAGAAATAAAATATTAGAAGTGTTAAGGTTGTCAGAAAATATTAACTGTACACCTAGTGTTTCTGGCATAGAGAAGAGGGTCTCACTATTGCTTAAGGAGGAGAAAATGGAAGCCAAGAGGGAAGGGTTGGCATTGGATCCTGAAATAAGTTGGCAAGAATCGCATTCAACTTCTGCTCCAGCCAGCAGATACCAACACATAACAACACTAATGAAGCTGGTTTCACAATAAGGCAACCTCCTAATCAATGGTGAAATTTGAACAGAATTTGTAATGTAGTGGATAAATAGATTACTCTTTCTTTGGCCACTATCCGACATTTAAGTGTCTATTATCTGAGAGGTTTTAGCATGAAAACCAGAGATGCGAAAATGAACATGACTTGAGTCTTTCCTTCTATGTAATTTATAATAGAGGAGATACAACTTTAATAAGTAATTACAATTAAGAATGATGAAGATTATGAGGGGATATAGGGAAAGTGTATGAACAAATTACATGGAGATGTTCTTAAGAAAGACCCTCTGAGGTGAATAACTTAATAAACTGCAACATGAAAGAACAAGAAGAAATTAGGCGGGTCATCGTATTAGGGGAGAGACAAACTGTGTTCTGGGCTCAGAAAAATGATGTGCAAATTATGAAAGGGGTTAAAGGACTTGAAGGAAGTCCTGTATGCCCAGAGCTTACAAAAGGAAAGACAGTGACCACTTTTTAACTGTAATCTGATTTTACCAGGGATTTTTCATATAGAATAAAATCAGCTTCATTGTCAATATCATGCTTCCGCAAGTGAACTTCACTTTTCTTCCTTGCTAACATTACTTGAAAGGTACTTTCTTATTTTAAAATGTGTTTAAAACTGAGAGCCTTGAACAAAATTGAATTTTACTGCTTTGTTATGGGTGGTTCTGTTATTATCTCCAAGTAATAGAAGAAATTGAGGCTGAAGGAAATTAAATAGTTCTCCCGAGGAGGTTGCCCTGACAGGACTCAAACCAAGGACTTGCCCATAACGTACACAGGCTATTTCTTCCTGGGATGCAGAATTCCTTTCACAATCACTATAACAGCTAGACTTCTTAGCTGCAGAGAGCTTGCCTAATCACTGAGGCTGAAAAGGCAAATGGGGATATTTTAACAAGCAGCTCAGGAAAGATCCATTTGTCAGTTTTGACATGAACCATGGAGGGAAGCATCTAGTTTTCTTGGGCGATTAAGCCGATACAGCAACTAGAGAGCAAAACCATTTACTTTCTGCCATGCAAAGTAGATAAATTAACATACTAATTTTTAAAACTCTTTTAGCATTGATTAGATGTGGTCCAAGACAACAAATTGACAAAATGTTAGCGAACACAGCTATGGCAGAGCCTTCCTCAGCCCAAGTCCTTGAATGGATTCATTCTGCCTCATTCCAACACATACTTTAAGTCACTGGAAGGTAAACTTCTGTCAAATCAATCCACTGCTATTTGAGTGAAAGATGTTCATTCATAATAGCAAACTAATATAAAAATAAAGCATATTTCTAAGTGTTTGCCACACATACACAACAGTAGGAAAGAAACAGATGTTATTAATGATTCCTCTAAGGAGCACATTTTCATATCAAATTTTAATCATTTATTTTCTTCTACAGGCTCAACATTTCTATTTGGAAGAAATAATTCTCTTCTAAAACTAAAGTTATTTAATTCACATCTAAATTGATCTCCCCCAAACTTCCCCATAGCCTCTTCCTAAGGTGGTCTCTATTCAAAGAAAATGATACTACCGATCATTTAGCTTAGTTTTCCAAATTTATTTTATTCACATTAGAAACTGGTGACATAACAAGCCTCCTTATTTACTACATAAAAGCTTTGAAAATAAAATGATACAATTAAGTTTTATAGCCTGAATATTTCATTCAAATTCAAACTAAAAGTCTAATAATGCGACTGACAATTATCTCAATTACATAAAAGTATAATATTTGTTAATTTAAAAAGTATAGCCTGCAAATATTTGCCAGTTGACATTTTATAAGTAATCATTAAATTCCTAAAATAAGATATATTGATTTGATTATTTATCTACTCCATCTTTGGCTCTAATAAAAAATCTAAATTCAATCTTGACTTTCAAAGTCCTTCATTGGGAAAAGTGTAAAAACTGTGCCATTATGTAAACATAAATCCTTAGTTCTTAGCAAACCAATAATTATTTGACTAATATACATAAGTTTCAAAAATTAAAGGACTTGATGCAATATGTGTAGTCATAAAATAAAACCCAAAAAGTCCATGTATAAAAATTATAATAAAAATTATGAATAACGCATCAGACAACAACTTTGAAATACTTTGAAATTTAGAGCACCCCTCTCATTTTCCTTGAAATCTGTTAAAATATTTGTGGACACATTTGATGATATTAATGCTGGAACCATTTATAACGTTGGTAGGATTATATGATATAGTTTATTAAGGGCTACATTAATGTTAATGATCATTGTATTACAGGACATGAATAGCACCTTCAATTTTGTGTAAATCATTATAGTTTGTTGAACCTATTCATTGGCAGAAAACTTTTGAGGACTGAGCCAACAATCACCAATCCTGAAAGGAGTAAGAATAATAAAAGAGCAATGAAAATCCATGTTGGTAGACATGTTGCCTAATACTTCTGTGAATTCCATGATGCCTCTCTGTTAGCAGTCTGAAAACATTTTATTTTGAAGTAGTAAACATTCTTTCTCTTTAACATAGTGATATTTTGTAATTGTAAAAACAGTACACCATATTATGTAATATACAGAGACATAAATACAAAAATCACAACACTCTTTTAAACAAATACAATTTGAACAAATGAAATATGATTTAAACTAATTTATTGAATTTAAATCAATATACCGTATACATATTATCCTGTTCTAGGTGCTAATTCTCACTTTTAAAGATTTCATCATCTTAGGTGAGTAAGTGAAAATTTTAATAGAAAGAAAAAATGCTGTGTCAAATTAAGCTAATGTTTCAAATTGTTTTAACAAAATAAAATGAATTTTAACAATACTACTTATTCATTGGTTCAGAAAATTCTATGTTCCTATAGTTCCTCAAGTAGAAAAAAAATTGATTTTAATTCTAAAAACATTAACCAAAGTCCATATGTAATGTTTGTATGTACCTTTAAGTTATATAATCTGAATAAACTTATAATCACCTGAGAAGAAATAGCCATATATTATGCTGAACAAGTTCCTTATAAGTATAGTTATTAATGATTTATAGTATATATAAAACTGTATTGCTTAATATAATAATTCATGTACAAAAGGAATTGTAAAGCCCAGTTTGGTATTCTGAATTTTAGGACTATTCATCTTAAATTCATTGCAGGCAGTCTGCTAGTTATATTCTAAGTAAACCCTGAAATAGATTTTGTGGACCATGAAAAGTGAAAGGTATTGAAGAATGAAAAGTGGAAGGATTGTGTTGTATGTGGGTTGTCCTTAAAAATAGAGCATAAAAATCAAGCTGCAGCAAAGCGTGGTATATACAATGCCTTTTAAGTATCAAGAAAGTAGACTAGAATTAAAAACCTTCCTCAAAGAGCCATGTGTCTCTTCCAAAGTCACATTTTCCATTGCACTACACTTGCTGTCCTAGTGAGGCTTTGCGAATACACTGTAAAGCAGTCATTCAAACCCAATGCAAAGGCAGGCCTAGCATCTCTCATTCTCTCACATCCCTAGTGAGCTTACTCTACTGTAAGGCTTTGCTCTATCATAGTTTCACTAACAAATGGTTCCATTCGTTTCACATTGTGTATTATACATCAGAGCTTTTCTCCAACCCACCAGCACTGTCATTGATCATTCTCGTGTTCCTTGTATCCTTCTCTCTTATCTCCAAGAATGCTTTTTATTGAAATGATTCTGCTTAATTACCCTATCTCTCAAAAGTAAATAATATGCAGTGTTACATAGTGAGAAGACATTTTGCTTCTCCTGAGATGTTTTAAACTCTAATTTTGTATGCACCTAGCAATATACAAAAGCAGTAACTATGAAGAGATAGAGATAGATGTACAATTATACATTCATCCATTCATTTATTTCTTCACTCATTTATTCAATAGCAATTTTTAATATTTACTAGGAGCCATATGCAGTTCTAGACATCGATGATATAAAAAGAAATAAAACAGAAAAGAAATTCTGTCTTTATAGAGTGTGTGTGTGTGTGTGTGTATATATGGAAGGAGGTAACAAGCTATGCCTGGGAAAGATTTGATTACTGTGGGTTGGGGGGCAATTTTATATAAGGTTGTCAGGGGGAATCTTACACAGAGCATGAATACAATATATGAATAGAGATCTGAAGAAGGTTAGAGGGTAAGCCAAGCAAATATCTAATGAAAATATGTTCCTGGCAGAGTTCAGAGCAAGTGCAAAAGCCCTGAACTGAGAGTTTATATGGTTTAATTAAGAAACATTAGAGGCTAGAAGTGAGTATATGGGCCAGTGAGTGAATCAGTGCATGGACAGATGGATGAGTGGATGCACGGCTGGATGCATGATGGATGGATAAGCAAGGGCAAAATGAGTTGGAGGTTAGGACAGAGAGAAAAGTAGGCAAGTGTAGATCACACAAAATCTTCTAAACAAGTGGCCTATACTTTAGACAATTGCCCTATTATTATTTTAAATTTATCTTTATTGTTGAAAGTATTACTGATAACCCTCTTTTTGAAGGTAAGGAGAAGACAAGGAAGACTGTTTTAGAAAATTATTGAGCTCAGTATCCAAATACAAATATTCAATGCAAAGGAAAATGAGAATCATCCCGAGAAATGAAATAAAAGCAGCAAAGAAATGTAGGCCTGTGTGTGTTTCAAATGAGCCTAGAAAAATTGAATATAGAAAATGTTAAGTACTATATTTAGGTTCTCAAAATTTACTCAATATCTGACAGAAAGTAAAATGAGGAGCCCGGGTAAAAGGGACATGGCTAATTCCTCCTGGATAGAATATACTAGCTATATCTCCAAAAACTGAATTATCAGAACAGAAAAAAACAAAACACAATTAAGGTGCAAGCAAAATTTGCAGGAAAAAGAATTAAATCCCACATGAAAACAAAGGTAAATAGGAATATCTTTGGAAGATATGTAAAATTTACCTTATCTAGTATTGGCGACTGACTAGGAGGGGAACTGGAGGAGGAGTCTCCCAGGCTTCAGATTTGCATAGCTGGGTGGAAGATGTTATTACTGACTGCCATGAAAATAGAGGCAGCATAAATCATACCTAAGAGGATGAGCTTTGGCCAGAACCGGTTTGGCTCAATGGATCAGCTATTCCACTTAATAGTTTGTGCCCTTGCCATTAAATTTATCTCTTTCAGACACTTGGTGTCATCGTATATTAAATGGAAGATGTAATACTTCAGAGGGCTATTGAATCATCAATTTTGATAATATATGTAAAGTATTTAGTATGCTACCTGACATTGAGTAAACATTTAAAATATTAGCCAACATTTCTGTAAATATTGGGAGTAAATATAGGAGTATAGGAGTCATAGGTGTATTCTCATGTCTCAAGAAAGTCTGAAGTTCAAGGAATTCAACAGGACTTTATATGTTCATTTGGTAATATTTAGCATGTACATGTTCATTAAGATTATTAGAGTGACTAGAGGCCCGGTGCATGAAACTGCATGCACTGGAGGAGGGTCCCTCAGCCTGGCCTGCCACCTCTCACAGTCCAGGAGCCCTCAGGGGCAGGAGGCGACCCAGCGATCAGGAGAAGGCGATGCCTCCATCACTCTTCTGCTGCAGCCACTGCCAGCAGTGCAAACCTCGGCAGGCCCTGGTTACCTGAGCCTTGGGCGGCCCTGGGAGGCTGGGCAGCTGCCATCCGAGGCTTGCCTGTGCCTCGGGCTGGCCCTGGGCAGCTGGGAGACTGAGGGGACTGGGGGACTCCAGAGGCAGGTGCGCAGCAGGGGTGGGCCCGGCCTTACCACATGCCTGCTGCCCTGGCAGGGCTGAGGGGCCTGGGTGCCGCCATCTTGTGACTGTGGGAGCTACCATCTTTGAGGGTATGACAGTCAATTAGCATATTCCTTCCTTATTTCTGTGGGCACTGCCATCCTTGAGGGTGGGGGCCATCAATTAGCATATTCCCTCCTTATTGGCTGTGGGTGCCACCATCTTTGGAAAGGTATGAGGGTCACTTAGCATATTTCCTCTTTATTAGATAGGATGACTTTTATCAGAAGCACTATATTAGGGTAAGACAAGCAAAGAGGTGTGGGAATTGAAGGTTTATCAAAGTCTCAATGAGAGACAACTATGAAGGAAAAAAAATAAATTTGTGTATAAGAGTGAGGAATTATTTATTTTTATTTTTTAAATATATTTTTATTGATTTCAAAGAGGAAGGAAGGAGATATAGAAACATGAATGATGAGAGAGAATCATTGATAGGCTGCCTCCTGCACGCCCCCTACTGGGGATCGAGCCTGCAACCCAGGCAAGTGCCCTTGACCAGAATCAAACCTGGGACCTTTCAGTCCACAGGCCAACGCTCTTTCCACTGAACCAAACCAACTAGAGCAAGGAATTATTTTTTTCAATAATAGTGTAAAATGAAATCATAGCAAAATATTCTAAATATATTTGTTACAAAAACAGGACTTAAAAGAACATATTTTCTTTCCTTTATTCTGTAATTCATTTTAATCCTTGACAAGTATGTGGTTTTGCAAGGGACCTAGGGACAATTGTGGAGGATGAGAAGGAGCAAACATCTCAGTTACTAAGAATCATTTTTTATAAAAATACTATAATCCTTTCACATTTGATTAACATCTTCAGTAGCATTAAGGGTTTGTTTTTTATTTTAATTCCAAGATCATTGTCTATTTTAAATCAGCATATACATTATTCTCAAAATCCAGTTTACTCTTGAAAATACATCTGTCACACAATCTCTCTACACCAGTAATTCTTTTAGGTTTCACATGATTAATTTTTCCCCTAGTCTGGATAATCTCCTTTTTTTAAATATATATTTTAAAATGTTTTTTTATTGACTTCAGGGAGGAAGGGAGAGGGAGATAGAAACATCAATGATGAGAATTATTGATTGGCTGCCTCCTGCCCACCCCCTACTGGGGATTGAGACCGCAACCCCAGTAGGAATGTGCCCTGACTAGGGATGGAATCCTGACCTCCTGGTTCACGGGTCAAAGCTCAACTACTGAGCAACACTGGCCTGGCTGGATGATCTGCCTTTTAATGATTGCCCAAATAGATTTCTGATGGTTTAGCTTGTGTTTCTAATTTTAGCTAGAATGAAGATGTAATACCTCACAAGACCTACAAACGCAGCTCCTTGAAGCAATGTAACAAGATCGAGAATATTGTCTAAGTTCCTGAGGATGTCACAATTCACTGTGCTGGTAGGACACTGACTGGAGATCAGTGCAAAGAAAGCGAAGATAAAACTGCATTCATTGTAATCTCTTCAGAACAGAGCACAGTACTTGTCACATAGTTGAGGCTTAATGAACATGCCCTGTGAGTCACAGATTTTGTGAAATAAAATGCAAACGATGCAAGACTGGAGATGTGAAAGTCGTATTAAACAATGACAAATCATCTTTTGGATAAAGAATTTATCATCAATTGCCTTATTACCAACTGCATAGCCAATAGTTTCATTTAATTATCAAGAACTTGCCCTGGCCGGTTTTGCTCAGTGTACAGAGCATCAGCCTGTGTACTGAAGGGTCCCAGGTTCGATTGAGGTCAAGGGCACATGCCTGGGTTGTGGGCTCAATCCTCAGTGGGGGGACTTGCGGGAGGCAGCCGATCAATGATTCTCTCTCAATTGATGTTTCCATCTCTCTCTCCCTCTCCTTTCCTCTCTGAAATCAGTAAAAAATATATTTTTTTTAAAAAGGCCCTGACCGGTTTGGCTCAGTGGATAGAGCGTCAGCCTGCGAACTCAAGGGTCCCAGGTTCGATTCTGGTCAAGGGCATGTACCTTGGTTGCGGGCACATCCCCAGCGGGGAGTGTGCAGGAGGCAGCTGATCGATGTTTCTCTCTCATCAATGTTTCTTAACTCTCTATCCCTCTCCCTTCCTCTCTGTAAAAAATCAATAAAATATATTTTAAAAAAATAAATAAAATATATTTTTTAAAAAAGACCTATATGCACGCATACAAGGCATATAAGCCTAACCAATGGACACAGACAACAGGGGGGTGATGGCATGAGTGACGAGGGTTGGGGGGGGATAATGGGGGGATGAGGACACATATGCAATACCATAATCAATAAAGAAATTAAAAGAATTTGCAACTGTCAGAGTTGGTACATATGTGAAAATGTTATTTCAGAAAACACAGGAACAGTAGATGAGACTATCCCAGATTTAATTTATTCAAAACTCTTTAGTATTTGAAATGCTCTCTGTGGGACTAACTCAATCTTTCAGGGACATATAATTTGCCAATATAATTTTCTTCATTGTAAGAGTCATAATGTATGTCTCAATGGTCATTTGAATAAATCAAGACACATTATGATGCACTGAAATCCCATCATCACTTTTGCAAAATTACTTTTTTTATTGACCAAAGAGTCGATGCTGTAATACATGGCTATTCTCATTAATCAAACAGAGCCATCTGAAAGTAAATTTGCACTAAAAACAACTATTTCACATAAGACACACAATCATCCTTAGTTTTGTTTTAAACCAAAGGACACGACCCTCCATTAACTCTGCACTCACTGTTTCCCCATGAGATATGCTGGATAGCATGACTGTCAGATGTTTTAGTTAATCATCCTTGACCTTCTACAACTGGGCACAAAGTGTTTTTGCTGTGTCTACTGCATCTTTATTTTCAAAATTCTTCCTTCATTCCTCCTTGTGTTTAGTGGTCCCACAACAGTATCATTTCTACCGTGCCTAGTTAGGGAAGAGGGAAACAGAGCTAATTTATTTTTCCCTTAGGTCCTCTTTGTTTGAAAACCAGAGTGGTGATTTTTCAGAGAGCACAATGAGAGAATAAAGTAAATTACTACTTTATAATAAATATAGGGAAGATCAGCAAAAAAAAATTAAAGGATATTTACTGAGAAAATTCAAGTACTTAATTAATTTGACCTCAACACTAACAAAAATGTTGCCAAGTATACTCTCCTAGGTTTATAGTAATTAAGTACTTTGATTGTAATGAGCATACTTATTACAAAAATGAGGTACTCTTTCACCCTGATTTGAAAACAGGTGTAGTTTCAAAGCTCTTTTCCAATCTCATTTCCTTTCAATACAAAGTCAAGAAAAGTTCGACATGGCCCTGAGTCAAGGAAATTATACTCATTTTGTAGAAATCAAATATCCTAGAAGGCAACTAAATTATTATGATATTTTAAGGATATTATAAGAAACTACAATTATTTTAACTACATACCATATCAGATTATATTAGCAAGTATTCTAAATGATATTTTTACATAGTAGTTTTGAAAATAATGAGCTATTTGTCATATACTGGGAAAGGGAGGGGAAGAGAAAGAAGAGAAGGGAAAAGCATTATGGTAGATTGAATATCTCCATCATGTTCATCATTTAAAAATGTATATTTTTATTGATTTTAGAAAGAGAGGAAGGGAGAGGGATAGTGAGATAGAAACATTGAGAAAGGACCATTGATCAGCTGCCTCCTGCATGCTCCCTACTGGGGACTGAGCCTACAACCCAGGCTTGTGACCTGACTGGGAATGAACCAGTGACCTCTTGGTTCATGGGTTGATGCTCCACCACTGAACCACACTGGCCAGGTTTGTTCATCATTTTCTTTCCAGTGTAGAAAGAGTGACTGGGAAATAGTAGGTGCTTAATAAATAAGGATTGATTACATAAAAAAAGTTTATTAAGTTATTATGTGAATAAAACAATACAGTAGACATACAAATAAGACTAAGAAATATGCTGAAAGAATGGAGATAGATAGGGACAAGTGATTTCAAACATATTAGGTGGGATTTTTAATAAGAGATGAAGGTATCACACTCCTTAAAAGATAGTATTGTTCACTGTATGGAAAGGTGCCTTAAAGGAAACAAGTTTAACTGTTGGGATAACAATCATATGATATAAATAAAATATATTATCTTTATTATAGGGATTTTAAAATGCTTTATTTCAAACGAAAAATCTAGAAGGAAGAAGGAAGGCAGGAAGGGAGAAAGAGAAGAAGGGAAGGGAGTGGGGGAGGGAGGGAAGAAAGACTATGGAATATAAGCTTGGCATCAGCAAATGAAAAGCATTAAATGTGCTCATAAAATAAAAAGCCGCACAATCTTGTAATAAAATTTGCATTTCTATTTAGCAAAATACTGCAATGAAAGGAATTTTGAAGCTTTCTCTTGCAAGAATTTGTTAGTTCTCTGTTAAAATGCACAACTATTTTAGAGGCACACTCAATGTGAATCTAATTATCGTGTTATTACTATTCCTATATTCCTACCCATACTCTAATCATATGGAACATGTTTCATTTTTTTCAGCACCAAAATTCTTAGGCCTGTTATATGTTCTAGTTCTTGAATGGAGAAAATATTCTGGAAATGTAAAATAATAAAGTGATTAATAGATTTATAAATTATTAAAAGCTAGAATGTCCTAAAAAACAATTACAGATGGGAAACAGTATTATGAAATACATTAATAATTTCAAATATATTGTACTGTTTACTTGGGGAGTGAAATATTATTGGAATATTCTTCCCATGTTAGGAGTAAAAATATAACTAAACATTCATTTGTTCTTTGCATTGGGGTTAGATCAAGGAAATTAATCTTGCTAATAAGGAGAAGTGTTCATTCAGAGATCACTCATTAGATCACATTATCTCTCTGTGAATCTAACAAGTTTTAATGGCATTACTTTACCAGTAACCTATTTCTGGCAAGGGGATTGCATTGGTATTTACTATAGGATCTTCCATTAACAGGTAGCCCCACCTTTCTTCACTGTGTAATTATATATTTCTCACTCATACAGTCAACTGTGAATTTGGGCAAATCTCTAGGGCAGCTACCTCAATGCAGTGGCTCATTTGTGCACTTTCAATCAGTCCATGCTTCCATATTTGCTGGTTGACATGACAGTAGGAGGAAAGTTAAAGAGACAAAAACCCAGAAATTAACTTCTATACAAAAGTCATGGTCCCTGTGGATCCAATTCTATTTGGTAAACTAAGTCAGAGGCCAGCTAATGTCAATGTTGTTGAAACTATAGAGGGCCCTCAAATAAAATCATTTCACTCAACATCATTTTGTTATCATGCTGATGAAAAAAAAAAAGAAATCAATTCCTCGCAGGGCACCTGTCTATGTGGAGTTTGCACTTCTCCCATGTCTGCCTAGGTTTTCTCCTGGGATTCCAGTTTTCTCCCATATCCCAGTGAATAATCATGTCTAACTTGTGTGTGTGCGCGTGTGAGTGTGTGTATGTGTGTGCGTGTGTGAGTGTGTGTGTGTGTGTGTGTGTGTGTGTGTGTGTGTGTACACTACAATGGAAGGGGGGTCCTGTCCAGAGTTGGATCCCACCTTGCACCCTGAGCTGCCAGGTGTGTGTGTGTGTGTGTGTGTGTGTGTGTGTACACACACACTACAATGGAAGGGGGGTCCTGTCCAGAGTTGGGTCTCACCTTACACCCTGAGCTGCCAGGAGAGGCTCAGGCCACCTGAGACCATAAAGTAGAAAAAGTGGATTGGAAAATAATGATCTTACTTGTTTGTATTTATCTTTCTTAAATGTATGCATAATTCATCAGTTTAATATTAGAAATGTTTTAGGTCTTTACTTAGTAATTTAGTGAGATTTTTGTAACCAGAAATGTACCATAGGGACTTAACTCATTTTTATAAATTAGCCTATGGAAAATCGGTTTTGTTTTATGTCAATTGGCTTAAAGTCACAGTTTCCAAGATTCTATAGGTGGCATTAGTGAAGACTTACTGTGTAATCATTTGGGGATGAGATGTTGGTCTAATGTAACAATGTCTACATAGGAAGTGTACTATTCTTTCCTTCAAAAGAAGTTATAGAAGGGTGCTTTGTGCAAGAGAAAACTTCAATGTAGCGAGAATAATTGGACCAGGAAGATATACTTAATTTAAAGAGACCCATGCCCTGGTCTCATGGCTCAGTTGGTTGGAGCATACACCAAGAGGTTGCAGGTTCGATTCCTGGTCAGGGCACATGCCCAGGGTTAGGAGTTCAATCCCGTCAGGGTACATGTGGGAGGCAACTAATATCTATCTCTCTCTCTCTCTTTGTCAATAAAATTATATATATATATATATATATATATATATATAGAGAGAGAGAGAGAGAGAGAGAGAGAGAGAGAGAGAGAGACACCCATTATATGAGCTAGGCATTTATCCAAAGGTAATAGACATTTCATGAAATGCATATTTTAGCCTTTTATGCAAGTTTATCAGTTAAAAGTTTGTAGGTTTTTTGTTTTATGTTAACATCATACCGTTTACTAAATATGTTTGGCTCTTTCTTTGCTGGTTTCTTTATTATTTATCTTGTTTTTTTGGTGTATCCTAGAGTCTTTGTGTGACAGGGTAAAAAAAAACTAGGGCTTAAATATCATACTAAAATATGTGTAAATGGAAGATATTTAATTCATATAAATGGACATAATCTTTATAATTTAAATTTTCCTTCTCTTTGTCCCTCTCCCTCTTTCCCCTACTTTCTTTTTCTCTAAATGTGCATATGTAAATATATGTTTCTATGTCTAGTTTACACTTGAATTTACTTATACCACTGGGTACTTACAAACTGCAATTTGCTATAATAAATCTGTGTAACAAACACACATACACACAGTGGACCCTTGTTTGCACAAATGAGCTCATAAACATGTACTCCTACACTTTTACCTTAGTTTGTAAATGGCCAGACACCTAAAAGTCTAAAAGGTAGTCTATAAATATTAGATGCAAAAAGAGCTTCAGGTAGAGTTATTTTTTACCTTGTTTACCCTCCATTGTCAGGAAAAAGGAATCTCCCAAAACAATTAAGTTAAAACTGATTTCAATTCATACAGTACAATTGAAACCACAAAATTATAGCCACACACAAACAAACCAGAACAAAGTAAGTACTGTAGATGTTTCATTTCACAGCCCAAAAATTCAACCACATTTCTCTCATTATAAATATACTACATGCCCGATGCACAAAATTCATGCAAGAGTAGGCCTTCCCTCTGGCACCCAGGACTCAGCTTCCCTCACAGCCCCGGCTTTGTCCGGAAGGTTGTCCAGAAGGACATCTGGTCTAATTAGCATATTACGCTTTTCTTATTATAGATATAAGATGATTTACATTTTGTATTCCTTTATCAAAAAGTATGTATGTGTGTTTATGCTAATATATGGTTATTACACACCAAAGTAATATAAGAAATCTGGAGTGATATGGTCACATATATATTTTTTATTTATGAAAATATAGCAAGTACTTATTGTGTGCTGCTCTTCCAAATACTAATCTTATCTCCTGATATATAGCAGCGCACAAGATATAAAGATCCCTGTTCTCCAAGTGTTTACATCCCAGAAAGAAAGGGAGAAATAAATAATAAGCATATTGTAGGAAAGTAGAAATGTGGAACTGAATAAAGAGGATTGTATTGCCTGAAGGTTTTGTGCAATTTGCACTAATAAATAGAGTACTGAGGATAGGCCTCAAAGAGAAGGGGGACTTGAACAAAGACATTTCAAGGCAGCTGGCCAAATAGGTATCTGGTGAACAGCATTCCAGTCAGAGAGAATGGCTACCAAAGGTGGAGTAAGCCTCATGGAATTCTCCAGGAGAAGCAAGAAGAGTTATGAAAGCAGAATGGGAAAGGAGAAGAAAATTGATTAGAAATAAAATTAGGGGGCACATCACACAGTCCTTGGCTTTTCCTGGGAGGTAAATGGAAAGCCATTAGTTGGTTTTGAACAGAGGGGTTGCATGATCTAATATGTTTTCAAAGGATGATCCTTGCCTTACTATTGAGGCTAAAGTTTGGAGAGCTACAAGCTATGAGAAGAGTTAGGAAGCTAATGCAATAATTCAGATAAGCAATTATTACTATTAGACTCATGATAGAAACAGTGAAACTGCTGAGAATTGGTAAGCGTCTACATGTACTTTGGATGTAATTCCTGGCAGATTACACCCATAATTCAAGAGAAATAGAGGATATAGGAGAGTTTGAGAATTTTTGCTTAAATAACTAAAAGGATGGAATTTATCAACAGACATGGTAAAATCTGAGAATAGAATATAATTGTGAGTGAAGACCAAGAGGTCATTTTGGACTTGTAAATTTGAGATGTCTATCAGGTATCCAAGTGTACCATATGCAAAGAAAGCAGTTGGGTAGAGATTAGGGGAGATCTGAGCTGGAGATATATATTTGAAAAATGTCAACAGATGGTGTTTAAAACTATGAACTTGGATTAGATCACTATATGTGTGGGTGTAGACAGGAGAAAAGAAAGCTGTTTCAATATTAATGGGAGAGGAGAAATCATCAAATAAAACTGAGAAGGGATTGCAAGTGAGGGAAAAAAGTAAAACCAAACGTGTGTGGGCATCTGGGAAATCAAGTTTAAAAAAAATTGTGTTAAGGAGAGAAAAATTAACTGGGTCAAATAAGTATTAAATAAATTGAAGACAGAGACTAGTCTTCTATATATACATGCATTAATCAGTTGGCAGAAAGTTTCTGGAAGAATATACAGGAAACTGCTGGTGTGAGCAGAAAACTCTGGGAAGTGGGATAGCGGGTAAGTAGAAAGGGAGATGAAGATTATAGTTTAATACATTCGACAATACCTGATTTTCTTCACCATGAGTGTAACTTACATTTACAGTAAAATATGAAAACACACATTTTTAAAAAAATAGCAGTCATCATCTAGATGATAAAATACATCAACTGACAACAAACAGGTTAACTTTGAAAACAAAACAAAAATCTTCAAAATAGCATCCATGGTACTGTAATGGAGTCCCAAACTCCATTAGTTTTTACTTGGATTAAACATTACCTCCAGATGGCTTCTTTTAAAATGTAAACATGACAGCATTTGGATTTTTTTTAAACAAGTAAACCTCTCATTGTTGGCAACTAAATGGTGTTTGTAGCTTTTTTATCATACACTATACTTTTCTGAGTTGTCCTACATGCAAGTACATATTTTTAATGTTGTCTGCCTTCTATGTTGTTTCAGTAAGTTTGCTATTAAAATGCATGAAACTATAAAAATACGTAAATACATACAGAAATAAAATGTCAATATGTCACCTAAAATAGATACTATTAAATAGGTAATAACAAAAATAGTTTAGATGGCAGATGGCTATAATTATCCCATGTACATAGACAGCTATGCATGAGCTATATGCTACATAAGCAGTGGTTCTCAACCTTCCTAATTCCGCGACCCTTTAATACAGTTCCTCATGTTGTGGTGACCCCCAACCACAAAATTATTTTCATTGCTACTTCATAACTGTAATTTTGCTTCTGTTATGAATGGAAATGTAAATATCTGATATGCAGGATGTATTTTCAATGTTACAAATTGAACATAATTAAAGCATAGTGATTAATCACAAAAACAATTATGTAATTATATATGTGTTTTCTGATGGTCTTAGGCGACCCCTGTGAAAGGGTCATTCGACCCCAAAAGGGGTCGCGACCCACAGGTTGAGAACTGCTGAACATAAGGGAGAAATATATGTTCTATGACTTTGTGAACATAGGTATAAAGATAGGTAGTAGAGTTCAAGATAGGAAGGGCATGTAATCCAATATCAGGTTGTCCATGAAAGACATGGCCCATAAGAGTTTTTAACAAGGAAGTACTGAAATGCCATTGACTATTATGGAGGCTGACACCAAAGCTAAGGTCAAGTATTAACCAATAAGGCATTGACATTATAGGCAACGGGTCCATGATAAGTCAAGAATAAAGCCAGATATCTCTAGAATAATAAATTACAAAGTCAACCCAGAACCAATGATATCATCTATATATATAAAAGCCTAAGCAACCGGATGACCGGATGACTGGGTGACCAGCTAGTAGCTATGGCATGCACTGACCACCAGGGGGAAGACACTCAACACAGGACTGCCCCCTAGTGATGAGTGTGCTCCCACAGCAGAAGCACTGCTCAGCTGACAGATGGGTGCCAGAACCCAGGCTGAAGGCTGGCGGGCACAGCTGCAGCAGCTCGAGCCTCTCCCAACAGCGGCTACGGGAGCAGTGGAGCCTGACTGAGCGGGAGAGGAACAGCGCCCAGCCAGGCTTGCGCTCCTCCCCAGCTGCCTGCCATTTCACTCACTACTTCATGCTGTGCAGGATCAACACAGACAGCGGGCTGGAGCCCAACAAGCTGGCGGGTAAGGTCAGGCTGCGGCAGCGCGGAGTCCACTGATCCCCACAGGCCAGGCCGAGGGACCCCACTGGTGCACGAATCTGTGCACCGGGTCTCTAGTTCCATAATAAAATGGGAAATGTTAAGCTACCTGGTTTTCTTAGTATGAGAACAAAGTTGAAAAATATTCAACATCACTAATCACCAGAGAGATGCGATTTAAAACTACAATGAGGTCTCATCTCACACCTGCCAGAATGGCTACCATCAATAAATTAACAAACAAGTGTTGGTGATGATGTGGAGAAAATGGAACTCTAGTACACTGCTGGTTTGAATGTAGACTGGTGCAGCCACAGTGGAAAACAATATGGAGTTTCCTCAAAAAATTAAAAAAATGAATTGCCCTTTGACCCAGCAATCCCACTTCTGGGAATATATCCTAAAAAAAATTCTAAACCACCAATCAGAAAGAATATATGCACCCCTATGTTCATTGTAGCATTATTTACAATGGCTATGATCTAGAAACAGCCCAAGTGGCCATCAGTAGATGAGTGAATAAAAAAACTGTGGTACATTTTTAAACAAAGAAGGCGCTCTTACCCTTTGCAACAGCATGGATTGACCTGGAAATTATTATGCTAAGCAAAATAAGGCAGAGAAAGACAAATATCACATGATCTCACTCATATGTGGAACAGAAAGAACAAAATAAACTGACAAATAAAATTGTTCCAGAGACATGGATACATAGAACAGAATGATACATCTCAAATGGGGAAAGATGGGGAGGGGCAGGACGAGATTAATCAAAGAACACATACGCACATATACATAACCCAAGTATACAAACAATAGTGTGGTAAAATCCTGGGGTGGGACAGGGTCTGGGTGGAGAGGGGCAAAGGGGAGAAGGGAAATGGGGGACATCTGCAATTCTATCAAATATATATATGAACTCTGATTTCTTTCATTATAAAATCTGTCAATGCAATTTTCTAGGTGAATTTTAAATCTACACTAATAAATGAGAAACATGCAAACTGTGTCACTCCGCGACACCCACCAGCCAATCAGGATGGTTATGCAAATTAACCCAACAAAGATGGCGGTTAATTTGTATACACAGGCGCAGAGCGAAGACTGAAGGCTCTGGCCCAGTGAAGACTGAAGACTGAGGAGGCTTGGCTTCTCCACTGCGGCCAAAACCGGTGCTGGCAGCCAGGAGAAGGAAGGCCTATTGCACGAATCTCTTCGGGCAATGGGCCCCTAGTTATTAATAATAAGCCAGAGGAAAAGTAAGGAAATGCCTTCACACATTTTGTAACTGTTTTTACTTTCCCCTAATTTCTATCAGAGAAAGACAGGTACATCCTCTGTTTGTTTGCTTTTGCAAAAAGGTTTTTGGCTCTACCTTTTCAGCCTAAAATTATCTCTTTACTTTCATAGCTTTTAAAACTTTCTTTGGCATGAAAAGAATAGAAGAGTTAAGTGCACTTACATAAATTGGTTAAGTAACCATTAATGAAAATATCTTGGCTCTGTATTAAAGTTATTTATCATAGCTTTGTGACTGGAAAGCAAAATATAATAATTTTTCTGGGTAGTTCTCTGTGAATTCACAATACTAGGATTTTTTTTTCTCAATTCTATTTGTAAAAACACTCATAATTTACCAGTTTTACATGGTGACATGAACTAATGGACCATCTTTAAATAAATTCACTAGAGATCCAGAATATGGCAAAATACTTTTTTTCTGTAGTGCTATAAAATTAGCATCAAACACAGAAAACTTTACCATTCTTCACCTCCCCCATGGTTGTCATCTCTACACTGTAAATCACAGAGCAAGAATAAATGAAGTTGTTTTCCTCCTGTCATTCATATTTCATAGCTTTCTCTATAGTGTAGATGTATTTCATTTTTAGGAAGGATTAATGCCAAAAGAGTTTATTGCCTTCTATCAGAAACATTTAGCTAGCTGTAGAGATTGTACTGAAGAAGTTGCTTTTAACATTTGTGTGTGTGCATACACATGCACACATGGGAATAAACATGAAATATGAGAGCATCATACAAATACTTTGAAAACACTTAAAGTATATTTCTAGAGTATTTACCTTAATTTTCAAGATGTCTTAGCACTGAATATGCCTCTAAAGAGACTGCAGATTTAATGAGAAAATAGACATGTAAAGGAAGCAATCACCATGTTGGAATTATAAGACAGATTTTTGGTTCCTTGCTATGACATTTATAGCTGATGTAACATTGCTTAAAATTATGGATTGATTTGTCAACCAGTCTTATCTCTCTGTGTATGCATGTTTGTGTATTTATTAGAATATATATATATATATACACATTCACATATATATGAAGGAATAAGAGTAGATGGTAAATTTAAGCATAATTTTGAGGGTGCCTAGTTATGAAAACATGCCAATGAGTTGTCTCTCCTTCCTCCAGAAAATGAAAAAATAAAATAAAATAGAGAGAGAGAGATAATGTCTGCCTCTCTGTTCAAAAAGTTGCCCAGATAAACTCTGAATAAGCAGCCGATGTTCTCATGAAAAGACTGGTTCTTATTGAAATTTCATTTTCTTGGAAAAAAATAATGATTTCTGTGCATTATTAGGCCCAAAGCTTCATGGACATGCACCCTAAGATTTCTTGTAATTACTTGGAAATCTACAGGCACAAGGCAAGGGGCCTGACTCATTCTTTGGATGTGATAACATGACTCACATGAATGTTAAGGGATAATGGGCAACTTAGTTCACTGCAAATCAAACAGCTCCATGATCCATCATTAACCTAAGTGAGCCTTCTCTTTATTGAAGTAACCCTCTAAATGAATAGGTCACAGCGATTTAAAAGCTCACAGATTTGTTAATGTTCCAAGGACTTAGAGTCTATTAGATCAGATGGCCTGAGCATGTACAAAATCGTAGGCACTTTGGATAGCTAAATTGCTTTGGTGTGTGTATAAATATTTTAAAGAATATTCTTTGAAACTTGGTTTAAACAGAGCACGCTACATTTGTGACATTATTCTGCACAAATGTGTGCATGTGTCAAATTGAAAGGAAAAGAAAGGGCTCTGTAGAGAAATACTGCACAAGAGGAAATAAGTTCCCACTCTAAGCTGACTTTCATAATGCAATTAACTCCATTAGAGAGAATGGAATTTTGAATACTGTTCAAATTAAGGCAGTGCAGTTAGCAGCAGCAGCAATTCAGGAAGAATTAGCAGTGCCCTTCTGTAGAGAGCTACTGAATTAAACCTTGGAGGGTTTTAAGATTAAGCCATTTAATTGTTACTTCAGGAGCTCTGGACTTTGCACAGACAGGAGTCCAGGTGTTAATATGGATTCTCCTCTGTTACCTTCAGATAACAAAACTGAATCTCAGAGCCAATTAAGACAAATCTTTAAAGGCTTTCTATCCCTTTTCAGTGTATCCTGAGAGGTTTATTTTAATTGTAGACACCATGGGGAACGGGGACATTATACATAGTGAGACAGTATTGAATCTGGAGTTGAAAAGATCGCACGTACTCATGCAAATTATTCTGCCCTAACTTTAAAAACAAAATGTTTTTGTAGGCTAACACATTTTACTCTTCTTATTCCCTTAATCATTTTAACAGGAGAACACTGTCTCAATATCAAATACTAATACAAAAGCATGGCTAATTAATGATTATTACATTTATAGGCCAAATTATATGCATGAAGCTATTACATTAAAAAGGCATATAATTCACAAATATGCCTCACTCTCCTCTCTAAAGATAACTGCCCTTAACATATCATCATGTAAATTGTTCAAACCCCTTTTATATGAATTGTATGTTTAGGGGAATGTGCTCATATTCATCCTTTCATTCATTCATTTATTCATTCACCAAACACTTATTGAGGATTCCTACGTGCCAGGCATTATAGTAGGGCTTTCCTCACAAGGTTTGCATTTTATGTTGGAAGACAGTAGGAAGTAGGTCCTATTTAGAAAAAAATAAATATGTGTAAAGATAAAGATAATTATTCAGGGGAAGGAAGTGTTCCTTACAGTGGTTAGAAAATGTAGCTTTGAACTAATACCATTTAAACCAAGATCTACACAAAGGGGAAAGCCGAGTGAGTGCAACATCCCTGTGGCAGGAGTAAACTTGGCAAAATGAGAAAGGAAATGGAGGCGCTAGGCCAGATATTGGCTTTAAACCATGGAAAGTACTTTGCTGATATTGGAGGGTTTATATCTGGCTACTGTGGCACTGAATTGGGGGTAGGGGTGGATAAAAGTAGAAAAAGAAAGACTAGTTTGGAGACTGACAATAGTGGTTGGAACAAAGATAACTACGGTGGAGGTGAGAAGAGATTTGATTTAAGATATATTTAGACAATAGAGCTATGAAGCAGTAGACTCAATATTGACACTGACTGTGGGGAGATGGGAGGCAAGCAAAGCCTCAGAGCTGACCCTAAAATCTTAAGGTGTTAAATGAATAATTATATAATTGACTGAAGGAAGATTAGGAAAATGAGTACATTTTGCTTGTGGTGAGGAGGGGCAGAGACCAAGGGTTTATTTTTGAACAAGTTGTGTTCAGAATGATTAGTAGATCTTACTATGGACTATATTGTGCCAAAATTCACAGGCCACATATGTTGAATCCTTAGCCCTCAATGTGATGGTATTTGAAGATGGGGCCTTTGGAAAGTAATTATGGCTAGATGAGGTCATAAGGATAGGGTCCTCCTGTTGGGATTAGTGCCCTTATAAAAAAAGGCACCAAAGCAATTGCGCTCTCTCTCTCTCTCTCTCTCTCTCTCTCTCTCTCTCTCTCCATAAGCACTAAGAATAAGAGTACACAGTGAGAAGATGCTGTCTACAAGCCAGGAAGAATGTTCTCATGAGAAACCAAATCAACTCAGCCAACATCTTAATCTTGGACTTCTGACCTTCAGAATTGTGAGAAAATGAATGTCTGTTGTTTAAGACACTCAATAGATAGTATTTTGTTCTGGCAACTTGAGCAAAAAAATACTGAGGTGCAAGTGGGAATACTCAGTAATCATTCTGATACTGAAGTCTGATACTCAGTACAGGGAATGGAGACAAAGATTTGGAAAGACACATTCACATGGCATCTAAACCCCTGCAAGTGGCTCAGGCTACCTCTTCAGAAGTTTCTATATTGAGAGGTGAGTAGGACTGCATCCTGGGATACCCTGTTTCTATTTATAGCTCTGACCTGGGAGAACTCAGTAAAGGAAAATGAGAAGCTGTGGTCATTGAGAGAAGAATAACGTCAGAAAACACTGGCAAGTGTATTTCTGCAGAAAATAATCTAAGTATTCAAACTGCTGGATTTTGTACTTTGATGGATACTGCCAAGCTTCCTTTCAAAAAAGATGGCATATTTTACAATCCAGCCAAAACTCTATGAGATGGGCCTATACCTTTGTGGCATAATTGTGTTTTTGAACATGTGTGACTCTACTTTTTGTCAAATGTAACAACCATTTAACAAAATCACTATCTAGAGGTGTGTTTAAATTTTAGGACTGAGGCAGATCACATGCCATATATTTTTATTTATACCCTTGTTTCCCTCATCAATGCTGCTATATAACCATAGGCACATAAACTTCCTTGTTCAATAAACATGTAAAATATTGAGTATGTATTATAAATGTATTATGGAGTAAATATCCTTTTAATACTGTTGTTAAAAGGTATATTATGTTTAGTATATACAGAAATTTGCTCTACTTGCCACAACTCTAATTCTGGTCGCAACAAATAGAATTCTAATACATACTGGACTTCCTTCTATGTCAGGATCTAATAGTGGTGACCATCTTCTAGTCAGGACTTCAGTTTAGTACAAACAGTGGATACTGATTAAGATAACTAGTGTCTACCTGTGAGACACTCTGTACTTCAGAAAGTTATCCTGGCCTTCCACTCTTGCTAAATACTTTTATACCAAAAACTTTGACAAGAGCTTACTTTTCACTTTTTACTTTCTATCCTGCTGCTAGTCACTAGGGAATAGTATAGTAAAACCCTTTCTTTTAAGTATGCATGAAATCACATCCCTTGGAGTACTGGTTAAATTTCATGGAAACAAATATTGACTCACAAAGTTGGAGGAGGACGTTTTGTTTTGCATATATTATTAGTTGCTTGTTCCCTCAAGCATTTCTAAAGTTTCTCCTCAAGTATAGTTTTAAAAGCATCACACCATTTAGTGTTAATGATAGCACTACAACATTATTTTTCATGGGCAGAGTCTATTAATGTTAATTTTTCTTTACTTCTCAACATTTACCAAGCACTTGGATCTCTTTCAATTACACATAAAAGTATTACTTGGTATAGATTAATTAGCATCACATTCTGGTCATTTCCTAACAACTCCTTTTGACATTCAAGATATTTTAATAAATGTTGAAATGGCAGCTAAAATTATTTGATATTTCATTTTTAAATACTATTTCAGTTGCATTATTAAAATTAATGCCATCTAATTGTATCTTCCACCTCTGCTCTAGATAAATTTCATCTTCTCTCTATTAGTTTGCAAACTTGGGAGCTTCCCAGGTAAAATCTGAAAATTGCTTGTACACAGAAGGCAAGGACAGACTGAAGAAAGAGGCAGGCCACTCCAGGCTGTCTAGGGCAGCTGCCAGGTGAGTAGATATTGACATCCACCTACCAGAACCTTAAAAGTTTTTACAGATGCCTTAACAGGGTTCAGTCACATATTCAATGGTCTCAAAAACAAATTACTCTCTCAAGACTGTGTACTTGAAACAGCAACCAGTGTTGGAATGGTGAGGCAGGGGTCCTCAAACTTTTTAAACAGGAGGCCAGTTCACTGTCCCTCAGACCGTTGGAGGGCCGGACTATAGTTTAAAAAAAACTAGTCGGCTGCTAAGCAACAGGCAGCGGCAGCAAAAACACCCAGCGGGCTGGATAAATGTTTTCGGCGGGCCACAGCGGGCCGTAGATTGAGGACCCCTGGGTGAGAGGAACAGACATTCCAGGGAGCCATGATAGCTCAAGTGCAGCTCAAGGGTCAACCAGCAGATGCATCCTTTTAATGACCTTCTCTAACAATCTAAGACCTTGGTTATCATTTATTTCCCTTTCTCTTTCTAATGACTTCCAACTCATCTATTCCTATGTTCAAGCTTATATTAAAAAGAAAAATAAGCCACCCAGCCAGTGTTGCTCAATGGTTGAGTTTTGACCTATGACCAGGAGGTCACAGTTCCATTCCCAGTCAGGGCACATACCCAGGTGTGGGCTCAGTTCCCAGTGTGGGGTGTGCAGGAGGCAGCCTATCAATGATTCTCTCTCATCATTGATGTTTTTTCTCTCTCTCTCCCTCTCTCTTTTTCTCTGAAATCAATAAAAAGAAAGAAACAAACCAATCCCCCAAACTTCCCTTAACTCTGCAGTCTCTCTCTCTAGTTCCATCCTATTCTCCTCTTTGCTTGATTTCTAAACCTTTTGAAATATGGTGGTAAAAGTTTCATCATAATCTAAATTTCACTGATGATTCTTTAAACTATCAGAAACTTCCATTTCTTTCTATTGAAAACAACTTGTCATTTTATTTATTTATTTATTTATTTATTTATTTATTTATTTATTGCATTCTAAAGTGAATGAATTCTCTCATAACAATTCCTGACCACCAAATGCTTTCATCTAACCCAGTGGGCCAGGTCTTTACAAATCTAGCTTGATATAGTCATGGAAATCTAAAATGAGAAAGACTTGACCATTAGTACATGTTCTCCGTGGGATAAAATCATACTAAATCAAAAGAAAAAAAAGCAAGAAACAAGAATAATTCTCAAAATTCAAAACATTGTTTGCCCCTCAAGTTTTTATCTTTCCACATTTTAGTGCAGACAACGAGTCAGGACTCATCTTTCCATGGAGAAAAACGTGTGTGTGTGTGTGTGTGTGTGTGTGTGTGTGTGTGTGTGTTCTAACAATGTTCCAGCAAACAGAAGTTCTGGAACCCGTTCATTATATGGCACCCATAAGGTGTTATGATCAATCATACTTATAAGTAGCATACTACTATGCCCTGATGTTTAACTACTTCTTTGGTACCTGGTGCTAAGTTTACATCACTCAGTCATTTGATTTAGGAGTTTATAAGTAAGTCCTGAATTTCTCTAATGAGCATCTGTGCACAAACTGGGGACTCACCTTCTCTCATTAGAATCTTCACACATATATGTATATGATGCACATATTTTACAAAGAATTCTAAATTGTTCAAATGTGACGCCCCTCATATCAAGGTAATTTAAATCCATTTATAGCATAATGACTTAGATATTCACAGAGCAAAGGATATGAAAGAAATCTGTAACCCTTTAGTGAAAAAATAACTAAAGCATATTGAAAATTTAAATTATCCCTTAGTACCATAAACTATCTATCCATCTATCTATCTATCTATCTATCTATCTATCTATCTAAAAGCCTAAGCAAATGAATGACCAGAACAACTGGAACGACCAGTCGCTATGACACACACTGACCACCAGGGGCAGATGCTTAACGCAGGAGATGCCTCCTGGTGGTCAGTGTGCTTCCATAGCAGGAGCACCACTCAGCTGACTGACCCATGCCAGCAGCCCACCAGCCTGGCGGCAGCCACTCACTCCCTCAGTAGTCCTGCAGGTCCAATCTCCAAAGAAGGAGTCAGGCACCGACAGACCAGTGCCACCTCCGGCACAATCCTGACAGCACTACCAGCCTCCTGGAGGTCGGCCTTGGGCACTGCAGCCACTTCCCCTCCCTAGATGCTCTGCAAGGAAGAAACAATATACAAGCGGCTGCCAGGTGGATCCCGACAACCAGCGCGAATGTCAGCAGGACAGATCTGGATCTTGGGCCGGCAAGGATGTCCAACCTCCTGCCCAGAGGGCCAATCACATCCCAGACCCCTTTCACCCTCATGGGGACCCCACCTGTGCACAAATGTGTGCACCGGGCCAAAGTGATACAAAACTGAATGGACCTATATTTATAAAAATAGTAAACATAGACCCTGTTTTCCATTGCTTAGCAGGTGCTTATTACATTTTTAATTGATAATTGAATAAATGGATTCTTATAATATTTATCCAGTATCTCATAAAAAGTAGAATAACATTATGTCAAGTTCATCATGATTTTTCAATAGTCATGACTTTCTATTAGTCTTATCCAAAAACTATTTATGCCATATTATTAGTTATCTTAACATGTGATGCTTAAAAATAACTTTGAATAACCACTGTTTGCTATTCAACACAGGCGACACTATTCATATTCACATGCACATACAATTTTTCTTTAAAGTTTGGTGATAATGTATCAGCCTTTTAGTATAGTAATTCAGAAAAAGAAGCAATTACCTTAAAGACAAGTATTACAATCTTTAAATTGTTCAATTATCATGTATTAGTAAAAGTTCCCAATAAAATCTTAATTTTCCCTTATCTAATGATTAAGTTTATTTTTCTTGATATAAATTGAGCCTATTCATAAAAATAAAACTCAAACTTTGTTAAACAGGAAAGGTACAATAATTTCCACCTATAGTTTAATATAAATAGAATCATGAAGTGGTGTCACATTATAAGCAAAATATCTATTGATGTGGTAACTGACATAGTAACACAGGACATAATTACTATAAAAACAGCTTTAATTTGTTAAAAGACTAAAAGAATACTATCTTACCTTAAATAAAACTCTGTAATCACACTTTTCCTTTGAAAGTATGGAGACGTTTATGACCCAGTCTACTAGTAACTCATTTTTTTCTATAAAATGATTTTTTTAAATATATACTTATTGATTTCAGAGACGAAGGGAGAGGGAAAGATAAAAACATCAATGATGAGAAAGAATCATTGATTGGCTGCCTCCTGTATGCCCCCTACTGGGGATCATCGAGCCTGCAACCTGGGCATGTGCCCTTGACCGGAATCGAACCCAGAACCCTTCAGTCTGCAGGCCAATGTGCTATCCACTGAGCCAAACCAGCTAAGGCTAGTAATTCATTTTATTACACAAGTCCTTATATTTGATATTTTTACATAAAAATATGGCTCACTTCTGAAGAGAACCATCACTTTATGCATCTTCCTATTACAATTATTAGATTTAATGGTATGACATCTGAATGACATAGGTATGCAAACACAGTAATATTTCACATTTTATTTAAAAACAGTTAAATCAGACTATTCCAAGTTCCATTTTATTAACAAGAGTGATTTGATGTTCATCACAGGGTATTTTAAAAATGTAGAAGTGACAGAAATTCTTATCAACCACTAAATGAAAATTGATTTCAACCAATGTCACATACTATTACATTTTATACATGTCACAAAAATACCAGATGCAAAAGATGCTCAGTGTAAGGACAGCAGTTTTGTGCTCCTTCCTTAAAGAATGCAGTCAGGTTGAGGTGGGAGTATGTGTCACGTGACTCACTAACAGGGATTTTATTTTCACCATAAACTAAGCACTGGTTTTCCTGTGATGAGAACATAATATGTATCATACCACATGTAGAACATCTCCCCTCCCATAATAATTCTTTTTGTGGAAATTATCTCTAATGATCACCTCACTAAGCAGATCAGTGGAAGAAATGAGGTCCAGTATGAAAAAAAATGATTCCTGGCCTGAAAACTTCCCCCTGCTGACTGAAAATGGTACACAGCAGAAGTTAAGAATCCAGCAATGGGAGATTTGCTGAACACAATAGAAAAGAAAATGAGGGATATGCTTTTATGGGGAAGGGGCTCAACATTGGCAGGATTAAACTTGGATGTCAGTTTTCAGGGTAAAAACTATTAGTAAGGGGAAAATACCTCTTGGAATTGGATTTTCCAGTTAATATGAAACCTTTTGTTTTATTCCAGTAGTTTCTATAGCAAGTGGAGGACAGCCACTCAATCTTGTTACTGAACAAGCCTGTGTGCCGGTGAAATTAGTAAAGTGAAGCTCCTACTCTGTGCGTAGCTAAGCTCTTGAGCATTCCAAAACAATTTGTCAAGCACCTGCTTATGGCTCAGGACTAGTACCCACCTGCCTTTCAATTCTGAAGAGACCTTCAGCTTAAATCATGGGGGGGGGGGGGGGGAGAAACGACTTCAATTAAACTCCTTTCTAGAAATGATAATAAAATATATAAATTAAAATGATTCTCAAATTGCTTAGGATCATTTAATGAATAAACAATGTCACTGGATGATGAGGTTCAATATATCCAGCTGTGTGTCTGGCTATCATTTTATAAATCTTAAAACTGATCAGGTGTGCTGAAAAGATTAAGCAAACTAATACCTGCTTGGCATGGTTGGATTATCATGTTTTTGGTCATGTAGAGGGTAATTTAAAACTGTAAACATGTTTTCAGAACCTACCCTATTTAAATTGTTTTCCCCCTCAGTCAGTAAGAAGTAAGGTAATTTTCCAGCTGAGCAGTTTGTGAATGAGCTTCAAAATACCTGGTGAGAAATTGAGAAGCATGACATGGTCACAAAAATCTGCCAAAAGTATGTCAGTCCCCTCTCCAGAGAGTATAGAGAAAGCTGTCGGCAAGTGACATCAAGCACTATGAACTACAGAGATTCTGAAGTCACTGTGATTCCAAATAGAAAGAAAGAATGATGTTTTAGGAGAAAAATATTTATAAAACGCTGAAGGTCTCCTTGAACAATGGCTTGCTTGCATGTTCTATAGTGCACAAATGTCTTACTTTTCAAATGTACCACCAAAGGCTGAATACCCTTACGATAATTTTGAAATGCATATTATATAACCCACAGTACTCCGGTCATCTATTTCCCTTCCACTTCTTCCAAATTAGTTTTGTAGTAGCTAAGTGAGGTAGCTGTACACTGAAAGACTAGCTATTAAAACCTTTAAACTCTTTTTTAATGAAGGGTGAAGTTGTAAAATGTACACGGAGAAGGGGTTTTGTATTTTAGCAAGAATCAGCAGAGGCAGGTATTTACAGAAGCTGTTTAAAAACAACGCATTGCATAGTTTGCCGTAAAAAAAAAAATAGGTAACAATAAAGCCGTTTATAACATAACCTAGCATACCTAATTATTGTCATTCGAAAATCCAGCCATGCTAAGAAATCGGTAGCATGTCGGTAGCTAAAATCTTTCTTTCCCTCCCCTTTGAATGTAACCTCTGGCCCTGAAGGCTGGAGACTGACTTGTTTAGAACTTAGGGAAGTTTCCCAAAGCCCAACCCTGCACCGGCTCCTAATTCAGATGCCAGATCGGTGTGCAGCCTCGCTGGGCTGCTGACGACGCCAGGCAACACTTTATTAATCATGTATGGATGTCGGTGCGCGTCCCCCGAAGCGATCCCACACGATGCGATCCCAAGCGCAGGGGAAGCCTTACCTGATGGCAGACGCCGGGGCACCGGCAGCAGCAGGAAGGGCAGCAGCAGGAGGCAGCAGCCCAGCGATGCACCGAAGGTGAGACCCTGCTCCGTCTCCCCCGTCTCTCTGTCTCTGCCTTTCGTTCTCTTCCTTTTAAATCACGGGAGCAACACACTGCCTGGCATTTGCTTCCCTCTCATTCCCAGAAGGTTCTCCCCGCGGGGCAGCCGGTGCACACCACTTCCTCCCTGGAAGAGGCAGCCTCCCTTCTCAGAGCGCCCGGACCCCTGTGCGTCCTCCCTCCACGTTTCCCCGTCTGATCAATGATGCTCTCCCCGCGGCTCCCGCACAACCGCAGCGGCGAGCGGCCAGCCAATGGGGGCCCGGCGTCCCTGCCAGGCAGCTCCCCGCCCGCAAAACAAAACGCCGCGTGCCTCGGACGCGTCGCCGAGTTGTGAAAAGTAATTGAATCCCGCCTTTGAGATGGATCTTGTTTGTGCCTTTCCCCCCCGAGCGTCCATTGTCTCGTGTTTGGATTGTAAGGACGGACTCGGTAGCTCAGGGAACACTCGCTGGAGGAGCCTGCGGGCGCGCGAAGGTTCTGGGCTGCTGAAGTGGGAGCAGGTGTGGACTGTTGAAAATCTAAGAACTATCCGCTGAGAAGCCAGAGGCTGGGTTTCTAGTCCTCAGGCTGCCACTGAATAAAGTCCGTTTGACCAGGAAGGCGTCTGATTCTCTAAACTTTGCACAAGAATCGGGTGCTAAATAGTAATAACCTTGTCCAAGCACTTTCTACTGATTCATTCACCCGTTTCTGTGCCTGCTGAACTTGGTCCAGATTCTGTGAGGAACTAGTGTTCAGACTATACGGATTGATCTAGTTTAATTAGTTTGGGTATGTTAATATATTGCAAGATTTTTTTATTAATATTAAATGTCTTTTAGTTAGGGGGTTTGTGATTCTCTGCAACTTTATAGGATAGTACAATGATTTTTAAATCTTATCATAAAGACTAATACTATTGAAAACAACAATACTACTTTCGCCAAGATTGCACAACTCCAATGCATGCTTTATCCGTGGTGGTCTTGCTTTACATTTCTGTACATGGAGGGCAAAGGGAGACCTAAGAGGCAGAGCTGAAGATTGGTAGATGGCAGGTTTAAAAAGTCAGAGAATTTACAACAAACCAGCCTGTATGGGCGCTGCATACCTGCTCATGAGAATACTAAGGGTTTAAATAGAGGTATCACCTGTGTTCAGACACGTCAACAGTCCTGATGATCTCAACAACAGGCACCTTTCATGTTCAAAACTGCTAACTTGCAGAAGGCTCCCACTGCGGAGTGGTGGGCAGAATGCACATTCCGCGCTCAGGGCATGGTGAGGAGCCTGCGATGGCCCTCGCCCTGCTCTGGTCCACTAGCGATAATGTGCTCCATGATCTCCTCCAACGATTTTACTAACGGGGTACCAAATAGCGAATAAAAATGTACTTAAGTGCACCGGGAATCATTCCTTTTCTCTCCAAGAATCTGTCACTTTATCATTTATACGTTAAGAATGCAGCAATATTTGGGGTAATCATTTAATGTAAGTATGTCAAAAATCTTGCGTACAGAATCTCTATGCAGTTTAAAATATGGAGAAATAAAAGTAGGATTGGTAGCTTGAACCACTGCACAAATAAGAATGTGTTTTTTCAATGTCACTGTTGAATAAGAATAAAATTAATGTGTCGTTCTAAAATCTTTTTGTTCCACTGAAATAATACAAATGGATTGATGCATTTAGTGTAGCGAAGCTTTGTGTGTCCTGACAAGTTGAAATAGCTTGGGGACACTTTGCAAACAAAACAATTTTGTTACCTGTCCATCATGTGACAGAGGCATAGAAATGTGCAATATTTACAGCACTGTATGCTTGTCATTATAAAAAAAAAAGAAGCACTCAGTTTATTATAACTCACTCATGTAGCCAATAAAATTCTATTCGGCACTTTCTCTGGCAGAGTGGAGTCATCTGGCTTTGGTGAAAAAAGGAATATGCTAATAAAATGGGAAATATAAACATTAGCTATTGCTTTCTAAAAATTTTTATTGATTACTGAGAGAACGAGAGAGAGAGAGAGAGAGAGAGAGAGAGAGAGATTTGTTGTTCTACTTATTTATGCATTCATCAGTTGATTCTAATACGTGCCCTGTTAGGGGATGGAACCCAAAACCTTGGAGTATAGAGACAATGCTCTAACCAACTGAGCTACCCAGCCAGGACACATATTTATTTCTTAATTTTAAAATAAAGTGTATTTATTTATTTATTTGAATTCACAAATGACAAGTCATCGAATACAGAACACTGTCTCTGTTCCGTTGGTCGATGGTTTTTAATATGCGGTCCCCAGACAAGTAGCGATGGCATCACATGGGAACTTATTAAAAAGGCAACTTATCAAGCTCCTCCCCGTTCCTGTTGGATCAGGAATTCTAAGGTGCTACCCAGAAATCTGTTAGATGACCCCAATGCACACATGTTTTAGAATCATTGCTCTAAGGAAGGGATTTGCAAACTACTGTTACGGACCAGCATCTACTTTTGTAAGTAAAGTTTTATTGTAACGCAGTCATAACCTTTCTTTCCATACTTTCTATGACTGCTTGTGCACCATAATTGCAGAAGTGAGTAATTGCCACAGGGATCTATGACCTGAAGCCTAAAATGTTTAATATCTGTCACTTTAAGAAATATCTGTCAACCACTGTCTACAGTACAAGATGTGTTATGTAATTAGTACAAATGACAAAAGTTCTGAAAGAAATAGCATTTGAAAATGGGGTGGGAAGGTTTAGATTAATGAAGACAACAGAATTTGAAATAGATTGAAAGTGATGTGCTAAATTATATCGATGTGTGTTTTTACGGAATTTTGCTTTTCCACCCTGAGGGAGAAATATACTTCTCCTCTTTAGTCTTGGTATGAGACTTGCTTTGATAGGAATGAAAGATAACATCACTTCCAAGCTGAATATTGAAGAACAAATATAAATTTGTACCCACTTCATATAGAGGCTTTATTCACAGCTAGATTGTTGAATGAAGAGAACATTGGAGTCTTAGCTGTCCCAAGATGAAAATGTAGCTTAAGAAGAAAATAAAGTTTTGATCTGCAAGCCACTGAAGTTTTGGGGTCATATAACCTAGTCTATCCTGATTAAAGCACATAAGAAGAATTAACATAATTAGAGTTAAGAAAATAAGTGCTAAAATGAACAAACATGCTGACTAGGACAAGGCAATTAACTGAAAACTAAAAATCATTTTTTATTTTTTGGGGGGATAAATGAGTAGGGTTTCTTTAAGGAAGGAATTCCCTGAAAAGTAGGAAATGAATATTAAAAATAATTAGAGATAATTAAGGCTAAGAAGCTAGAACTTAGTTATATAGCAATGGGAAACCATGGGAGACTGTTTAGAAAAGGAATGACATCAAAATCATGCTATTGAAGGTTATTATGTTGGCAAAAGAGAGCTAGATAGACAATAAAAAAAGAAAAATTCACCACAGGCTGTGAAAAATTAAAATATGATGTAACATGGGCCTTAACTCAAGCATTGTCACCTACTTCCAATAAATCAACAAGTGCCATCAACTTGACTGCCTAAATAATATTAAGGCATCATTTTATCATTTATTTTACCCACAATTATTATTGCTTTGCTTCAGGCTCTCACCTTTTTCCCCCAGATGTTTGTAGTCATCTCTTAATACGTATCTCTGTCTTCTTGACCTGTCTATTGTGGGTCAAGTGTAGATTTGCTTCACAACTTCTTTAATCCTCCCTGGTTGATGAGACATTTCCAATCTCATAGGGGAGAGAGCGGAGACAGAAACCAGGAGATCTCTTCCACCAACACATTTCTCAGAAGTGATAAACATCACTTCTACTTATATTTCCTTAACCAGTCACAGACACGTTACTAAAAGTGATGCCAACGTCACAAAGATGCATAACCTTCCTAGAGGAAAATAATTATTAGAAGGGCTAGTGATTATATTGAAATAACAAAATCTAGTGCATTCTCATCTGAGTTTAAAGCAACAAAAAGTTGAGATGGCCTAGCCGGTGTTTTGCATGTCTAGAGTAAATATCACATGTTCTTCATCTTTGTTTTGCCACTTCAGTGTAGTATTTATTGTTAAATAGAAACGTCTTAAAAAGGAAAAAAAATGTAAGAAATCCCATGAGATTAAATAAAAGTATTTCATTAAGCCATGGATAGTAGAAAGAAGAAAAAATTAGAATGAATACACGGAATAGTGTTTTAAATCTTGGAGATCATGCATCCTTGCTTGTATTATCTTTAAAGTGGAGGCTGGATCAAAGACCCATGCACACCGTTTAGGTACCAGCTGACGTCCAGAACCAGCGTAAAGGCACCTGACCAAAGTGGCTCCTGTGAGTGGCATGGCTTGACTCTACTGGGATTTCCAGAGAAATATATGGAATACCGCCAAGAATTTTCCAATCAAAAGGCCAGCAGCTCCCTTTCCTTATTTATCCAGACTGCCTCCTTTTTTGGGGGGAGATCTTTACATTTCCAGGCACATTTACTCCCATCATTGTTTTCAGTGTAAAAGTAGCCTGAGGGCAGTAAGCAAAGACCAGCCACACTCACTTGTTCCTCATAAACAAGGAAGTCAATTACATCCCCATGGATTTGCTCCTGTAGGCTGCAGCTAAAAATGGAGGGTTCAAGGAAAGGTCAACAGTCATCTGATAGCCTAAGATAACATTTATGCCAATAACAAGGGGCAGAAGGGGAAGATAAATTCACAGTACTGTGAGGTCACATATTTTGGGATTTAAAATAAAGTAAAATATCCAGATTTTCTAGGGTGAGCTGATGACTGGAAATAAATGAACAGAACCAATTGCCAGAGTGTAGCAGGATATGAGATTTGACCAGTCATCATAATAAAACACTATAGAAACTATTACTAATAATAAATGGGTTAGTGTTTACTGAGCACTAACTGGATGTCTGCACAGGGTTAAATATTTCACATACATTGTCATGGCATGTGTGAAGGCGGTAATATTATTTTCTGCAGTTTGAAATGAGGAAACGAAGTACTGGAGAAGTTAAATAACGGATAATGGTCATAAACATAGTAATCAGTGGAATCTGGATTTGCATCATGGCAGTTGAACTCCAGAGCTTATTTTCATAATCACTAAACTCTAATGCTTGAACCTAATATTTCTTTATTGCCATATGAATACAAAATCTAAACATAGCAGCTTTATAATGCTTGATTTCAATGGTGGAAAAAGTCTTGATTATTAAGAAACAGCATTTTTCCATCATGAACTGACTGGTATTTTAATAATTCATTAAACAAATAATCATTGAATTCTACAGTGTACATCGCTTTGTGTTAGAGGTGAATGCAAAACAGTAAACATTTGGGGATCAAGTGGGAAGTTTTTGTTCCTCAGGCAGCGGTTCTCAACCTGTGGGTCTCGACCCCTTTGGCGGTCGAACGACCCTTTTACAGGGGTCACCTAAGACCATCCTGCATATCAGATATTTACATTACAATTCATAACAGTAGCAACATTACAGTTATGAAGTAGCAACGAAAATAATTTTATGGTTGGGTCACAACATGAGGAACTGTATTTAAAGGGCCAGAAGGTTGAGAACCACTGAATTATAGCAACTATATATTTTACCACTAACTATGTACAAACGAAGTAATCTTACAATGAAATATCATTTTGTCCCAAGATCGATCATCAATGTATCTCCATTAGGAACAGAAACAAACATAATAATTTAAAAGAAAAAGATGCAACTAATAGAAGGCTTTGTCACAAAACAGTGAACTTTAGACTCAACAAGGTTGCAGCAGGTAGAGATCAGACCTACTTCAGTAATGTTCTGACTTGATCAGCATTATGTGGAATAAATGAATTTTTAAAGACCGTGTATGTTTTAAATAAATACTACCTCATTTAAATGCCAAACTAGAATGTAAGAATATATTTATAATTGCCATTTTATAAGTGATATAACTGGGGCTCATAGGAGAAATATCCTTTGCTCAAGGTCACTCTGACAATAAGTTTCAGGATTCAGAATCATGATTCATAATCAGAGGATCTCATTCTAATGTTTTTCTCAAAATGACACCTACCCAAACTGAGTTATCTAATTTAGCACCACCAGATAATAAACTTTCTCCTTAGCCCAGGAGCTGCCATCAGTCAGTAAAATCCCAACTCTCCCTTCCTACCACCTACTACTCCCCATAATGGGGAAAATTCTGATTAGGTATCTTTTGGGGGCAGCCATAAGTATTAGTAAATATGTGGAAATAAGGAACACAGGATATATAAACAATATTAATGAAACAGGAATTTGGGGGGTAAAATAGGACAGGTTTAGGAAATTTTTGAAATTTTGGAAATTAAGGGGACCATGGAGGAAGCACAGGGCTGCAGAGCAGCAGGAGGTATATTTCCATAGAATAGGGAAGCTGAAAAGCTGCAACAGGTAATATTTCCATAGAATGAGGGAGCTAGAAACAGCAAAAGGTCTATATTTACAAAATAAAGAGAAGGAAGTTTTTCATCCAGAAGGAGAGAAAGAAAGTCCAAAGGGAATAGAAAAACAATAAGGAAAGGGGGCGGGAGACCTCACATTTCTCAGGTGAGATTCGACCTTTGAGACCAAGAGTTACTATACAGTGGGGCCTTGACTTACGAGTTTAATTCGTTCCGAGACCTAGCTCGTTAACTCAAATGACTCTATCAACTCAATGCAAAAAATTGGTGAAGAGACAGCTGGTATCTCAAAAAACTCGTTAGTCGGGACACTCGTAAGTCAAGGCCCCACTATAGTCACCAGTCTAGGGAAATAGTGACCAATCAGAGGGGCTATCAAGGCACCAGGATCTGCAGCCTTTATAAGCCATAGGGAAAAGGAAGGTGGGACCCTTTTCCCCCTCCCTACATGGGAGTCCATTCTGTGGGACTCTTTCCCTCTCCCCATGTGGGAGTCTGTATTTATTCTTCAATAAATCTCCACCTTTGCTATACCACTTTCTGTCCATGGATTCATTCTTCGATACTGGCAGACAAAGAATCTGGGTTCCAGTCTAATAATTCCGTTTCATTAATATGTTGTGAAATATTGGGGAAGACCACAAAATATAGCTGGGATTAAACTCGTGCTAAAAGACAAGTACAATGTGGATGGGTACGAAGATTCACATATTCAAGCTTGAAGCCTCTGTAAACTAGCCTGGTTGGAGTCTAGGACATGTGTTATAGAAATTTTAAAATTTTTTTTTTATTAATTCTCACCTGAGGATATTTTTTTTCCATTGCTTGTCAGAGAGAGTGGGAGGAAGGGAGGAAGGGGTGGGTGAAAGTGAGAGAGATATATCAATTGGTTCCCTTCCTCACACGCACAACCAGGGCAGGGAGTGAACAACAACCCAGAACCTGAGACCTCTCAGTCCTCAGGCTGATGCTCTAACAGTGAGTAACACCGACCAGGACTTTTGTATTTTAATAAAAATATTGTCATCAACATATACTAAATCAATCAGAATATTAAGTTTCTTATTTTTTAATTTACTGAGACTTGAGGAAGGGGAAACAGTATGAAGCAACTATTATTCTGGGATGGACAAGACATGGATTAAGATACAAAATAAATAAATGAAAATGCATTTTTGAAATAAATTATAAGATACCAAAACTTCCTGGATACAGATGATAATGCACAGAAGGATGACAGACATTAATCTGAATTTTCAAGTTTAAATAACTAATAAAATATTGTTATCCTTGACTGATGGGAAGTTTGGAGTGAGCATTACTAATACAGGGAAGATAGGTCCAATTTATTATAGACTAGAGGCCCGGTGCATGACATTCATGCACTGGTGTTGGGGGCGGTCCCTCAGCCCGGCCTGTGTCCTCTCGCAGTCCAGGACCCCTTGGGGGATGTCCGCCTGCCGGCTTACACCTGCTCCCCATGAAGCTGGCAGGCGGACATCCCCTGAGGGTTCCTTAGCACTGCTGCGTAAGCAGGAGAGTCTCTCGCCACCGCCGCTGTGCTCCCCAGCCATGAGCCCAGCTTCTGGCTGAGCAGCACTTCCTCTGTGGGAGCGCACTGACCACCAGGGGGCAGCTCCTGTTTTGAGCATCTGCCCCCCTGGTGGTCAGTGCGCATCATAGCGACCTGTCGTTCGGCCGTTTGGTTTATTTGCATCTTAACCTTTTATTATATAGGATATTTACCAAAAAAATTAAATAATAATGTTTGCCAATCCATGATAAATTATACAACTGGATGTCAACTTCATGGCAAGAATAATAACACTAACAACAACGAATTAATAGTGTAAACAATGTATAAAACAAGTATATAAAATGCAGTAGATTTCACTGCTATCAGTGTATATGCACTCTAGAACTTCAAGCATATGTTAATAGCTTAGGAGTACATCATATACCTAAAAATCTGAATTTTTTTTGTACTTGACACCTTTATATTTCTGTGTGCCTGTATGTTATAACTCTTACAAATGTAAAATATTTACATTTTAGAAACAAATCTGATATAAACTTTTGATATAAGAAATCACATTTTTAAATTAAACATTTTATACTTTTTTCTATAACATGTGTACAGAAATAAACTTTTATTAAAAATATGTTTATGGTTCTGGACAATTGTTTAGTTTGATGACATTATTATCTTTTGGATATTATATTGATATTAAAACAAAGTCTACTTATTTCCCAATTAGTAACTTTCATAATATATCTGATATCATATTCTTTAGAAGTATAAATACTTCAAATTGGAGCTACTATCAATAAAATACTAAAAGATATTTTATATAAATATCCTATTTTCCATTTTAATAGTTTTAAACTCCTTTTTCTATGTATTTTCATAGTCCATTTATTTTTTAATATATTTTTTATTGTTGATAGTATTACAGATCTCTCCCATTTCTCTCCCTATTTCCTCCTCCTCCCAACTCCTACTCAACCCCCTGATAGTCCATTTATTTTTAATTGGATTGGCCACATTATTATTTGCCTTCATTATTTCCCTCTTTAAAAAGATACCTAAATAAAAACCATATATTTCAGTGATTGTTGAGATTTTTGTTAGGTTTTTGTTTTTGTTGTTGCTTTGAAATATATATTTTTATTGATTTCCAGAGAGAAAGGGAGAGGGAGAGAGATTGAAGCATCAATGATGAGAGAGAATCATTGATTGGCTGCCTCCTGAATGCCCCACACCTGGGCATGTGCCCTGACAGGAAATCAAACCATGACTTCCTGGTTCATAGGTCGATGCTCAACCACTGAGCCATGCCAACTGGGCAAGTGCTTGTTGTAATGTTAGGTTTTATAGTCAAATGTCTACTACTAAAATAGAACGATCAGAATTGGGTAAATTAATGTGTGTGTGTGTGTGTGTGTGTGTGTTTTACACAGAAGTATATAAGCAGGGAGAAAAAAAAAGGAAAAGGAAATGAAAAGAGGTTGTAATATATGATATGTGAAAAGAGGCTATGTATCTCACTTATTTGCTCCTTCAACTCTTTCTGACTCTGTATGATAGAATTAAACAAATCTGGAGTGTCTCCAGTCTAAAGAAGCCAAGAGGTGTGGGAGGAAGTCATCCAGAGCATGTGAACTCCTGTTGAGCTGAGAGCTGGACCCGGAAATTGGAGGCTCCTCACCCCTCCACTGTGCTTGGAAAGTGCTTTTAGTCCACAGCTCCCCAACACCGGAGTGGTTTTTCAGGAAGCAGCCTGGAGCATGTAAAGTGTTTCTGAGTCGATCAGGACTGTGTATGTGACTGAACACTGGTAAGGCCTCTATTTAAACTCAATGCTCTGGCGGGTGGTGTGGAGATCTGCTAGGCTTGTGTGGCCCAAACAAACCTCCTGAATCCCCTTGCTTATTAAACCTGCCACCTACCAATCGGACAGCTGTCCCTTGACCTCCCAGGTCTTAGTGGCTGGCCTGTTTCGGATTTCACCAGGGAAGAGCCCAAGGTTCCAACCCAACTATGGCTACTCTTGAATAAGGTTACATTTATAAATACAAAAAAATATGAAGGTGAGTAAGTAAAGGTCATTTCCCTTATTTAGTGACATTATATGCTCAGCATTATGTTAAGAGAGCTAAGCCAATGTCTCAAGGCTACTCTTGAAATAATGAAATCTTGAAGTAGGGAGAGATGGGTAAGAGTGTCTCATTAAAAAAAAAAACAACATGATAAGGCCATAAAAATAAACCAACACAATACAAATATGGCTGTTGTATCATCATTCTATTTAGTCTTAGACTGGACATCTGGATTTTTATTGGAACAAGACAGTATACAAACTCACTCTTCTTTGAGCTATTTAGGGGGCTCCACATGATAAATAGCCCATTCAAAGTCAGCTTATTTATCAAGGGAACCCATGGATAGGCAGAGTTTCTGATAAATGGCCAAGCAGATTTCATTCCATTTGCAATAAAAAGATGATTAGAGCAAACTCTTAAGGGATACTGGAAATCATTACATTGCAAAATGACAAATTTTAGGATGTCAAATTTCTTTACTGCTGCTTAACTCAAATCTACAAGTCCTGGGTAATAAAGACCTGTCTAAATAGCATCATGCATGAGTATAAATGAGAGTTTTACTTCCCTATAAGCTCAATATGATTAAAGTAAGATATGACTGCCAAAAAAGCAGACAATTGAAATGGTTGAATAGAAGTATAGTCAGATAAAAAGAAATATCTCTTCAAAAAGTTCCAAGATTTAATGAAGAACTTGGGGAAAACAGTTGAGACAATAAACACTGTTATTTGCTCAACCAGCATGGCTCAGTGGTTGAGCATCAACCTATGAACCAGGAGGTCAGGGTTTGATACCCGGTTGGGGCATATGCTTGGGTTGTGGGCTCCATCCCCAGTGTGAGGTATGAAGGAGGCAGCTGATCAATGATTCTCTCTCATCATTGATGATGTTTCTAGCTCTCTCTCCCTCTCCCTTCCTCTCTGAAATCAATAAAAATATATTTTAACAACAAAACACTATTACTTTACCTGTGTTCATGTGTAAGAAACATCTGACTAGGAGTGCTTGGTTTCAAAGGGCAAACTTGTACTGTATTTTACAGTACAGAAGTTACAGCTTAAAGTCAACCTTTCAATAACTGGAATAGTCGAAAGATAAAGTCATCTGCACGTAAATACGTAAAGTTTCTCTGGTACTAGAAGTGCCCAAACAATATATACAAGGTGGGATACAAAAGTAGGTTTATAGTTGTTCATATAAAAATAACACAATAATTAATAAATAATAATGCAAGAATAAACTCTGTTTCGAGTACTCACAAATGTAAACCTACTTTTGCCACACCCTGTATATGAAATGGAACAAATTCATACCTGCAGAATGGTAGAATGACAGGAAAGGTTAGAATAATTATGCCAAAATTGACATTGCAAAAGGAAAAAAAATCATATTCTCTCTATTGCTCTGTTATGCATGGTATGAGCAATGGTTGGTTTTAGATCAGTAAAGCTTGTTTTTTCTTCCAATATCAGATCAGTAACATATGCTAATACCAGTTCTCATATCCTTGACAGTTCCATTTTTTTTAATCTTTATTGTTCAGATTATTACAGATGTTCCTCTTTTTTCTCCCCATAGCTCCCCTCCACCCGGTTCCCACCCCACCCCAGGCCTTTGCCACCCCCCACTCTCCTCGTCCATAGGTGTAAGCTCTTTGTCCAAACTCTTCCCATACCCCCCACACCCCCTTCCCCCTTACAATTCCTTATATTATTTATTTTCAACATCTTTAGTGAGTTATAATTTATGGTCCATAAAATCCACCCATTTTAAATATACATTCTAATGCGTTGTAATACATGTATACAGTTGTGCAAGCAACACCACAATTCAATTTAAAACATTCAAATCACTCAACCTGATCCTTGATGCCAATTTGCAGTCCCACCCCAACCCCAAGCGACCACTTAGTCCATCTCTATATGTCGAACTGTTGTACATTTAATATAAATGGACTCAGACAATATAGCAGTCCTTTGACCTGAGTTCTTTAGATTAGCATAATATTTTGAGCTTCATCCATTTTGTAACATTGGTAAGACATTCCATTTATATTGCTGAATAGTATTCTCTTGTTTGTATATACCATATTCTGTTTATTTGTGCACCAGTTGATAAACATATGGATTTTTTCCACTTTTTAACTTTATGAATAACACTGTTGAGTGTTAGTGTAAAACATGTTTTCATTCTCTTTGGGAAGATTTGTAGAAATGAAATCACTGGG
>NW_005871048.1:58185649-58218526 GCF_000147115.1 Myotis lucifugus | reverse complement strand
TTCAGAGAGGAAAGGAGAGGGAGAGAGAAACATCAATGATGCAAAGGAATCATTGATTTGCTGCCTCCTGCATGTCACCCACTGAGGATCAAGACCACAACCCAGGCATGTGCCCTGACCAGGAATTGAACTGTAGCCTCCAGGTTCATAGGTCAATGCTCAACCACTGAGCCACACTAGCTGGACACATATTAATTTCTTTTAAAGAAAGTACCATACTGTTTTTCAAAGTGACTGTACATTCCCACCAACAATGTAAGAGGATTCTTGCTGGGGTTCTTGTTCCAGCATCTAGAAGGGTTCAGCAATCTGGAGAAGGGCTATGTGTAACTTAATAAAGAGTCCAGAGATGAAGCATAATTTTGAAAAGCATTTGGGGGTCAGAGGAGCCTAGCTAAAGAAACTAAGTTCTCCTCGTCTCAGGATCCCTTGCTTTTTATGAACACAATTTGTCCTAAGGCGAGGTGGAGATATACACTTCAAAGGGTCAGGTTTCCTATAAGAGTCCATTGTAAGATTATCAGGTTTTGGAGAAATTGCCTTTGGCTGTTCAGGTGTTTGGCCAGTAGGAGGCAATAACATGTAGATTAAGATGCCCTGAGCTGTCTGGCAGCGAGCCATCATCCCTTTTCAGGTTTGGGGAAATGCCCTTGCCACTCCAGATGATTCAGCCCTGCTTTCATGCTGGAATTGGTTCCTGGAAGATTCTAGCTTTTCATACCCTTTCCAATAGTTTGTATCATCTATCATTTTTATTTTAACTATTTTAGTGGGGAGAAGTGGTTTCTTATTGTGGTTTGCATTTGTATTTCTCTAATAATTAATAGTGTTGAACATGATAATTTTTCCATGTTATTCTTAGCCATTTATATGTCTTCTTTGGTGAAATGTCATCAATTTTTTTGCTAATTTTTAATTGGGGTTTGTCTTCTTATCATTGTAACATTGTTCTTCAGATTCTGAAAATAAAGAGATATGTGATTTGCAAATATTTTCTCCCAGTATTTTAATTTTCTTAATGGTGCCTTTTGAAGTGCAAAAGTTATTTTTTTTTAATTTTGAAGAATTCCAATTTCTCTTTATTTTTTCTTTTATTTAAATATGACTTGGGCTTTTGCTACTGTGTTTCAAAAATGTTGGCTGTTCCAAGGTCACAAAGATTTTCTTCTGTATATTCTTCTAAAAGTTTTATTGCTTTAAATATTAAATTTTGGAGCATGATTCATTTGGAATTTAAAAATTTGTATGATATGAGGTAAGTGCTATCTTCATCTTTTTACATGAGGGTATCCAATTTTCCCAGCACCATTTGTTGAGAAAAGCTATTCTTTTCTCATTGAATTACCTTGCCACTTCTGTGTAAAATCAATGGAAGTGGAAGATAACAACTTCATACACTATGAATATGTTAGCATCACTTTTCTCTAAATATAAGCCATATCTTTCAGGAAAAAAAGAATAAAATTCATGAATGAGAAATATACCCATAGTTCCTGAGCATCGCGACCCCTTTGGCGGTCGAACGACCCTTTCCTAGGGGTCACCTTAGACCATCCTGCATATCAGATATTTACATTATGATTCATAACAGTAGCAACATTACAGTTATGAAGTAGCAACGAAAATAATTTTACGGTTGGGTCACAACATGAGGAACTGTATTTAAAGGGCCAGAAGGTTGAGAACCACTGCTCTAAGGCATAGTAGCCCAGAATTTATGTACAAGCCTGCCTAATCAAAATTTAGTGTATAGTTATTTAGCATTAATTGTTTGGTGAAGAGAACAGAGAACATTATTTGAAAGGTAATTTGCAACATCTTAATTTGTAAAATGCTCTTTTCGAATAAAATTTGAAGTTCCCCTTGTTGCTTGTGTTGTTGTTTGCTACTGCAGTGTTTAGAAATAAAACATATTTTTATTAAAATGTCTGAGTTCTTACTATATTTCACTACATTTCCTTCCTGCGCTTGCCATTTAGTAGGTTAATTATGTGTTGACACAGTTTGTGATAAGAGCTGTAGTCCATATTGTAATAAGAGGACAGGGTATAATGGAGAGTGCTTTTTAAAATATTTTTGCTAAGAGCTGCTACTTACGGTTGCCAAGTGTGAGATAGTACCCAACTTAAGGTATTCCTCAGGGGATGGAGGGTGATCTTTAATATTACAGGCAAGAAAGCTGACTCTGAACTACTGTTATAGCAGCTTAATGGTTCCCAGTGGGAGATAGTTACAGGATTTATTTCTTACATGATGATTTGGGAAATGTCATCCTTGTACCCATGTCATATAGAAAAAACTCATTCAGAATAAGCCATTCACTGATACAGAGAGTGATTTGGATGCTATACATAAAGTTTACTAGAGCGAGAAGTAAAAAAATTCTTCCATTGGCTGAAAACTTAGTGTTCTAAACACAGGGGGAATAAAAATTTACATGGGAAATCAAAGGTGAGGATTAAATCAGTAAAGAAGGCAAATACAGCTATGGGAAACCAGAAGGTAAAATTAAAGCGGGAAGGAAGGAAGGAGGGGGGGCGGGAAGAAGGGAAAGAGGAAGGAAGGAAGGAAGGAAGGAAGGAAGGAAGGAAGGAAGGAAGGAAGGAAGGAAGGAAGGAAGGAAGGAAGGAAGGAAAAGGCAACTACAATGTTTGTGACTGTGGTAGATTGTGGTAGTCATGCCTTTTGTTTTGTTCAGATCTTTCTTAACCACTCCTTCAGTGGTGTCCATCCACTGTTATTGTGTTGGACATGTGAGAAAATATATCCAGTAGTCAATAGCAAATATGACACAAGTAATTGCTTGTAAGTACTTGAACATTGAAGCTTGCCCACTTGCTGTTCTTTGGGCCACTGCCAACTCTTTCATGTGCAGTGTTGTGTGTGTGTGTGCGTGTGTTTAGTTTTCTGAAAAATAGAGGCATGAGGAATACATATGCCATCTCAGCTGAGCCATCTTAGACAGCCATCCACAGCTATTGTAATGTTGGCAATAATCAGCTGAGTCTGGCCAAGACTAGAAAAAGCAAAAGTCCTCTAATTTACCCCAGAACAAATTTCAAACTTACAGAATTGTGAACTAAACAAATGGCTGTTGTTTTCAACCATTATAATAATTAGGCATCTGTGATTTGTTTTGCAGCAAATGCTAAGATGAGTTGTTTTTTAAGTTTTTTGTAAATATGAGAGTATATTATAAATTTTTTTAATCCTCACCTGACGATATGCTTATAGAGAGAAAAAGTGACACAAGGGAAACAACAATATAAGAGAGAAAGATGGATCAGTTGCTTCCTGTAAGCTCTCCAACTAACTAAACCAATCGATCAGGGTTGTAGGTATTTTTAAAGCAAATATTCAGTAACATATACATTTATGCTGAGAAATTATAATTTTTATTCTTAGCTTTGTGGTTGATAACTTGATTATTTTAATATTGACTGCTTAATACAGTATGTCAGTACGCTAAGAACCAAAATTAGCACTTTTAATTTTAGACCATTTTTAGCTTCTATATACATAGGACCAACAATGATTTAATAATAAATAAGCAATCTTAAGATTTCATGCACAACAAAATTTCTTAAATAAAAATCTCCATTGGCAAGCTTTAAATACATGGTCAAAAACAGTAATGATAAGAACTACGTAGTGCCCTGACCGGTTTGGCTCAGTGGATAGAGCGTCAGCTGCGGACTCAAGGGTCCCAGGTTCGATTCCGGTCAAGGGCATGTACCTTGGTTGCGAGCACATCCCCAGTTAGGGGGTGTGCAGGGGACACCTGATCAATGTTTATCTGACTCTCTATCCCTCTCCCTTCCTCTCTATAAAAAAACAATGAAATATATTTTTTTAAAAAAGAACTATGTAGCATGTTGAACCTTTTTGTAAGTTTCAAACATCAACTAAATAATATTCAGCCTGAAAATACATCATTTTCATTTTTATTTAATCATATTCTGATACACATATCGAAAAAGAAAGTTGTTACTTGAATTTTCCAGCCACTTAATAGAATTATATAAAATGTAATTATTTATAAAGTTAGAGGGAATGGTAAAGAATGACAGTGTGTATTTGGTCTACCAGTCATTTTAGATGTGTAGAATGGAACCAAAACAAATAATCTCTTTGCATATTATAAAATAGCAGCTATATTTTTCTCAAGTCTGATCACGTTCTGTCTAGATTTGTACTTTGGCAATAAATCACCTTCCTTTTTCTTTCATTTTCCCATGGTACTTACATTCACTCAGAAGTGCCTTCTTGAAAATCATTTCCAATCTTCTAAATTTTAGAGTAAATTTTACCAATCAGCTATTAGCTATCTGAAAATACTTGTGGAATTTTTTTAATTTTTATGCATTTATTGGTTTGAGAGAGAGAAGAATGGAGAGAGAGAGAGAGAGAGATTTGTTCCACTTATTTATGCATTCATTGGTTGATTTTGTATGTGCCCTTACTGGAGATCAAAGTCCCAATATTAGGGTATCAGGACAACGTTCTAACCAACTGAGCTACCTATCCAGGATTATACTTGTGGAATATAATAATTTTAGTAAAAAAAACATAGAGAGAGAAAACAGAAACAACAACAACAATAACCAGAGACTGAAAATAAAAATCCATTTATTTTGGTAGCATTTGAATAGAAATATAACTGATTGCAAACTAAATATCCACTCTTTGCAATCAAAGCACTAGAGGTATAAGAAGCAGAAAGCTGGGAGATGTGAAAAAGAAGAGAGTCCCTGAAAAGGTGTAATTCAATGTAGGTGTTTACTTGTTTTTATTTGTTTGTTTGTTTGTTTGTTTGAACAGGCAATACAAGCATATAGTGCACTATTGAAAGTGCACAAAATGGTGTGCAGGGGAAAGACATTCTCTTCCAACTCTGAATTCAAATATTCAGATTTCTCTCCCAAAAGGCACCCAATGTCACTATCTTTGATATTATTTTTTAGAGAGATGTCTGAGTTCCTATAGTTCAGATTTTCTCCTTATATATCTAAAGGATAGTTTTCTTGCTATAGAAGCCAAACTTATGTATTTTTCAGTAGGATTTTGATGGAACAAAAATCACAGGACTTCTATGTTTTTGATCTAATAGAAAAGAGGAAAAAAATGAGCTTCTCTAACATCCTCAGTGTTTATAAAATCCATACAGAAAGTCCCAGAGCCCAACAAGGAATCTAAACAGCTCATGTCATTCAATTGTTGACCTCAAGAACTAAAAGAACCCTAGAAGCTTTCAAAATAAGTTTTCCCTTGAAGTCAATTCAAGACTTTTGGTTTTAAATGAATTACTTAAAATAGTTTCTCTTCCTTTTGAAGAATAAACATTAAAAATATAAAATATCCCATGCATTAGTAGTATATCTTTAAATGAAGCCATTTTCATTTGGCTTTAATGAAAGTCTATGTGTATGTTTTTATTACTTGTAAGAAAATTGTTCCAAATCATTCTTTACTCACCTGTCAGATGATTACACATCTCTTCCCACTGCCATATGGCAAAAAGTACCCCCTGTGGGAAGAATCTACCTTGCCAAAACATTGATATTAGGCTTGGTCATGTGACTCTTCTTGGCCAGTTGGGAAAATCACATATTTGTACCCTGGGTCTTTGGTCTTCCCCCTCCTCCTGCGAAGCATATCACTAGATCCATGTGGGCCTGTTTATTCTGTTTTTGGTTTCTGACTTTTAGACAAAAACTGAGTTATAACCAACTCAAAAGCAACTCCGATATACCACTAAATGTGGGATGTGAATATTCCACATCTCCTACTATCAAACAGCCCTCGACTTAAAAGTTTTTCTGAAAACAGAGTGAGGGGTTTTATCCAGTGATAGTGTGGAGTGAAGTTTAGCAAACATTAATTCCCCTCTGCCGCCTGTAAGTGAATGGTGTTTCTCTTGGGGCCATGTGACTTGCGATGTTAACAAATCTGATGCAAGCATAGGCGTAGGCTTGCAAGGTGCTTGTGCAAGGGAGCTTGTCCTGTGTTTCTACCAATGTCTTAAGAAAAACACAGTCTGAGAGTATCAAGGGCACTTCTTGAGCCCTTATGAGGATTCCATTCTTGACCAAACTTCACTCAACCTCCTTTAAATCCTCCTTTTTACTAGGCCTTCTTCCTTCTGAGCCCAGGTTTTTGTTGTTGTTGTTGTTTGTTTGTTTGTTTGTTTGTTTGTTTTTAAGAATCCTGCTAAGGGAGTTGATGGAGGATCTCTCCATCTTTTATTTTCAGAGACGCTTTCTTACTCCACCTTTGATATCTAATCAAGTTTCTCTTCTCCCTCACCCTTAATACCTAATCAATTTTCTCATAGTAATTTTCTATTGATTGATTCTTCACTTTGCCTGTTGGCTATACATCATCAGTTGCCTATGTGTGTTTAGAGCAGCGGTTCTCAACCTGTGGGTCGACCCTAAGACCATCGGAAAACACATATATAATTACATATTGTTTTTGTGATTAATCACTATGCTTTAATTATGTTCAATTTGTAACAATGAAAATACATCCTGCATATCAGATATTTAATTACGATTCATAACAGTAGCAAAATTATAGTTATGAAGTAGCAACAAAAATAATTTTATGGTTGGGGGTCACCACAACATGAGGAACTGTATTAAAGGGTCGCGGCATTAGGAAGGTTGAGAACCACTGGTTTAGAGTTTAGTTCACTCTATCTTCCTTGTTGTAGTGGTGTTGAAGAAACTCTTCCTTGCTTGTTTAACTAGTCTGGTGGAAATTTTATCTTACAGTAATCCCTGTTAATGGGGAAAATATAGAACAGAGCCATCTCACCCAAACAACAGGACTCCAGCTTGAAACTGAGCCCCCCGATGACATGCACACCTCCAACCTGAAGATTTGCTACAATTTCTCCACTGACCTGTGACTATGAAAGAGAAAAACAACAAATATCTGTTATATGCCACTGAGTTTTAGGAAGGGGGGGTTGTTGACCACCAATGGCTTAATTACATAGACATCTGATACATTGATGATATAAAATAAACAATTTTGCTTCTTGATCAAAATGAAATTGAAAAAAATCATAATAGGCATTTCCCTATGAAATTATATTATAAGGAATAATCATTACAGTTACATTAAGATACTTATGGATGCCCACAATGAATAATATTTCTGAGTAATGTTTGTTTAATGAGGACTACTAGGGAATTTTGTCTAAAGTCTTCAATTCTCAAAAGATTTGGATGTCTCAACGTATATTTCATAAGATAGGGTCTTTTGATGCATTATAATATTGAACATTTAACTAGATATTCAATGCAAATGGTTCTTTTGAAGTGTCTTATGTGAAAGGTATAATTTATTTGAATTTTACTTTGGTAAGAGTATAATTAATCAGATTACAAATAACTAATCTTGAGTAAATACCTTAAACTTATTTGATCTTGGGATTTTCTTTAGTCAGAAAATTTGAACAGTATTATTTTATCATTCTTACCAGGTCAATAAATTTATGATTCTTAATATTTATTATGCATACATACTGAGTATAGAATCATAGATTCTACATGGATACAAAGATATATAATCTCTGATCTTTAAGAGTTACAGTATCACTAGGGAAAAGCAAAAACAGATTATATAAAGTAAAAAAGTAATCATAACTACAAAAATTCTCTGCATTCAGTTTAGGAAGCTAAAATAAGAAAAGCTATGGTGAACTTAGCTGGCAGGAAATTTTCTTTACATTCACTCAGGGTTGATATTATACCTGGAATTTTAATATATCCATCAAACTGCATTATTGATATGTCTTCTTAATGAGTTGCCCTTTATTGAGAATCCTACTTCATGTTCTCAGGTCAAAAGAAAGGTAAGTTCTTATATTCAAATCAATTCTTATATTTTCTTCTAAAAACTTGTTAGGATCACATACTGCTTAATAAGTCAAAAATAACGAGTTTTAATTTGCTTCTGTAGTTAATTTCTTATGCAACTAGTTGTGAATCATTTTTCTATTGCATTTCTTTTTCTCACAACATAAGAGATATTGAGGAGACTAAAAAGTCATTGATGAATGCTAATATTTTAAAGATATTGTTACTTACAGTATATATGATAAAAAGGGTATTTTATATTTTTATTGTAAAATCTATACTGGGAAATTAATGTAGGATGCTGATAAATGTTCACCAAAAAGAAAGAAGAAATACAATTTGCTGTCTATGATTTTGATTTTTACATGTTAAGTTAAGGGACAAAATTTCCTTAAATATATAGTTTTAATATTCACTTCTGTTCAGTTCTGCTACATTCTCCAACAATTATTTTTTCATATGTCAGAGTTCAGTACTAAACTTTGTATTATCTTAAATGTTTATTGTATGTTTATTGTTAAATGTGATTTAGAGGAAAGCATCCCTTCATTCACAGTGTGAACCATAGAGTACATATAGTAAACAGACAGCTTTTTAAACACAGTGAAGATACTAACATGTTTAATGTTTTAGACACATGTAGGAGACTTTAACACCTACATCAAAATTATTTTCATATGCAGGTTACTTAGGTGGTATTAATTAGACTAAGGGTGTTTCATAAATTATTGTTTTAATATATTTTGGAAGATATTCCCAAATCTAGACACTTAACAATCATTCTTTCCTGATCCCATACCTTTAAATATTTATGTTCTATTAGCAATTCTACTTCTTTCTCTCTAAGCACAAATCCCCTTTTCCTAACCTATTGAGCTTAAGGAATTATTTCTAATTCCAACATTTATTACTTTCCTTATTAACCTAAATTTTTCCACTGTCTCAGATCCTAGGAGGTCCTTGTTCTCTTTCTCCCTCATTAAGTACATTGTCTTATTAATTGTAATTATACAAATAAAACATGAATCCATAGCCTTAAAACATTACAACCAATTCTGTTTATCCTAACTCCCAAATCCCATTCACTCCATTATCAGAAACTATCAGTTTTCTGATCATTTTATTACTGATCTTTTTTCCAATATGGTCTTAAAAGTATACCATCTTAACTTCTTCATTAGTTTTCCTTGAATAGTGTAATAATGTAGATATTATTCTTCAACTCTTTTTCTCTCTTGCAATATATTTTGGAGTCCTAACTTGGCAGCACAAGTATAGAGTATCCTTCTACATGTGAGTATAGAATATAGCTGTATAACTATTTCTCTAGAATATACTATATTGTATGGCAAATGCATAAGTTATAAACTTGGAAGGGGTCTTTTTTTAATATATCTTTATTGATTTCAGAGAGAAAGGGAGAGGGAGAGAGAGATAGAAACATCAATGATGAGAGAAAATCATTGATTGGCTGCCTCCTGCACACCCCCTACTGGGGATCGAGCCTGCAACCCCTGCATGTGCCCTTGACTGGAATCGAACCTGGGATCTTTCAGTCTGCAGGCCGAAGCTCTATCCACCAAGCCAAACCAGCTGGGGCAGGAAAGGGTCTTTTAATTAGTGCATTTTATGTATGCACTAGAGGCCTGGTGCACAAATTTGTGCATAGGTGGGGTCCCTCGGCCTGGCCGGTGATAGGGGCCAATTGGGGCCAGCCGGCCAGGGGGATGGACCGCAGGAGGTTGGATGGCCATGGGAGGTTGGCTGTGGGAACGCACTGACCACCAGGGGGCAGCTCCTGCTTGAGTATATACCCCCTAGTGGTCAGTGCACATCATAGTGACTGGTCGACCAGTCATTCAGTCAACCGGTCCTAACGGATGCTTAGGCTTTTATATATATAGATAAGTGCAGTTGTATTGCTCTCCAATGTAACATCGATATACAGGGATGAGCAAAGTAGGTATATAGTTGTGAGTATGCAAAACACAGAGTTTATTCTTGTATTATTTTTTATTAATTATATTATCTTCCATAAAAACACTATAAACCTATTTTGCCCACCCCTATACACTGTGACTAGTTCTTTTTGAGAATATCCACTTTCTCACCATATTGTTAATATTTGATATTATCAAACATTAAAACTTTCTTATGTGATGTTTGAATAATGCTATTTGTATTGCTTTAATTTTAGTTTTCTCTATTTTTCATGATATTAAAAACATATCTTTTTATTCATGTTTTGCATTCTTATTACATTGTCTAGGCTATGATTAGAAATTAAATATTGTTGAAAATTTAATCAAAAAGCTTATTTTTTTATTAAAAGATATTATTTATGCTATACTTTTCTCATAGATATAAAGTTTATCAATTTTGATAAATGTCCTTATATTTCTGTTTTTTAACAGTCATCCGTTTGATTGCTTGTTAGGTATAGAATATATATTGTACGGCAAATGCTATTTTTTGGCATCAGTGGAGATGATCACATTGCTTTTCTCCTTTACTTAAAATGGTGAATTACATAATGTTTGCTGATATTGATCTATCTTCACTTCCTTAATGAAACTTGACGTGAAATACAGGTTTGCAGGGTATCTGTCTTATGTTTTCATATTTATTATTTGGATTATCTTATATCTTCTTTGGTATCTAAACACATAAGTGATTCTGGTGAATATGGACATGCAACACCCAAACCCCCCTTTCTTTTTTTTTATATATTTTTTATATATTTTATTGATTTTTTACAGAGAGGAAGGGAGAGAGATAGAGAGTCAGAAACATCGATGAGAGAGAAACATTGATCAGCCGCCTCCTGCACATCTCCCACTGGGGACGTGCCCGCAACCCAGGTACATGCCCTTGACCGGAATCGAACCCGGGACCCTTCAGTCCGCAGGCCAACGCTCTATCCACTGAGCCAAACCGGTTTCGGCAAACCCCCCTTTCTTTAACTCTTTAACTTGATGCTGGGAGTGATGAGAGCAGTCTTCAGCTGTCATCCCCTTCATGGATCACCACTGCTGCAGTCAAGGACAGAATCTTTCCAGGAGTGAGGGGTGATGATTGTCCAATTACTGCTGGTGGCCTGAGTAAGAAGGCCATGCCATTTGTACCAATATGGGGTCACTGCATATCAGGCTGGAATTGCGGACCCCATCACCAGTGGTAATTGGAGCATACATGGTGGTAGACTTGGGAAGAAATACATTAGTTGGAGGTATGTACCAGAAATATGACTAGTAGGGGGGATATATTAACTATAATGCAATGGCATTGGATGAACATGGAGAAACTGAACTGATAATAGTAAGAGAAAAAAAAAACACATGGAAAGCTAAAGTAATTAACAGGCAATTGTATATCAAGTGTGAAAGCCAAAAAGTCTCAGACAAATTGTCTCTAATCTTCAACTTTCCTATGGGGAGAAGGCAGAGAAATTGAGGATTAAGTTCAAGAGTTATTTTCAAATTATACTGTATGCCGAAGCAAGTTTGTTGTGCCAAAGTCAACAATCTGTTGAGTAGTAATGGGACTCTGATACATGGGATGGCTATATCAAGGTTGATGCCCTGAAAAATCTTGAATTTGAAGCAACAGAAACAAATACTGAGCCCTGAAATGGCAATGTTCTTTGAGGAAACTAATTGACTGTAGATTGGTGAGTTGACTATATTGAGCCCTGTTTACCTTGGAAGGTCAGTGGCCTCTTCTGTAAGTAATTCACAACTTTTCTAAGTGTGATTTGTCTTTACTGACTGCAGGGTCCTAGTGAGCACCATATTGGAAAGTTTGCAAATGGTTTATTTTATTCGAACAGGATCCTACATTACATAGCATCAGGGATACAATTTTCAGGAAAAAAAAAGAGTAGAAGTAGGTCCAACACCATGGGCCCCATTAGCTATATCCCATATCAAGCATCAAAAAGCTTCAAGTCTAACAGAGTGTTGGAACAACTCTAGTGTTATTTCTTTCCTTGTTTATTGCATTGGTTTATGTTTTATCCTTTAATTCTTACAACTTCTGTTAAGTCTACTGTTGATCTTCTCCTCCTAAAACTAAGTTTATTAGTGTAGCTCATCCTTGCACTTTAATTTATTTGGAGGTATGCCCTCTCTTAATATATGTAGCTTTTCCCCGGCTTTGTATTGTGACAAGCAGAAATTCATTATATTTTCATGTTAAATAAGTTCTATGATTTCCTTTTTAAGGTAACAGTTTCTTAGTAGGCTTTCCCTAATTCATAGATGTTTTAAAAGATGACTTTTTTCTTGATACTTACTTTATTCATCTGATCAATCAATGCAAACTATATATGGAAATGATTGTTTGATTTTTTTTTTAAGGTTTAATGGCAGCCAACTATATGGTCAAATTACATAAAGTGAATGTTTTTGGTGTGTCTGTAAATTAACGTTCCAAACCTTGTTTGATATCTAAGTACTCATGTGCTAGTTTGAGATTATTACATATATTTCCAACCCTATGAATTCTTAATTCTTTTATCTGTTACTCTTAGAGAGGGATTGTTAAGGACTGTTACCACAAAAATAGATTTAGCATTTCAGAACAGAGCATCCTTTGTCCCTCTGGCCTTACTGATGGCAGCGGTTGCCTTCAGGTGTCAAATCTGGATTGGCGCCAGCTTTAGATGGCTGATGAATTGCTAAACAGTGGCAGGCAAAAGTTTGACAGTTTTGTCCCTAAAGTGAGTTTTTTCTATATAGAATCATTTCTGGCAAAAGGAATTATAACACCAATTATATTCACTGGGGATAAGTAATAACCATAAACAGGAAAAATCCAAAGATGAGAGGCAGCAACCAAAGATGGGTCCAGCAAGAGAGGATTAAGAAAAGGAATAAATAACTTCATCATGATGTCAAATTTTAGGTTCTACTAGATGCACCCAGTTCCATGGGTAAACCTTCCAAAAGGAACACTATAGTAAGAAATGGTTTGAAACCAGGAGTGGAGCTAACTTTCAGGAAAAAGGTGGAGGATACAATAGAGGTTGGATAAAAGATCAGAGTACAGATGAATTCTTCCAATGAGTTTTTGGGCATTAGAGTTCAAATTTATATTTATTTATTCCATGGGCATCTTACCAGTGTTTCTCAAATTTTAATCTAAATATAAATCACCTGGGGATCTTGTTAAAATGCAGATTCTGATTCTGTAAGTATGTTTGGGGGCCTGAGATTTTAATCCCTAAAACCCTCCATGGGATTTCTGTCTTGCTGGACTCTGAGGACTCTGAGAGGCAGGACACTCACTGTACTCCCATAATTTGGAAAAATTTAACAGAAATGTAGAAAATCAGGAAGGGGTAGATAAGAGCAGCATGAACCCAGGGGGACAGAAATATTAACTCATAGATTCTGAATGCTGACATTTTTGACATTGGGAAAGAAACTGGGAGACATGCTGGCAGGATTCTTCTCACAAGTGTGCTGTTTCTCATTTCTATGTTAAGGAAAAACTGTGGAATCAGAGGCAACTCTCCATCCCACCCACAGAACATGTGTTCCTTTGAATGAAAGGGAGACTTGAGCTCTGTATTCCTCAGTTGTAGCGTTAAAAACATCATGCTCTAAAAAAACCCCCAAAAAAACAAAAAAAAAACCTAAAATAAATGATTGTGAAACCAAAGTGCTGTGATTGGATCCAGATTCTTTGTCTCACAAAGTCAGAGAATTGGTTCATGGACAAAGAAGGTAAGCGAAAGCAAAGTTTATTGAAAGATAGACAGACTCCCTCTAGCAAGGAGGGGATTCAAGTGGGTTACCTCCAAGGCTTCTTTGTCTAGGTGTAGATATATGCCTTGCCAGCTCTTGATTGGTCCTTTGAAAGAATTCTGCTTTTACACTTCAAAGCTTAGGTCTCCCTCAAGCATATCCCCCTCAGCTGGGTTGCCTTAGCAACTTGTGCCTCTGGTTCAGCTCTCAGTCACTTGGTCACTTGTTTTTGTCTGGGGCACAGTCAACAAGCTGCATCCTGTCCACGTCTGCAAGATCCTGTTATTCTAGGATTTCCCCATTTTTCTTTCTCTCCCAGAGTCCCATCACTGACTACTTAGCCCTCTTCTACCTCCTCAATTGGAATATACCACAGTGTACAGAAGAAACCATACATCAGCACTACCTTATGAAGTGAGGTAATAACAGCCAATGGTAAAAATTTAGCAAAAGAATTACTAGTGATAATTATTTCATTCCTCCCCTTCACTGAATACTCTTTACACTCAGAATCACTACCTGATCATTTATTTCGTTTCAGTTATCCCATGTTTTTGAAAAAAATTCTTTGCTAAAATTATCCAGACAATATGTTGATAATCTCTTCTTTAAAATGAACATACTTTTAAAACAGCTTAAGGAAATGAGATCACTAGGTGTTTGTTTTAAATCCTCACCTTATTGATCTTAGAGAGGAGGAAGGAAGAGAGAGAAACATGGATCGGTTACCTCCCATACAGGTCATGACCGAGATAGAACCCACAATCTTGATATGTGCCCTGACCTGCAATTAAACCAATAACCTTTTGGGGTATGGGATGATGCTCCAACCAACTGAGCCACTTGGTCAAAGCAAGGTCACTAGAATTTTTATATGAACCATAAAACTTTACAATAGCATAGTGAAACATGATATCTATAACTCAGCATAAGCTAACTATACACATAAAGCTCATTTTCTAACACATCCTTCAAGGTGGGCACTAGACATTTATAGGTGGGATCACTTTGTAAATTATACAAATGTCTAACCACTATGTTATATATCTAAAACTAATTAAAACAATATTGAATGTCAACTTTAATTGAAAAAAATTAAAATTAAAAATGTGGTTAAAAAATAAAATGCCCTTTAATGTCTCTTTCATACACTGGGCTCCTAAATTATGGGGAGGGCATTTTTAATGACAATAATAATGCATATTGTTCTTTTGTTGAGACCCTTGCAAGAAGACTATATATAGCAACCTCCATTTTACTAACAGAATTTGAAGTGCATTTATAAAGAAAGAAAATGACACATTTAAAACATCTCTGACATCTACCCAACAGAGATGCTTCCTAAAGACACTAAATGCCTTCTAAAATCCACAGACGCCTTGCTCTACAAGAATCATAGTATCTGAAGAGGAACTTTAAGGTAGCATAGTGAAAGATGATATTGACACCTCAGCATGCTGGGCTAATCTCCCCAGACATACACCCGGAAATCTACTGCCTTTTCTACTTTACTGTGAGGCTGGGAGAGAATCTCAGTGCTTCAGATACCTAGAATTAAGTTTCCCAAATAGGACATATGTTAAATACTTCCAGAGTTCCTTCCCTCTGAATTGCCATATAATCCATAGTGAATATGTTCACTTGTTCTTCACCAGCCATCACAAGAACTCCTCCCAAACATATTTAATCCTGTATGTGAGAGAGAAAGGTGATGGAAATGAGAAGATATAAGGTCCTCTTTGATGAACACGTGGTTTCTGTCTCAAAATGTATCAAGTTTATCTGTGGATAACTTTTCTTTTATATCTATGTTATTGATTTTACAGAGAGGAAGGTAGAGAGATAGAAAGTTAGGAACATTGATGAGAGAAAAACATCGATCAACTGCCTCCTGCACGCCCTCTTCTGGGGATGGAGCCCACAACCAAGGTACATGCCCTTGACCAGAATTGAACCCAGGACCCTTCAGTCTGCTGGCCAAACTGGTTAGGGCTGGATAACTTTTATTTATTCTACCCCTCTCTTGTTGAGGAAGGGAGAGGGATAGAGAGTTAGAAACATCGATCAGTTGCCTCCTGCACACTCCCTACTGGGGATGGAGCCCACAACCAAGGTACATGCCCTTGACCAGAATTGAACCCAGGACCCTTCAGTCTGCTGGCCAAACTGGTTAGGGCTGGATAACTTTTATTTATTCTACCCCTCTCTTGTTTAGGCTTTGTGTTTTGTTTTCCCAAAATGATTATTTCAAGTCAATTCTTTAGCTGTAATATTAATATTGTAGCTGTCTGTTATATAAAAACAACAACAACAACAAAATCCAAACAAACAAAGACCTTCTTTTGCATTAATGTTAATTTGATTTCAGGTAACTGCTGTTTTCTTCTATAATTTCACTGAAGTAGTCTGCCAGAGTAAAAAATGAATCCTAACTCTTTTACCTATTAATATGTGATAGGTAGAGCTATTTAATTGTTCTCTGCCTGAATATCCTCATTTATAGTGAGGATAATACTATTTTTCTCATAAGATTTTTGGAGGACAAAATACAGTAGGAAAATATTAGTATAGAGTTGGTGCATTATCATAAAGTCTCCTGTCTTTCTGTTGTCTAAAAAATGCATTAGAGCAGTTTTTGCAAATATGCAATCAGAGACCTAGGTTAGGTGAAATCTCCAAAGATAGGAATCTAGGGCCTTCATAATGAATATCTAGTGGGTTAACATAAACTACAAACGTTTATTTAATTAGATTATTCTATAGGACTAATTCAGTTCACCATTGATTATTTTTTTGAACAAAAATATCAAATTAATCTGCTCTTTAATTCTCCCCAAATCTTGAAACTAAGTCAGTGCCAAAGAGTGAGACTTCCAAATATTAAGGTTTATAAAGACAACTAGAGGCCCAATGCAGGAAAATTCGTGCAAAAGTAGGCCTTCCTTCCCCCGGCTGCCAGCACCAGCCTCCCTCTGGCACCCAGAACCACGACTTCCCTCCTCCGGCGTCCGCAGGCATCTGGGGCCCAGGCTGGCTTCCCTCCAGCCCCGGCTTCCTTAGGAAGATTATCCGGAATGACATCTGGTCTAATTAGCATATTACCCTTTTATTATTACTGATGGTGATATCTATACTTGTCACATTAATGTATGCATGTTCAAAAAGGGATACATTGCCTTCTGTTTCCTATAGAGATCTAATAGAATGAACAAATGCAATAGAAATTGATCAATGGCCAATTGGACTGTTTTTTAACTAATGTCTTTTTTTGGTCATTTTATTCACTTAAAGCATTTTCTATTTAAATGTAACTCAATTTGAGTTTAAATCAAAATCAACATGCATTTAACATAAATATTGGTTTTACACACTCTCTATTAGGATTAGTTAATACATAAAGGACATCAAGGCCCAATTTTAAAATATGCAATATTTATGAGATATATTGAAAATGAACACCAGAGGGCACACATACTTAGAATTGAATCCAATGAGGGCCTCTTAAAAAATTATTTTAGTACTCGCACAGAAATCAAAAGGACCAGTTATTAATATTTCCAAATTGTTGTATGAAAAACAGTAATCTATAACTAGGACATCAATACAAATATTCCCATTGGTGAAATGAAGTCCAATTTCATCTTAGTCAAGGCCTCTCTCAATAAGATCACCAAAACAAGATTTTTGTTTTTTTCTCCAATTCATGTTATTACTCTGTTCAGAATATTTTCTTTGTTTGGTGGGCACATGGTGCAATATACAGATCTTGTAACATAGAAACCCACACCTGGAACCTATATGATCATGTTGAACAATGACACCCCAATACATTTTAATACAAATACAAAAATATTCTCTATCATTACTCCCATTATCTTTTTGTGTCCACCTTTCACACAACTAAAGCCATGGTTCATATTAAGGCTTTACATTTTCTAAAGCATTTTAGATGAGTTTTTTTCAGGTATATTTTCTTGTGCATCAAAAAGCATTATAGCTGGATCAATCTCCATCATTTTTCATTCCAGTGAGGTGGCTTAGTATGAGAAATTAGAAAAACAGATGATCCTATGCTAAATGATATAAACAGAAAGGATCACTTTACACGTCTTAACATGATTTTAACTGAGATATACATAGAGATAGTCAGGATTAGAGGCAGAGACACACAAAATACAGCAATTAGCTAAGTTCTTAAAGTAACTAATAGATAGATAGATGATAGATAGATAGATACTAAATCATGAGATAAAGTGAAGCAGATTAGAAGGGAGCCTATTAATTGTGTTGAGGGTAGGTCAAAGTACAGCTGAGTCACCTTAACAATGAAGCCCTAGATTTGGCAATAAACAACCAAGCTGCTCAGAATAGAGGCTTGTTCCTTTTTTAAAAATATAGCCCAGTTCTTGACATTGTGTTATGTCATTGAATTATGATTTGATCGTTGAAATCACTTCCCATCTTTCTGACTTTTCTGTGCAATCTAAAATACGCCCTTATTAAATAGGATAGTGAGAGTTTGTCTCTGTTCCTAAATACTTGAAAAAGAATGCAGCATGCTACCTTCCTCTGAATGTTTTTCTGATTGCTCTACACCTCATCCTGTCAGCACCATTGTCACAGTTGTGTTACTGTTTCTTATTGGATTCTGTGACTCTGTACTCACCTAAATTTTCTTCCTACCTTACTGGGCATTTGTTTTTAATCTAGTTTCCTGGTATATCCTAACATATCTAGTAGAGTTAACTTGCTGAAATATCCTGCTCTATCAGACTCCACGAAGTGAAGATTTCCAGGGCTTGATCAAGGACTGGATTATCTTTTCAATCTACATTCTATTCCAGGGGGAGCCCATTCACCAAAATGGCTGTCATGTCATGGGTGTCATGGAGAAGCCAATTTATATCTCTGGGGTAAAGCTTTCTTGATAGGTATGCTAGGAAGTACCATATGAATATCCAAATGAATACGTTATAAGAAAATTTTCTGATCCCTGAGTCAGTGTCTTCCCTTTCCCATTCCAAACCCACAATCCTTCTGCTCTGCTGTTCTCAGAGAGAAGCGTTTGCTTCCTTTCCTTCATCTTCCCTTCAGCTCCCTGTGCCAAAATTCTCTCTTGCCTGATGAACTAAAATAGCCACCTAATTCCTGTACTCTTCCCTCCACTCCAACTCATCAATATAGTAGCTGGAAGCATATATAGTAACTGTTAATCTCATTATTTCATTCTACTAAAAACAAAAAAAAAACACATATTTTTTAATCCTCACCTGAGGATATTTTTTTCAATGATTTTTTTAGAGAGTAGAAGAGAGAGGAAAAGACAGAAATATTGATGTGAGAGAAACACATCAATTCCTTGCCTCCTGCAGGAGCCCCAACCAGGGCCCCAGTCAGGGAGGAGCCTGCAACTGAGGTAGGTGCCCTTGACCAGAACCCAACCTGAGACCCTTCAGTCCACAGGCCGATGCTCTATCCACTGAGCCAAACCAGCTAAGGCAAAAGAAAATATTTTAGTGACTTCCTTTTGCATTTTATTTTAAATACATTTTTATTGATATCAGAGAGGAAGAGAAAGGGAGAGAGAGATAGAAATATCAATGATGAGAGAGAATCATCAATTGCCTGCCTCTGCACGCCCCACACTGGGGATGGAGCCCACAACCCAGGCATATGCCTTGACCGGGAATTGAACCTCCTGGTTCATAAGTCAATGTTCAATCACTGAGCCACACCAGCTGGACCCTTTTGCATTTTAAATGAAACAGAATTCTTACACTGTGATCTATATTGTCCTATATTATTTCCTCCTGCACACAGTTCTAAGCTCATTTTGTCACCATTGGTTGATCACTGTAGTTTCAGTTTCTGGAACACTTCAAGCTTATACATTCAGGGCCTTTGCACAAGCTTGTCCTCAGCCTGTAAAATTCTTGTCCTAGAAATTAGGATTGCTTCTGCATGCTAATTTTGCCATAAGCCTTTTCTTACTCTTCTACTATCATTGTCATATTAACTTGATTTTCCTCCAATTATATGCTGTTATAAAATGAACACAGATTAATATGCCTCTTTCAATTTTTCAAAGGCATATATCACACAGTTCAATATGAAATATTCCATGAGCTTGAGTTGAAGGTGTTCTAGTGTTGACCATAACCTAAACCATAATCCTTGGCCTAAACCAGAAAAAATAGTGACTAAAGTTTTCTTTTAGTCAGATCATCAATGTGTCCACAATATATAGCTATGAATGAAAGGACCTCAGGATATTCTTAATCCCCCAAGCTAAGACATGTACTTGTTGAACTTAGTGACTAAGTACACCCAGTGAAGCAGCCTTCCCAGCATTCTCATCAGAGCCACCAGCTCGCCAAAGAGGCCTATGACTCTTAATCTATTGTCAGCATAGGGTGCCAATATTATATAGCAAAATATCATTTGGTTTATTTATCATTCTAAAAAACACACATTATTACCAATATAACATTTGGTAAAGCAGGGGTTAGCAAAGTTTCTCTGTGAAGGGCTAGGTAGTAAATATATTAGGCTTTGTGAGACAGGCTACTTCTGTCTCAACTACTCAACTCTGCTATTGAAGCATATAAGCAGCCATATACAATATGTAAATGCATGGAAATGGTTATGTTTCAATAAAACTTTATTTACAAAAATGAATGGCTGAACAAAGGGTCACTGTTTGTATTGAAGCATTAATTAATTCCTGTATTAAGAATATGCAAACTATGCAAGGCAATAATATAAAATAATAAATATATCAAAGGTAATTAAAACTTAGAAATGTTTGTGTCTTGTCATTTGCATATGACACATATGTCTATTCTCACAATAGCCTTAGCTCAGAACAAATTTTGGACTACAGATTTAAAATTGAAAATAGGATCAATTTATGAGCTGTTCAAGAAAATCTATTTCACTACTTTATAGTAAGTACAGCTACATTTGAGGCAGAAAACACTATTACCCAGCTTAATGGCACATTTTATTATCCAAAATTGGCTAGAATGAACTTGTCCAATTTCCAAAAATAAACCCTACCATGGGAAATAAAAAGTGATTATTATCGAATCACCAAAAGAGATGTTTCAGGTTAAAATCAATTCAGTGTGATTTAGAGTCACATCTTGTTTATCCCCCATTTGCGTACAATCAGTTGGAAACAAAGGCAGTACATTTATAGCTATTTTCATGGTAAAGGTTCAAAAAAGTATTGTTCATATTGATAATGCAAAGTTAAAGTATCATATGGCTTGTTACTGTGATTGCAAAAGTTATGAGAAAAACAGCCAAAAATTGCAAATAAATCCAATTTTCCTTTTTTTTCCTATGAAGGAGATTTTGAGTAGATTTGTCATGGTTTAATGTCTGAACTGGCAAACGAAAGAGTTGAAAAGATCCTAAAGATATTTAAAGGACTTCAATATCAGATAATTATGTGAAAAATTAGGAAGAGTTCATAGTGAAACACGTGAAGAAAAGTTAGTTTGGCAAAACTGATCTTTACTAAATATCTTTATTTCATGAGAAAGCACCTTGCTTATGGCTTACTGATTCCCTTAAAATTATTTTCTGAGTTCTTTGGGTTTCAATTATTTAAAGAAATGATTTGATCATTAGCAAGCTTTCCTTGATAGAAAATTGAATTTCTTCCAGCTTCCCACATTTGTAACATATTTGAGTTGATATTTTTTATTCAAGAAATATTCCAATGCATATTGTTGTTTCTAAAAATGGGGTAGTAGAAGGAAATTCTAAAGATAATTGATAAAATATATTATTTTTCAGATTTTAATAGCATAATCTTAGAGATTATATCTGTCAATTAAATTTTGATCCATAGATATATTCTATTAGTGACTGCAAGATTAATACCATCTTTTTTGCAGAGCCAGAAACTCACATATAGTATATGTTGTAAAAGACACATTTGAAAACATATTTTTATTCTCTCTAAACAAAAAAAAAACAAACAAAAAAATGAAAACAAAAAGAAATAAACAAAACAAAAATCTCATGATTTTCTTTGATAGAAAAAAATGATATTTAAAGCAAACCTCCAAATTATGTTTCTCATGCATGGGATACCAAAACAAGTCTCAATTTTTTCTCTCCTTCTGTGCTCCATTTCAGTAGATTTATGCTCAGCCAGAAAAATCTCTGTGTGTGTTTTTTAAAATCTCTCTCTCTCAGTATTGTTCTCTCGTAGTAATCTCTAGTCAAAGATACTCCACTCAGAATATTATATGAATTTACACTCTGATTCCAAACACTTTTCTACAATATGACTGAAATTCAAAATTCTGTTGGACCCCACAACCACAATCCCAAATCTATGACTAAATAATTAGGTTGTATACTCAACAGACTATAGCTGTAAGTCTGTTGTCTGTTTCACTTACTATGTTATAGGCTCCCTTATGATCTCATGCCTTTTTAATATTTTCAGGTTTTTCCTATACATTGTAGGAAACATTCACTATTATTTATAACCTACTCCATAAAACCTGCCACTAAAGAAGGATTTTAAAGAAATATTTTCACAAAGTGGTTAGGAAAAGGCAGTGTTAACGTATTTCCTGATGAGGCAAATATTAATGGTTGTCACTTAAATCTGACCTGCCCTATTAGTGATTGAGAATTTAAAGATTTTTTTTGCAAGATAAGACAGTAATATCATCTTACTACCTTAAAGACACCCATTAGTCATGTCCCAGGCAAATTTAAATTTATGACTCAGACATAATTCTTCCAAATATGCCTGCTATTTATAAAAAGGCAGAGATATATGACTCAAAAATAACACGAAGACAGAAATAATTTTGCACTTCACTTTGCCACATTGACTTTCCTCTGGAATGGATGGCAAAATCTCCATGTTTTATGAATAGGCTTTTGTCAATACTGTAGATGTATATTTCCAACTTCTGAGTCAAGCAAATCCCTGAGTCAAATAAAACAAATGATCAGCTCCAGCAGAGGCAAGGGGGGATGTGTAGATAAGAACTATGCATTAAAGACTGATGAAAAGCCATACATGTTTTTAAATGTGCCACTGGTGACGTGGACTGTGCTTTAAAGAGAAGGTTAAGAATGTCACGTATCACTAGAAAATGACTAAGTTGTTCTACTCATCTGACAGCCTCTCATTCCATATGATCAATTGTGGAGAAATAGCATACATTTTTGAGGGATGGTGGGGAAGATATGGGCAGAATGTAGCACAGATAAAATATGTATTTCCCCCCAAATCTGTACAAATATTGTCAAGAGCATGGGAAAGAACCATGCGTTCTATACACTCATTGCTCAAGATAACTTAGTACAAAATACTAAATTTTTTTATGATTGACAGTAATAGAACTTTCTTTTCTCTGTAGACTATCATGTATTTCAACTTAAATTATTTGGGATTTTAGCAAGCATGAAAGATGTAAATTAAATATTGTCTCCAACATGTATCTTTGCCCTTGAAAAATGATCAAGTTCTACTTATTTTTATAAATTAACATCAAAAACATTTTCCAAAACTCCAGTGGCAATAATTCTATCCTCTTCTAGTCCTGTCTTTTTAAATCATCTATAAGAATCAGAGATACCAATTTTTCTCCCAGTGGAACATAAGCATTGGGTTAGGTGAATATTAAAATGTGAATCTTAAAATGCACAGGTTTTTGTTACAATTAAGTGATTTTCTTAATACCTCATGTCAGGTATTGTCCAAAGAGAATTATTTTGTTAGAAAGAAAAACAATGAGCACTTATATGTTCTGAAAACCATCACCGATTTCTAATTGGCATATTTATATTATACTCTCACTATGTTTAAAAGTAAAAGAAATTTTGTTCTATTCCAAGAATTCCAAGAAAAAAAATCCCCATTAAAAAAGGAGAGAGGCGTTTGTTTTCTGAGCACTCTTCTCTTCCTTATTATGATGGATAGGCTAAAAAAAAGTTGTGTTTTTATCATGCATTTCCCTCACAAATTTTTCCAGAAAGTTTAAAAATTGGGTCAGATGAACAATCAGGAATATGAGGGAAGGTTTTGTCTCTGTGTAAGCAGATCAGATGAAACATGAATTCGGTCCCATGTTACTAACTGTGCAATATCCACCTTGCCATTGTGAAAGAAAGTATGCATTGTAACTTTATTTGCTTTTAACATTGAATATAAAATATTGGAATATGATTGTCATCTAATATATTTATTCTCCTGCAGTTCTTGCTTAAAGACCCCTCACTTTATCTAGGCTGACAGTGTGCCCAAACCGCGTATGATGAATGCAATATTGTGTTATGTCTTCGTCAATAATGACAGTCCTATCACTTGTCAGTTCTTTAATTTACCCAACTCCTTTGTGGTTTGATGTGGAGGGTGACCTACATATAGTCCATGAGATATGAGGGGAATTCTGTTGTGTAGACCCTAGGAAAAAAATAGTTTTTCTAATAAAAAGGGACAGATGATATTTGGTGATATTCATTCTCCAATTCATTGAACAAAGGCTCAAATGATGTCTGAAACTGTAAGCCCCGTGTTCCAACTCTGAGGTCACCTGCATTAGATAAAAGTACAGCATAGGAGCCCTGGCCGGCTTGGCTCAGTGGATAGAGCATCGGTATGCAGACTGAAGGGTTCCGGGTTCGATTCCAGCCAAGGACACATGCCTGGGTTGTGGGCTCAATCCCCAGTAGGGGACATGCAGGAGGCAGCCTATCAATGATTCTCTCTTATCACTCATGTTTCTATCTCTCCCTCCTTCCCCCTTCCTCTCTGAAATAAATAAAGAAATATATACATTTTAAAAAGTACAGCATAGGAGAGTGGGAAGCCAGATAAAAGTCTCTGTGTCCTGACAACACTGTTAGCAGCTATACCACTGACAGCACCATGATCTCTAGATTTCTTTCAAAGTAACAAAAATAACACCCCACTAATTTAAGCTTATTAAGTAGATGTTTAGTTCCTTGCTGTAATAAGCATTCCTAACTCTCAGAGCTCTTAGTTGGAAACCAAAACAAAATAAGGTTTACATAAAGGCAGTTATTAGAGAATTAAAAACAATGGTAATCTTTATTTAGCACGGGTGTTACCATTTTGTATCAGATTCTTTTGGGTTCTTGGGACCAAATCCAAGGTGTGTGTGTGTGTGTGTGTGTGTGTGTGTAGATGGGCTTCCCACACAACACCAAGCAATTCTCTTCGAAGAGAATAGTAGGTTTTCTGAGAATTCAACTCAATTCTGACACTGTCTACCTTGAGATAGTATTCGATTCCACAAGTTAAGGGTTCAGTCCTACAGACTGCCCCTGACATGCACACACACTTCAGAAGCCAGCTACAAGCTCAGACTGTTACCTATGCTTCTGATCCACTGGCTATAAATCAGAGATTCCCATGACCTGCTGCTGGGGTTCAATTAATTTCCTGGAGTAGCTCACAGAACTCAGTGCAATATTTTACCGACTACATCACCAGTTCATTATAAAAGGACATAACTCAGGAATGAGATATGGAAGATATGCATAGGGCAAAGTATGGAGAAAAGGCACTGAGTTTCCATGTCCTCTCCCCAAATCTTCGTGTGTTACCAACCCGGAAGTTCTCCAAACTGTGAGCTTTATGGAGGCTTTGTTACATAGAAAGAATTGATATAATCACTGACCATTAGTGATTGCTTCACCTTCCAGCCTCTCTGCCCTCTCCAGAGGTCAGGGGTGGGACTGAAAGGTCCAGCCCTCTAATCACAGGGTTGGCTCCCCTGGCAGTCAGGGCCCATCCTTAGGTACTTTCCAGCAGTCACCTCATCACATAACAAAAGTCACCTTTATATCACTCATCACTTAGGAAATTCCAAGGCTTTTGGGAGTTGTGAGCCCTGAACCCTGAAGGAATACCAAATATATACATACTAGAAGCCTGGTGCACAGATTTGTGCACCAGTGGGGTTCCTCGGCCTGGACTGTGGAGAGCGGGCCAAAACTGGCTCTCCAACATCCCCTGAGGGGTCCTGATTGCGAGAGGTTGGTTCTCCAGTGACGCACCCCAGAATCGGGCTCCCTCCTCTCTAGTTCCGGGTGCAACACCCAAGAACTACAGCTGCCAAGTGACCACAGCTCGGCAGCTCCTGTGTTGAGCGTCTGCCCCCTGGTGGTCAGTGCTTGTCATAGATACCGGTTGGCTGGTTGAACAGTAAGCTAGTCGGATGGTCACTTAGGCTTTTGTATATATAGATATGTAGTCATCTGAATATTTCTTATACATCAAAATATAACACATATATTAATTTTTAACTAGTTGTTGTCTCTGTCAAAATATTAAATCATGATATGCAAAATTATTTCTACTTGAAACCAAAAATAACTTATAACATTTGTGTATCAATAATATACTTATAGAAATTATAAATGAGGTAAGATTGGATGTATAAGATGGGTGACTTTCATTACTTATAATAAAGTTGTATTAAGGGTTAAATTTACATTCTTTGTATTTCTGTGTTCTCTAAATTAAGTAATTTTATTTATTGAAATTCATTAATTTGTTGATATGAATTTTACTTTCATAAATAATTCACCATAGACCAGAAGCATACACACAATTCAAACGGACTGAACAAGGCTCCAAAATGCTATAACACTTTATTTATATTAGAGAATGATGTAGGATGTGTTGTCCTGAATATTATGATAGTGTGTGTACATTTGAAGACTTATGAGTAATGAGTTGTCAGTTGAAGATAGGTATTTAACACAGGGTATATTATGGAATACTATCTTTCCATCCCATGTAAACATACTTGATTTCTCAGTCTTTACAGTTCAGGATTCTTGTTCTTAAGCAATAAGCCTCAAGGATAAAGAAATGGATAAAGAATAGAAGGCAGTTAGAAACAGATAATCTAGATTAAGTTATCATCATATAATGTCAAGGAGATTCCATATATTAATAAATCAAAAATTAACTCCAAACTCTTCAGTCCCCACACGGTCATGGATAGAAGAGCAAATAAGCAGGTGACCATCTTGGGAAGTCTAATGGAATATGCACTGTCCACTTATAATTTTTATTTTCACCCTTTTTCCAGTGCTTATTCATGGAGCATTTTCTAGTAATAAAGATAAAACTTGTCTGGGACACCAAAACAACCCAGGCTATTTTTTGAGCTTACTATCACTAACAGGCAGTCTTGATAACGTTTTGGATGCGTTTTCACCCATACCTTCTGCTATGAGAAGCATCTGTTGACTTGGTTTGGGTCTGGCTGAGGATTTTTTCTTTATCTCTCTGAGTAGTGAGATAAACAAACAAACAAAACAAATAAACATTAACAAAAAAGACACCGATGCTTTGTTTATCCTGATGTCAGATGAGAGAGAGCAAAAATGACACCTTTAGTAATCATCCAAGTTTTAGTAATCATCCAGAAGCTCTTTCTCTATGTAAATACACCAGTCCTATTGGGGCTCCACTATTATGACCCATTAGTCATAATTACCTACTAAAAAACCCTGTCTTCAAATATAGTCACATTTGAGGGGTTAAGACCTCAATACGTGGATTTGGGGAGGGGCACATTTTTCAGTCCTTAACAGTAGTTAGAGCTAGAAACTCCTATTTGAGTGAAGAGCTGCAATATTTCTCAATGCCAGGGATATGGCAGGTTCCCAATAAAATCTAGTGGAAGAAATGGAACAGATACAGAGGAAGAATAAACTCATAAATGTGTACTAAGCAGTTGAAGCACTTAAGTAAATTGGTAAATTTCTGAAATCTAAGTAATATTTAAAAAGCATTTATCTTTAAATTAGAAAATTACAGTTATACTAAAATTATATATGTAAAGTGAAAATGCTATAAATTTTGAAAGTTCTTTTGTGGTTAAAAGCTCAATATGAGAAGGCAGAATTACATAGAGGTTGGAAATTAGTCAATATAGAATCAGTTGGACAAATGATTTCCATATCACAGGAATCTGGTCCTTTTATTTGTATTACATTTGAATAAATATTAAAGGCTAGGGCAGTGATGGCGAACCTATGACACGCGTGTCAGAGGTGACATGCGAACTCATTTTTTTAGGTTGATTTTTCTTTGTTAAATGGCATTTAAATATATAAAATAAATATCAAAAATATAAGTTTTTGTTTTACTATGGTTGCAAATATCAAAAAATTTCTATATGTGACACGGCACCAGAGTTAAGTTAGGGTTTTACAAAATGCTGACACGCCGAGCTCAAAAGGTTCGCCATCACTGGGCTAGGGGGACTTAGCATAGCCAGTCAGATCTCTTAAATGGCATGGGACGATAGATGGCACTTGGTAGAGAGCTGGTTAATAAGACTGAGCTCTAGCTGATTACAGCAATACCGATAAGCGAAGCTAACTGCCAATCAAAAACCAAGCCCCTCTTTTAGAAACACCCATTTTGCCAGAGTGGACAGATGATTCTCTGAACTCATCTCAATGTCCATGTAAAAATGCACTCTGCTATGCCGAGGCCGGTTTGGCTCAGTGGATAGAGCGTTGGCCTGAGACTGAGGGGTCCCGGGTTCGATTCCGATCAGGGGCATGTGCCTTGGTTGCGGGCACATCCCCAGTGGGAGGTGTGCAGGGGGCAGCTGATCGGTGTTTCTCTCTCATTGATGTTTCTAGCTCTCTATCTCTCTCGCTTCCTCTCTGTAAAAAATCAATAAAATATATATATTTTTTAAAAATGCCCTCTGCTTGACCCAAGCTCTTGTCACTGAGCACTCAGGTAATTGTGCACTTTCTACGGTTTCTCTGCTTCTAAAAGTCACAGTAAACCTTGATCGGTGTAAGTCAGGCCTTTGGCCTCTGAGGGATGAACAAACTAGACTTTCCATACTAGAAAGCAACGTGGAATAATTTTTAAAAAGGGAAAATAAAAAGGACACATGGAATATCTAATCTGAAATAGAGGAGGAAAAACAGAGAGATAATACCTTTAATTATGAAAGGGCTAGTATTTGGAAGAAAGAACTGCTTCATAAGAACTGAAAACAAGAGTTGGAAATAAAGAGGCAGTTTTCAGCTCAATTAAGGAGGATCTTTCCAGTGGTAGGGTTATTCATTAATTTAATGATCTGCTTCATAATGGGAAGAGTTCCTGATGTGGGATATTCTCAAGCAGAGGCCAGATGACAATTTATTAGAAGAGGCTCATAGTGGGTTGGAGTTTAAGCTAATGGACTTTGAAATCCATTTCTATTTATTCTGAGTACTCACAGTGACTCAAAGAAGGCTAGCACACTGCCTGAAAATGGCCATAGGGAACTAATGGATCTAACATTTATTGAATACTATGTTCTAAGACAGTGGTTCTCAACCTTCCTAATGCCGAGACCCTTTAATACATTTCCTCATGTTGTGGTGACCCCCAATTTCATTGTTACAAATTGAACATAATTAAAGCATAGTGATTAATCACAAAAACAGTATGTAATTATATATGTGTTTTCCGATGATCTCAGGCGACCCCTGTGAAAGGGGTCGAGACCCACAAGTTGAGAACCGCTGTTCTAAGAGATACAAAGAAGTGTATGGTAAAGTATAAAAAAATTATTTTCATGCCTTTGATAAAGAGGTTACATATAAAGTAATTTTTGCAATTAACTTGAATCTTAAAAAATAGTGATTTATTTTACATATTTTAAAATCCATAGGCTCAAATAGATTTTACAAGAAATTTACAAAATTTCTAAAGAAATATGTAGTAATCAAAGATACAATTCAGTACAATCCTCTAAATGTTTTAAATTCTGAATAATTGGGCATTGCACTAATATATATTAGACAAAAATCTTTAATAGCAAAATAATATCTCTATTTCTTTTTGTATTTTTAGCATCTAGCAAAATACCAGGCTTTTCATTGATGCTCAGTAAATTTCATTTGAATTGAACTGAAGTAATACAGAATCTATATTGTTTCTTGAATAGATATAATTTCTTTTACTAATATTATTAACAAAAATAACAAAATAGAATCAGACATACTAGAGCTGCACACATGACCAGCAGAAGTATTTTATGTCATATAACTGGTAAAAGTTAGGCTGACCTTTGTCAACACATTATTAAATCTGTAGGTATTGAAAATAGCTGCAGGCTGAAGAAAATACTTTACCCTGAAAAATAATGGAGACATTAAAAAAAAAAGACCATCAGGAAAAGAATAATTTTAGCTCAAAAACAAGCAAACAGTCATTCAAAGAAATTACAGAATATCTGAAAGCAGAATAGTACTTATATATTTATTCTCTGTTAATTTATATTTGGTTGAATCGTGTTTCTTACAATGCATGTGTGCATGGCAAAACCTACTGACTTTTAGTAGCAATGTTTCTTTCTAGCTCTCATAAACTGTCACACAAGTTAGCTGTCTTTCCTGTTGCAGCACTCAGGAAGTTTTCCATAGTACCCAGTTACCATCACAATTGCATTTTGAGCCTGGTAACTCCTCAACACCCTCAGGACAACTTATTTGGCTGGAGCAGCAAGGTACATTTACAGCTAAAGAAAAAAAAATATTTTGGTAAATCCTCACCTGAATATATGTTTTCAGTGATTTAAAAGAGAGAGAGAGAAATGCATTGATGTGAGAGAGAAACATCGATTGGTTGCCTCATGCCTCCTGTAAATGCCCTGACTGGGATGGAACCCACAACCTATGTATGTGCTTTGACTGGGAACCCAAACCACAACTTTTTGGTGTATAGGACGATGCACCAACCAACTGAGCCACCCAGCTAGGGGAAAAATATTTCATTTTTTAGGTTAAAAATGAAAAACAAACAAAAAAAGCTCATGCTAATCATTGATACGAAGAAGTATAGTATAGGAAAGAAAAATAAATCTCTGACGTGAAATGTAGTTTAAAATAAATGTTTGGTCATTACTCAATGTCCTAAATGAGCTCCTGATGAGATTTGAAACTTTATTTGTAGTCATTTTAAAAATGCAAGTAAAACGTTCTATTGCAGAAACGAAGAAAAAGGTACAATGAATAATTAAGCTCATTTTTATTTTCTTAAGAAACACCTGTTTCTTACACAAATGAGGAAGATTGTTTTGGGCAGCCTTTTCTTTCCAAGTGCCCTGTCAATTTTTTTTTTAGGACTAAGCAAATCTCTAGTAGCCAGGCAACCATATGTTGTCCAGGTTGGCCAGTACATACTTATGCACATGACTGTAAGGAAATCAAAACAGGTAGGTTTCCCACTGGTAAGGATATTCATTTTGAGGGCCGCCCTATCAAATACCACACTGGATGGAGTAAACAACAGAAATTTATTTCTCAGGTTCTAGAGACCAGAAGTCCAAGCTCAAGGTGCTGGCAAGTTCGATTTCTCTTGAGGCTCCTCTCCTGGGCTTGCAGTTGCCTGAATTCTCACTGTGACCTCACGTAGTCTTTCCTCTTTTCCTTACAACCTGCTGTTTTTTGTGTGTCTCAATTTCCTCTTCTTAGGACACCAGTTAGATTAAGACTCATCCATTGGCCTCTTTTAACATAATCTTATCTTCGAAGGTTCTTTCGCCCACGTAGTCATGTTCTGAGGTGCTGAGGGTTAGGGTTTCAACAGATGAATTTTTGAAGAACACAATAAAATCTATAATAGTGAGCTACCATATTTTAGCAGGAGAAATCTGGTTAATCCTTATGTTTAATACCTTTATATAAGCATGAAATTATACACATTTAGCCATGAACTAGAGATATTCTCCAGAATAAAGACTGAAGCAAGAGAGCTAAAATAACAATTTGGAGAGTACCCAAGGATGCTCAATGAAGAATTCAAAATAGTACCCTTATCATTTTAGAAGTAATGAATAAGATGGAATATATGAGGAAAATAGGATTTCTGTGTCACATGATATTTTAGATTCTTTATTTTAAACTAGCATCCCTTTGCCTTAATTTGTATATGACATTTTTATTATTACAATTTTTCCACATAATATAATTAGAAATCTAATGAGAGAAGGGTGTACAAAGCCCCCAGACTTTTAAAGTATAACAATACATATAAAGATCTAAGAAACTGAACTCAATTACTTGGAAATGTGAAAAAAAGCATGTTTCCAGGGCTCTCTTAAATCAAGCAAACTGTGTATGTCAGGAATTCCAGTCAGATAAGATGGTCACAAAGGTGTGTTCCCAAAAGATAAAACTTAAGAAAGTAGGAAAATTTTACATTTCAGAGTCTAATCTACTCTATCCCAATTGCTAGCTGCTTTATTCCCCTTTGAATACCGTAGTGTTCATCTCATTTTTGTCCCACACTAGGAATAGATGAATAGCAAACCAAAAGCAACAAGAAAGAACATTATACAATGTGTCCCTTATGAATATCTATAAAAATGCCCAGTGTCTTGAAGCACAGTCTAAGTGGAATATAATGAGTAGAAACAGACAATACATGCGCAATCTCATGAATATGCCATTTTGGAGGAGGAAAAGGGTTCTCGGCTGGAAACAAGTGTAGGCTTGACCCTGTTTCTCCTTAAGCCACAGTTCTATTCCCTACCATATAAGAAATTTATATTCTCAAACGTGTGCTATACGCCCAATGTTTCTGTTCTTAAAAATGATTATTTTGCAAAGGGGATTATTATAAATGTCTATACATGTACGTACTCAAGAAAAATTATTCACAAAGTTGTAAGACAGCTAATGGAATTTTTCCATAATCAAAATGTCTTATTTTCACCATTATACTATATTAGAGGCCCAATGCATGAAATTTGTGCAAGGGGCTCGGCTCAAGCAGCTGTGGTGGCTTGCCTCGGCCCTCACAGCCCTGGCTTCATTGGGAAGGTGGTCCGGAAGGACGTCCAGAAGGTTGTTCGGCTGTCTGGTCTAACTTGCATATTATACTTTTATTATTATAGATTATGTTGTTTGGTGAATATATATATATATATATATAAATATATATATATATATATATAATCTAATAAAAGAGAAACATGCAAATTGACCACACCTCCGCTATGCCCCAAGCCACACCCACCAGCCAATCAGAGCGACTATATGCAAATTAACCCAACCAAGATGGCAGCCGGCAGCCACGGAGCTGGAGCAAGCAGGAGGCTTGATTGCCCCTGTGATGAAGGAAGCCAAGCTTCCCTCCTGCCCTGGCCAGCTACAAAGTTTCAATTATAGAAGAAAGTTTCAATTATAGAAGATAAATTTCAGCCAGCCTCTACTGGGAG
>NW_005871048.1:57996994-58185024 GCF_000147115.1 Myotis lucifugus | reverse complement strand
GCAAATTTACCGCCCAACTAAAGATGGCCGCCCGGCCAGCCCACGCAAGCTTGAAGCGAAGCAGGGAGGCTTGCCTTGCTTACAGTGATTGGAGGGAAGACCAAGGTTTCCCCCCCTGCCGCCGGCCCTGGCTCTTGAGCTCCAAAAGGCAAACAAAAGTTTTCAATTATAGAAGTTAAAACAAAATCCCAGATACCCTGATTTCAGCAGGCCCGAGCAGGAGCTGTCTCTCAGCTCCAGTGACGGCAACAAAAGTTTCAATTATAGAAAGGTAAATAAATCCCAGAATAAAAAAAAGAAAAAAAGGAGAGGCTGGAAGCTTTTTTTTTTCTTTCTTTTCTGAAAAAGGCCCTCAGCCCCTCATCCCAGGCTGGCCAGGCACCCCAGTGGGGCCCCCCCCCCCTGAAGGGGGTGTGATCAGCTGCAAACAGCCATCAGCCCCTCATCCAGGCTGGCCAGTCACTCCAGCGGACCCACACCCTGTCTCTAGGACACCCTTCAGGGCAAACCAGCCAGCCTCCACCCATGCACCAGGCCTCTATCCTATATAATAAAAGGGTAATATGCAAATTGACCCTAACAGCAGAACGACTGGGAATGACTGGTCCCTATGACACACACTGATCACAAGGGGGCAGACGCTCAATGCAGGAGCTGCCCCCTGGTGGTCAGTGCACTCCCACAGGGGGAGCTCTGCTCAGCCACAAGCCAGGCTGACGGCTGCCAGTACAGCGGTGGTGGTGGGAGCCTCTCCTGTCTCCTCAGCAGCGCTAAGGATGTTTGACTGCAGCTTAGGTCTGCTCCCCGCTGGCAAGTGGACATCCCCCAAGGGCTCCCGGGCTGCCAGAGGGTTGTCTGACTGCCAGCTTAGGCCTAATCCCCTGGGGAGTGGGCCTAAGCCAGCAGGTGGTCATCCCCCAAGGGGTCCCAGACTGCGAGAGGGCACAGGCCTCGCTGAGGGGCCCCCCTGAGTGCACAAATTTTTGTGCACCGGGCCTCTAGTGTATATTCCTGTATTTCATATAATGCTCTTATAGATATTAAAATAATGCTTCATTATCTCATATTTCATTTTTTTTTTGATGAATGGTTTAAGGTCATTCTGACAATCATTAAATTTAATATAATGAGATTTATGATTTATAATCTTCTCTTTATCCTCAATGTCACAGAATACCATGAAGATTTATTTTGTATATGTTTTTCATTAATTTAAGCATGGTCCTGGGAATTCTTTTTCACTCCAAATAATTTTTATTTATTCTGAAGTGTTTTTTTTTATTTTAAAATATTTTTTATTACTAAGAAGCCTATGAAAATTTTGTCTTGTTTTGGCTTTGCTGGATTAATCTTCATTATCTATTTAGTTTTTTTTCTTAAATTTTTGTTTACTTCTTTTTCTCCTTTCTCTCTATTCTGGAATATTTTCTTTACCATTTGTTAACTTTTGTTGAATAAGGGTGGTGAAAGCAGACATCTCTGTCTTATTCCTATTCTTAGGGGAAATGGTTTTAGTTTTTGCCCGTGAGTATGATGTTGGCTATAGGTTTGTCATATATGGCCTTTATTTTGTTTAAGTATGAGCCCTCTAATTCCACTTTGCTGAGAGTTTTTATCAAGAATGAGTGTTGGATTTTGTCGAATGCTTTTTCTGCATCTATTGATATAATCATGTGATTTTTGTCTTTCAATTTGTTTATGTGATGTATCACATTTACTGATTTGTGAATAATGTGCCAGGCTTGCATCCCTGGAATAAATCCCACTTGGTCATGGTATATGATCTTTTTAATATATCTGATTTGCTAAATTTTGTTGAGGGTTTTAACATCTATGTTCATCAGGGATATTGGCCTGCAATTCTCTTTCTTTGTAGTGTTAGGATAATGCTGGCTTCATAAAAAGAGCTTGGAAGTGTTCCTTCCTCTTGCATTTTTTGGAATAGTCTGAGGAAGATAGGTGTTAGTTCTTTGAATGTTTGGTAAAACTTCCCTGTGAAGCCATCAGGACCAGGGCTTTTGCTTGCTGGGAGTTTTTTTACTACTGCTTCCATTTCATCAGTTGTTATTGGCTGTTCAGGTTTTCTGATTCTTTCTGATTCATTTTTTTTTCCACTTTAAAAGCAATTAAATCTTTATTGTTGAAAGTATTACATAGGTTCCCGTTTCTGCCATTGATCTCTTCTAGCCCACCCCCACTCCCTACCCCAGCCTTCACCATCCAATTGTCTGTGTCCATGGGTTATGCATATATGCATACAAGTTCTTTGGTTGATCTCTTACCACCCACCCACCCTTCTCCACCTTCCCTCTGAGATTTGACAGTCTGTTTCATGCTTCTATGTCTCTAAATCTATTTTGTTTATTTTGTTCATTAGATTCCACATATTAGTGAGATTCTGTGTTACTTTTCTTTCTGATTGATTTATTTCACTTAGCATAACACTCTCCAGGTCCCTCCATGCTATCTCAAAGGGTGAGAGAACCTTTGAAATATTTTTATATTTGTCTTTTGCTATAAATTAAGAACACAATACTAATTTTTATTATTATAAGAAAATACTGAGGCTATCCATGCCATTTGAAATATTACTAAACTTTGTTGAGTATTCATTGAAATATTTACACATTGAACTGTAAAGGGATGGGATAAATAGTCTCAGTGTTATGATAAGTGAAATAAGTCAGAGAAAGACAAATGTCATGTGATTTCATTCTTATGTGGAATTTAAAACAACAGCAACAACAAAACCAAGCTCTTTGATACAGTGAAGAAATTGGTAGTTGCCAGGGGAGAAAGGTAAATAAACAAACAATTTATTAAATAATAGATGAAATTTATGAATGCTGTAAATGCATAGGAAGTGGGAAAGAGTTAGGAGGGTGTAATGTTAGAATATGTCCAGAGGTAGAAACAGAAACATACATCCTTTTTCTGCCTCCTCCATCCTCTCACTTTGCCAATTCTGAGCCTGGGACACAAGGAGGAAAGCAAATAAAAGTTTTAAATTTAGAGCATTTGTGCCTGAATGAATTGTTTTTGTTTCTATTTTTTTGTTTTAACCAATAGCCATGTTGATGATGGTGAAGGGCATATCTATTTTTATTTATTTATTTTTAGATATTTCATGGTAGACTCTGCATTTCCCTCTTCCAATCCTGAGTATATGTTCAGGAGGGGAAAAAAAAATAAAAGGTTGGCAGGGGGTTTGCACTCTCTCACTCAAAGTTGCAAAAATAAGAATTTTATGATTTTATTTTCTAGGTTAACCATCTTAATTTCAAGGTTTTAATAAATCAGCTTAGCTATAATAAATCTTCTTAAAAACACGTCTCCTGCCGAAACCGGTTTGGCTCAGTGGATAGAGCGTCGGCCTGTGGACTGGGGGGTCCCGGGTTCGATTCCGGTCAAGGGCATGTACCTGGGTTGTGGGCACATCCCCAGTGGGAGATGTGCAGGAGGCAGCTGATCGATGTTTCTCTCTCATCGATGTTTCTAACTCTCTATCCCTCTCCCTTCCTCTCTGTAAAAAATCAATAAAGTATATATTAAAAAAAAAAACATGTCTCCTTTTCACTATTGTGATATCATTCTGTATCTGATTTCAATTTTATAGTGATTTATATTATTATTAAAACAATTTTATCAAGTGCCAGCCAGGTGACTCGGTTGGAGCATTGTCCCATATACCAGAAAGGTTGTGGGTTCCTTCCCTGGTCAGGGCTTGTATGGGAGTCTACCAATTGATGTTTTTCTCGCACATCAATGTCTCTCTCTCTCTCTCTCTCTCTCTCTCTCTCAAATCATGTCTTTGTGTGCTCAGTTATTCATTGCTCAAGCTAACAAATATCAAAGGTAAGTTATGTTGTGCACATGCACCCATATGTGTGTACGTGAGCATCAGGCAACTCCTTACTCTTTCCATATATCAGAATGTGTTTGATGCCCTTCAGCTGCTGTCTTAATTCCTAATCCTGCGTGTTCTTATTCGATTTGCCTAAAGTACTATCATGGTATGAAAGTTGGCTCTTGATTCATTCACATGAAAAACATTAGTCTGGGTAAGGAAATAATGGAGAAAGATAAAGAAATAACCAATTTATTAAGTATTTTATGGAAACTAGCCTTATATAAACACCACATCTAATACATAGAAGAAATGTAAGTTCAGCATTTAATGATGCAGTGGCAAGGCATATTAATGTGAAAGTTTGGTCAAGTTAAACAAGACATATTTAACCTCTGAATGGCTCATTAACCCACAGACTAGAGCTCTGACTTGCAATGGAGACATTATAATACGCTGCAAAGTAAACTCTATCTTATCAGTTATCACAGTACTACTTGTGCCTTAGCTTAGGACATCAAATAAATTCACAGCAGGCAGCATTCCTGGAGGAAATAATGATAATTAGACCTAACTTTTTATAGTTATAGGAGATACTGAAATCTAGGAAATACATAACCAAGAGCATAGTTAATAATTATTGATACATATCCCATTTACTTTAAAGGGATTATCGCATAGCCTTAAGACTATAGAAGTTAGTGTCATTTTGATTTAACTCTCACCATTTTTATCTGGCTTTGTCATTATCATACACTTAAAACAAAACAAACAAAAACAAACAAAACCAGGATAGCATTGAGCTAGGAACACTGGCTTTGGAAATTTAAACCATAGGTTGAATCCCTGTTCCATAATATTCTATCTCCGTAACCTTAAGGATGTTACTAAGCTTTTCATAAATTCATTTCTATATATATATATATATATATATATATATATATATATATATATATACACACATATATATAGTTATCATCATTAGTAGGTGTTGTAGCATGTAGTATTTGTGCTACAAAAGGCCCTATTCCAAACCTTTGATCTCTCACCTACGACAGCTCCATGTGTGGTAGAGAGTTCCTGGGATTTTGAGTAGTGTCTCACCTTTTCTGCCTCAGCTATTTTTTTTTTTGTAGGGAAATTTCTTAAGATGTGCTGCATCCAGGAAAAACTCAAGGAGTAAAGATGGGGTGGGCATAGGAGTAAAGGTTAACCCCTAGTGCAATTTCACCTCCCCTACTTAGGCGATACAATTCTGTGGCATATTCTACATGATTCCTCATAGAATCGACAGTAGGATTGAGCCCCAATTGCCCACAGTTCAGTAATACACCTGCAATTTTCTTTCCTCCTCCTTTGTCACATCACCTCTCTTTTCTACCTCATTTCCATTTCTTTACTCCTGCTTTTTCTCAGGTATTCTACATGCATCCAACTACTTATCCCAGCTTCTGGTAGATTCATATTAGAGAGTTGTTTCTTAGCATGATCTTCATTGTCTTCATGGACCTTGTCTGGATCATCATCATAATCACAACCATCACTGTCATCATGATTATTTGGTGTTTATTTCCATGTTTCCCCATTATTATAGAAAATACAAATTCCTAAGAAGACATGGAGATTTCAGTGACTGATATATTTATTTGACACATTCAAATGCAAGGAAATAGGATGATTTTAAGAGATATATAGCCCCCTTCTTATTATTTTGGTTCCATTTAACATCAAGCAGAATTTACATAATGTAGATTTTATATGACTTGGTGAACTATTGTCATATTATTTTTCTTTACTCAATTTAGCCTTACTATAACTCTGAATTATATCAAGTGGTTTTTATCAAAAGTATTTTTAAAAGTATGGAAATGGGCAACATCATTTTCAAAACACTAAAGCACATAGGGAACCCACATTTTTATAAAACCAGAGTAAGGTTAATAATTTTTATCTACTCATCAAATATTCATAAGTAGTTGAGCTCAATGAAAATATATACCAGAGAAGATAAAATTATATGCTATAAAGTATTATGTAACTTGAAATATTTATTAACTCAGATAAGTCTTCCCCAGGATTACTATATTTTATCTGCTCAGCATATAGTGACTTTCATTTTGATCCTTATTGCTTTAAAAAACATTATCAGTTCAAGTTAGATTTAAATTTAATTGTGTTCAATAGTAGAATTGCTTGCACAGACCTATACTGTAATTTTTTAAATAACTGAGGCATAATAATTTCATTTGAATCATTTTATATATGAGATGCAATATATTAGAATGAGAAGGCAAAGCTACATTATAGTAATAGCTTTTAGATAGTCAAGTTTTAACATATAATAAAAAATTTTGTTGTATAACATATTCAATACTAATGTTTAAACATAAAGAACATGAACCACTTAAAATGTTATTGCTGTCTATTCAATAATTTCTCACACAAGGAATCTGTACTGTGCCAGTACTAATCTAAGTTCTGTGGATCAGCAATAGATAAGATAGAATTACTTCATTTTAGAAGGCCATAATCAGTTAGAGAAATAAATAAAATAGTTATAAGTATGTCTTATAAATTATTATATTAATGAAAAATAAAAGTATGAATATTTGTGAAAGGAATGAATATCCTATGTTAGAATAAGAAGAGATCCAGAGATACTAGGTCTCCTCTAGCAGCTATATAGTAAAATTCAAGATATTCCCAAGTATTCTCAGACAACAAATGTAGATGAGAGCTGAAATTTGAGAGTCACTGGGTATCATACAAGGACCAACACTATAAGAGTCAAATGATCCTATAACATAAGTAATGAAGATATAAACATGAACTTTGGCTTCATACAAAACTAGGGAGATTAATCAAGAAGCCAAGGAGAGGACAGCATGAAAAGCAACACTCTTAAGTTTAGGACCCCCTTTGTCACTCTCAATGAAAAAACATACTTTCCCATAAACATACATTTTAGAGAGGTAGAGATAAACATTTGCCATAATGACAAGAAAGTTAAAATATCTGACTATATACAACTATGTGACTTTCTGAATCAAAATTTCTTAATGGGATAATGGAATAATGACAATGATGATGATGACAATGATGATGATGCTTATAATGATGTTGATTATCTTATTAAATTGTCATGGAAAGGAGATGTTTTATCCTATATAAAGTGCCAACAAAATTGTCTTTTGTTTTTGTATCTAACAAATATTTCATATGTTCTACAGATTTTGTCAGAAAACAATACTCTACAATCTTTCTGTCAAAAGTCATTCAGGAGCATATACCGTGGCAATAACTCTTTGTTGGCTTCAGTTAGAAATAAAACCAATCATTAAACATTAAAACCACTCAGTTGACTTAATTGCTGTACTTACATGATTTCTCATTATGTTTGAGTGTCTAGAGACATTTGCTGATGGAGAAGGACTTTTCTCTTTATGTCTGTTCATCACCTGCTCTGAAACTAATTTGGATTTATGGGGGGGAAAATGGCATTTTTATAGTCTAATTCTCTCCAAGTATAGTTCACAAGATGATTAGGATATGAACTGCCAAAAAAACATGCAAAGTTGTGCATTGCCATAATTTTAGACTATTCTAAAGAATTGAAGACAAGATTTTGGTTTACTTAATAAATACTGTTTTCATAAACACTTTTTACAATGTTTTTACTCCCCAAACTTGAAAATGTATAATTTCAAATACATTTTCTAATTTAAGAAGGTTTCAGTTATTTTATGTTTCATTTGCATTTTGAAACTACTTATAACCTTATAATATACATGTTCAGAATTTTATAACTCAGATTGCCATAAATTACCATTGCAATATAATTAGAAAACAGAGCACCCATGCATTCTCATTTTAGTTTTTTTACTATATATATTTGTTCATTGATTACCTTACTTACATATTAGCAGAAGTTAGTGGATGCTTCATGTTTTGCTAAGGAACATCAAGACTTAAATAATCCTAATGGTTATTATTTAAGGGTATCCTAAACCTCTACTTTGTGAAGTATAAAATTATGTTGAAAATACCTATAGAGAGGCTATTTATGCATGCTAAGAGAAAGCTCACTTTGGGGTTGGTAGACAAATTAATGAGTCTACTTGAGTCTTGAAGTAAATATCAAGTTTTTTGACAGTTTGGAAAAGGAATCACTTAAAACACTTAAGAGAAAACAATACCTAGCTCCTCACCTCAGGGATCAGAATTGCAGAAATAGTGATGATTGTCAAATGAAACAGTGATTGTAAAAGTTATGGTGGAAATATACAGTAGCTATTTTTTGGAACAGAAAACTAGTTTCTAGAGAGATGATCTCAAATATTTGAGATTTCTTAGAGCATTATTCCATCTCATACCCTCCATGGAAGGTATCTGTTTCATTTAATGTTATATCTTGACTTTCTTCATTGAGCCATGTTAGGCCACCATCTTACCATAACCACCTCAATTACAAGGATTGATCCATGCAGTGAGAGTAAGGGTAGTAAGCTCTCAGAAAAAGTCATGGACATTGGGAAGAATATAATTCAAGAACTGAACAATATAAAAACATTTTTAGGGGAAGTGGGATAATAATTATTAGAGGAGAATAAGGAGAGGGTGCTGGGATTTTAAAAATTGAGTTCTAAATATGTACTATACTGGTTGTATGAACCTTAAAACTCTATTATTTAATCTTTGAAATAATCCTTGCATATTAGGTAATTCAAAAATTACAAAATTTGATTGAAATCTACTAAACCAGACCTTACCAGAGCTAGAATATTATCATAGATTTTTCTGGTTCCAACTACCATTTTCTTTCCAATATGCAACACTAACTTAACTATTACTAATAGCAGTCATACATGGTCAGGAAGCAAGTTGTAAATCAGAAGTGAAATAATATTATTCAGCCATGTAAGAATGCAGTGTTACAGAAGAATTAGAAGCACACTTTCTGGAATCAGATGGTATTTAAGAATACATTTTGTTCCAGGGAGGACTAATGGTTATTGATTACACTTAATTAGTAAATATTTTTAGTGTGAATCTTTGACAGATAGCTCCTCCTCCAACCCCCCCTTCCCACCCCCAGAAATGTCTCTAGAGAATTGCCAATAGCAATTTGTTATGAATATTAAAGGAAAACGCTTTCAAAATGTTTGAGATTTAAAAAAAAATTAGTTTTTACATCTTATGTTTCAGGGCAATAATAAACAGAATTACTATGCTGTTGTTGAAAACAGTAACATATGACATTTAACATAAAATATTTAAAATAAGTTGAAATCACAAATTTTACAAAGAAAATTCTATAGAATCAATAGAATGACCTGAAATGTTCCCTACATATTTGTCCACATCTTTGTCTGCATAAGGTCTACCCTATGGTTAACTTCCTTAAATGAATTTTAATCCAAACTGATTAATGCACAGTTAACAAATGGGGCAAGTCTGAGCTAAACACATGTTAACTCCAATGTGACTGAAAGTACTAGGCAGAGTGAAATGTTAACAAACAGTTATCAAAAGGTAAAATCTAGACTGCATGGCCTGAGGTTACATTTCAATGATGTATGTAAACTGGGTCATGAAGTTAAAAAATGATAAACTCAGCCATTTTAGAAGTACCTGAAGAGTAACTGATTTTTAGTTGTCAGCTCTGGCTGGGTTCATGGTCCATGTAAAGTATTTTGGATCATTTTTTGAAATTAAAAACAAAGCACCACATATAGATCACATTGATTTAAATATTACCACATGGCTGTGTAAATCTGTTTATAAGTTTGCATTTTTCATTTTAAAACAAATATTGCCAAACAACATAAAAGGATATAGTAATTGCTGCATAATAAAACTATAGAAATGAGAGTGAGCTACTTATAGTCACTAGAGTTACTCAGTGAACATCAATGTTTCATAGGGTTTTTCTTGCAAACTATCAACAAAGCAAAACAAAATCACTTCAGTATGTGAACCTCATCGTAAAAAAAGTCATTTAAAAGGAAATATAATCAACAACAAAAGGAAATGGCATTTAAATGACACTGCTTCATGGAATATAGCAGATTAAAACACAAGGAATGTCTTCACTTTTGGAATGAATAATATAAACACCAACAGAAGCATAAAACCGACAAAAAAAACAAAAATACCTTGAACAATGAAGTAAGCGTGAAGTTAGGACACCATAATTTTTAGAGTGTCTTGATTAAGCCAAGGAAAGAAATAACATCCACACCACTGAGAATAATAATATTGGTGAAAAAAAACTTTCAGATTCTACAATCAGTAAGTGGAACACAAAGAGAATAAGGAGTGAGTGGGAGGAAAACATAGACAAAGTTCTAACACTTTTAAAATTTTCTAATATATAAGTATTGAGGATGTACATTCAATTTTATATGTCTCAGCAGAAAGTAAAGGAAAATAATTGTTATGAGATTATAATGACTTATATTGAAGGTTAAGGGAGAAGTCTCCTCTTCCAATCCTTTAAAAAATAATATTAGACCATCTTTAATAATAGAGTCTGAGCATCACAGAAGTAATTAAAGCCTAAAAGGTAAAAAAAAAAAAAAAAAAAAGCTTTTTTTAAAGTTAAAGGACTGTTTTCCTCCCGATATCCTCCTGCTTCCTTGTCTTTTGATCTGTACATATACATTTTAGTTACTTCTGGAAAAAAATAGCTGAATTTACACTTTTTAAAATGAAATAGAGTTGAAAAAAGAAAAGCAAATCAAACCTATTGAGTTTTCCAGCAAACTAATTTGTTATGTTGGGGTAATGTGAATGGTGGGAGAAAAGCAATTATTCTTCTACAACTTGTTTAAATAAAACACCCATTTTCTCTAAAGTAGCACAAACAGTGCAAGAAGCAGTGTTTGCACTTAAAAAGATCAAGGTTTGAATCCTGCATCTGCCTCTTTCCAACTATGGGATTTGGGCAAATTAATAGCCTGAAGTTCCTGTCTATAAAATTGGGAAAACAATAGTTACATTTTAGTTTTTGCCATCCTGAAGAGATAGTCACTTGGCTATCCATATTTTATAATCTGTGACATGATAATAGAAGTTGGGGAGCAATTCTGAATATCTCAGTATTGGTTTGGCAGCTGTGAATCATAGACTGGCTCATGTGCAAATTAATAAGAGGATAACCCCAAACGCATGGAATCATTTTCATTTGCCTAAGCATTACCCATTGTTTAAACAGCCTTGAAATTATTGTTTTTGTGCTTAAGATATCTATGTCTGTAGCGAAAGTCCTATGAAAACTTTATTTTTCCTACCAAATAATCATTTGGTTTGTTTGGTGCTTTTTTTGTTTAAAGTTTATTTTTAAAACTTGACTTAAGACTGTTATGTGTATTTCAAAATAATTTACATGTGATTAAAATAAACAATGCATATTTTACAAAATAAAAAACGTATGATATGAGCGTTTTCATGCTTCCAGGTACATAAACTCACTAGAGGCCCAGTGCATGAAAACTCATGCACTGGAGGGGGGGTTCCTCAGCCTGGCCTGCCCCCTCTCACAGTCCTGGAGCCCTCAGGGGCGGGAGGCAACCCAGAGATCAGGGGAAGATGATGCCCCATCACACCCTGCTGCTGCCACTGCCAGCAGTGCAAGCCTCGGCCAGCCCCAGTTACCTGAGCCTCAGACGGCCCTGGGTGGCTGGGCAGCCGCCATCTGAGGCTTGCCTGCACCTCGGGCTGGCCCTGGGTGGCTGGGTAGCTGCCATCCGAGGCTGGGGGGCTGAGGGGACTGGGGGACTCTGGAGGCAAGCACCCCAGCGGGGCTGAGGGTACTCGGTGCTGCCATCTTGTGGCTGTGGGCGCCGCCATCTTTGAAGGCATGGTAGTCAATTAGCATATTCCCTCCTATTGGCTGTGGGCACTACCATCTTTTAGGGTGAGGCAGTCAATTAGCATATTCCCTCCTTATTGGCTGTGGGCACTACCATCTTTTAGGGCAGGGCAGTCAATTAGCATATTCCCTCCTTTTTGGCTGTGGGCGCCACCATCTTTGCGATTAGCATATTCCCTCTTTATTAGATAGGATGTAAGTTCAGATGAACTGTTCTCTTAAATTCCATTGGTCGTAGATAGCATCAACAGTTCAAGTGGCCCTACTTAGTTTCAGTGATTCTGATACAGAATCAAAGTCTCAATGAGCAATTTAATATTATTTACATAAGAGGAGATAAGTTTGCAAAGCAAATTCCTTCAAAATATTTATATAGCATGGTAAAAAAAAACAAACTTGAAAATAAAAAGGGCTGAATTTGTCTCAACTGCTAATAAATTTGAAAATTTTGTCTTGGGCATAAGGCCCAAGTCTGGGTCAATTGGATATTCAATTCAATGAGCCATCTGCTAGATATTTTTGAATCTGATAGAGTATAAATTTGTATTTAAATACGTTTTAGTCCTCAAAATGTTCATACCACAAATCACCATTTTGATTGGCATTGATTAGAACCTTTGTCTGGCAGTTCCTGCAGAAAGTCCAAGAACTGAATATAGTAACAGTGCAACTCAATTAATTGTCTATGGTGATGGACATCTAGGGCAAAATATTCAAAGGGCATCGACTATTTCTTCTTCTATGATGGCAGGTTTGAGCTATTAGTTTCAAGTAATTCATGCATTGTCAATCCTGTTTCAACAGAACAAAAGGATGTCAGTGGAATGCCTTCAGAGGTAAGAGGGTTGAAGAAAAGTTATTTCTGCTATGGCTAAAATGTATGGCACCAGCCATGTACATGAAGAGACTGCCTCTAGTGGTTCTAAGATGCAAATCTCATTTTCTAGAACAATTAGATCTTTGAATGCAGAAGAACTACAGAGGGATTACAAAATGTATTATTTTGAAGCATACATTTAATTAATTGCATTTAGCCTTATTTTTAGTAAGATGCTATAAATATAAAAAGTATAAGAATGTTTTTGTGTATGCTATTTTATAATTTGTGCATATAAAAAACTTAAAGTAGATGTTATGTACTTATTTTGCACAAATTTTTATCATAATTCTCCGTTGCAAACACTAGCACCAATTTTCTAATTGTGTTTCTATGACAGATACAGGACTTATTATATCCAAATATTATAAGATTTCTCTAGCCCAGTCAGTGTGGTTCAGTGGTTGAACTTCCTATGAACCAGGAGACCATGATTGGATTCCCAGTCAAGGCACATGTCCAGGATATGGGCTTGATCCCCAGAGTGGGGCATACTGAAGGCAGCTGATCAATGATTTTCTCTCATCATTGATGTTTCTATCTCTCCCCTCTCTCTTCCTCTCTGAAATCAATAAAAATATATTTTTAAAAAAAGATTTCTCTAAATATTTGTTCTAAGTGGTATTACATATTTTAGAGCCAACCTAATGAAATCATTTGGCAAAGATAGTAAACTTAACCAAATTTTTCATTATCTATTTCATTACTTCTAAATACCTTCTAATTATTTATTTAAACAATTAGGAGGTTGCTATAAAAGTCAAATGAGAGCATATACATGAAAGAATGTTGAATATAGACAACAATATGGCTTTGAGACCCTTTCTAGTCTTACTTCAATCTGTCTATCCCAGTAGATACATCTCCTTCAGGTAATTTGTTCTAAATAGTGATGATGTTAGCACTGTAAAGTACAGAAAACCCAGTTAAATTTCAATTTCAAATAATGAACATTACTTTTAGTATAAGTTTGTCTCAAATATTGCAAGAAGCATGCTTACACTAAAAATATTAAATAGAGTGGAATGAAGTAGAATAGAGTATGATACTAGTCCCATAAATCTTGGATGTATCTAAATTAAAATGATCACTTATAAAATATTCAACTTTAACTAGGTGGTCGATACTTTTATTTACTAAGTCCAGCAACCCATTATTGCTAATTAGCTTACGCTTGGAACTATATTTCCCAGTGTCTCTTTCACTGTATATAGATTAGACCAAAGAGGGCCTTGCTATTATTTTATTTTATTTATTATTTTTGTTATTGATTTCAGAGAGGAAGAGAGAGAGGGAGAGAGAGATAGAAACATCAATGATGAGAGAGAATCATTTATTGGCTGCCTCCCTCATGGCCCACACTGGGGATCGAGCCACAACCCAGGCATATACCCCAACTGAGAATCAACTGTGACTTCCTGTTTCATAGGTCAGTACTCAATCACTGAGCCATGTTGGCTGGGCCCTTGCATATAATTTTAAATTATGGAAATGAAGCAGTCACTGTTTCTCTGTGGGTATTTGAAGTCAGATATGGTAATGGACACAGAATTGCCTGTTGGGCTTCAGATGAATTTTATTTCTCTGGGCTCATTCTTAATTTCTACATCTTGACTGCTGATATTATATTAACAACAGTGCCTCTAGATTCTAGAAGCACTGTGGCAAGGGTCTTTACAGACCTGTCCAGAAACTGTCAGGGACATACTTGGATCTCAGCGTCCCCTGTAAAAGCTTCGATTCACCCATCTGTATTATGTTTCATGTTAGTCTATCTTAGTGCCTGCTCATCAAACTGATATTTACTTCTCAGCTCTTCAATTATAAAAAAAACCTAATTGCGACATTATCCATGAATTCTGCCAGGATCATTTTAGTTCTTTATCTCTGACTAAATTCAGATAATTATAGATAAGAGAAGAACCAACAATCTTATCTGACTAGTTTCATCAATATAAATTGGCAAATTTTGTAATTTGCTTAGTATGTATACCCACCTCCTATGAGTCACATTTTGCAGCTAAGTAAGCTTTCCAATCTATAGTCTATGTTACCAGCATTTCCCTATAAGAACATTTTATTGTTGGTTTTTGTAATGTTCATCTTTCTAAAATTATTTAGTAAATTTATGGAACACGTCACCTATAGACATACAGGAAACCTTATTCAGTGCAATAGTATTCTGGACAGCCTTGCAACTTTCTATTGAGTCTACTTTATAGCAAAGGAAGAATAATGGAATTTTCTGTTATTAACCTCTGATCTTAACTATGTGGTTGTAACTATCACGAGCCTGAAGAAGCTGTGGATGGCATTAGACAATGCCTTGTCGTGTTAAGATAATATATTCCAAGTTGCAACATATGCTTTGAATCAGTGACCAGCACATTTCTTCCATAGCCTACATTCAGGCATGTGAGAGTCAAGGGGGTAAAATGAGAATGAATTTTCTTACTAATACCCCTAGCAACGGGGTTTTCTTCCTATTTGCAATTTGGCTGCTCTTTTACAGATGTTATTTCCCAGTGGAGGAAGAATTACTCCAAAGGACACAAAAATGTCAAGGAAAAAATAAAATTCTCTTTAAACAGGTATTTGAGACTGCCACTTGGTCGTATTGGGATCCTCATGCCAGTTAACCAACAGACAGAGAAGAAGGTTAACAGCTTGGTTGGTTTGCCTATCCCAAATGCTAGGAAGCAGGGCAGGTTGTTCTGAAGCTGCAGTACAACCAAAGACTTGGAGTTGGCTGAGACAACTTTTGGGGGAAGAAAAAAAGCCTTACTCCTAATGGGATGGTTGAGGAGAGGACTGGAGAGGACAAATACCACACAAATGTTTAAAAACAGGGCGTGAATTAGTAACAGGTAACACATACGTCTAGGGAGATAGCAGAGGCCATATCACAGGCGTCTCTACACAAGCGGTTCTCAACCTGTGGGTCTCGACCCCTTTGGGGGTCGAACGACCCTTTCACAGGGTTACCTAAGACCATCGGAAAACACATATATAATTACATATTGTTTTTGTGATTCATCACTATGCTTTAATTATGTTCAATTTGTAAACAATGAAAATACATCCTGCATATCAGATATTTACATTATGATTCATAACAGTAGCAAAATTACAGTTATGAAGTAGCAACGAAAATAATTTTACGGTTGGGGGTCAACACAACATGAGGAACTATATTAAAGGGTCGCGGCATTAGGAAGGTTGAGAACCACTGCTCTACACACTGTGGCTGTTGGATTTAATAGAATTCAAGAGCACACTGTGTCACTTACATATTTAACCCATGGAAACAACATGGATAGAGTTTAAGGAGAAGAATAAGACTTGTTTCTGTCTTGAAAAATGGATATATAATGTGCTTTTCAGATAATAGGAGAGAGGGAAAAAAAGATTTAAAGAAAAATGACCAAAAAAGTCTATAACTTTTGAACACAGAACCATAACGACTGCTTTAAAGACTAATAAATATTTCACTAAATATTAAATAGATGATAAGCTATTTAACATGGAAAATATTTATAATGGACCCGTCTCTATTACTTTGAAATTATTTATAGAACTATTTTAGAGATTTATATTTTGTAAAGTGAGTTTAACAAAAACAATTTAATTATGCCACCCTGACTGTGAAAATTCATTTGATCTTGTAAGAATATTAGACATGTAAGTGAAGAATACATTTAAATGATGCTGTCGAAAACAGTTTCCTGTTGATAATTAAGTGCTTTGACAAAATTCAAGATGTATACAAGTGTGAAATATTGGCCTACAATTACAAGGACTGTAGTTTCATTAGAAAAACTATAATATTGATTTAAAAAACTTGGATAAATGTTTGAAAATAGAGACACAGTTGTTTTCTCTACAAATATCGATCTGTTTAAATAAGTATGGCTGGAAAACAATTTTTTTTCTTGATTTAAGCAAAAAACTGGATTTTTTTTGTATAGGTGTGTGTGGGGGGGTACTTACATTAATTTCTTTATTTAAAAAATCAGGTTCTTATGAAACAGTCAACACTGATATTCATTTTAATAAATTTTAGTCATTTAAATCTTTCTAAAAATCTGACAATATATTGTAACTTTCAGAGCTCACCAAACTTTATATCATTTTGTTACTCATATATTTATTCATGTTACACATATATGCTGTTCTATTCTATGAGCCAGGATTTATAGATTATAGGGGTAGAGCAATAAACTAAACAAAGTTGCTTTTACTTTTTCATGAAATAATTTGATTCCATTGTGTCCACTTTCTTAGCATATCAATTATACTTCTTTTAAATGTTTTAGTGTTCCCAATATCTATTTTTAATTAATCAACACTCACCTTCAAATAACACCATACTGCTTTCTGTTTAATACAAGTACCTTACATTAGAAGAGTTCCAATTCCCCCCTCCTATCCCTTATGACATTGTTGCCATTCTTTTAATTTATCCATAATATATAATTAGTCTATACATTGTTACTATCATTATTTTAAACAAAAGATATTTTATATCACTTTAAAAAAGGTTTTATTTTAACTTTGTTTATTCCTTTTCAGATGCTCTAGATGACTTTCTTTATATAGATTTGTGTTTCTCATCTATATAATTTTTCTTCTTATGAAGAAGTTTATCATTTCATGCAGGACAGGTCTGTAAGGATTAAATTCTGTTTTGGGTTCTTTAGAAAGTCATTATTTCTCCTTTTTTATAAGGATAATTTTGCTAAATATAGAATTCTAGAACTTTTTCAACACTAAATATTTGACTTCACAATCTTATTTGTGTCATTTCCATTGTAATTCTTGTCCTAGGGCCTTTAAATAAGGTGTTTCTTTTTTATTATTATTATTCAATACTAAAGGCCCAGTGCATGACATTCATACACTGCAGGGGGGTCTCTCAGCCTGGCCTGAGCCCTCTCACAGCCCGGGACCCCTTGGGGGATGTCTGCCTTCTGGCTTAGGACCTCTCCCCATGGGAAGCGAACCTAAGCTGGCAGTCATACATCCCCCAAGGAGTCCTTAGTGCTGCCCCAGGAGTGGGAGAGTCTCCCACCACTGCCACTTCACTTGCCAACCATGAGCCCACCAGCCATGGCGAGCGCAGCCATGATGGTGGAAGCCTCTCCCGCCTCTGAGGCAGCGCTAAGGAGCAGCGAGCCTGGCTTGTGACTGAGTGGCGCTCCCCCTGTGGGAGCACACTCACCACCAGGGGGAAGCTCCTGCATTGAGTGCTTGTCCTAGTGATTAGTCGTTCCGCTGTTCGGTTGATTTGCATATTATCCTTTTTTTATATAGGATGGAAGATTATTTGACTTGGGTGGTAAATTCACAATGAAGGATACAGATGATGTATCACAGAATTGTATACTTGAAACCTATATAATTTTATTAATCAATGTCACTCCAATAAATTTAATAAAAATAATTTATGTCATTATTGCAATTTCTCACAGATTTTATTCTCCATGATACCTCATGTAATTTGGACTCATCACTTTCTTGGTGTGCTGTCAAGATGCAATCATGGACTGGTGTCTGTTTGTCCTATCTTCTGCCTATACATCTCTTTTGCTTTTCACTGTCATTTTCTATAGATTAAACCCAGAGTAGTCCTTCAAAATATAAATGTATCTTTATTTTATTTTATCTTTATTTGATAATTAAGCTTTTTTATGATTTTACTTTGTAAGTCATTTCCTTATAATTCAAAGTGCTTTTTTCACCTTCTTTTAATTTGAGAAGTATAATACTATTATCATTCATTTCCCTATATAAATGAACTGGATTTCTTTCTTAAAGTCCTTAGGCAATTTTCTGAAACTGGGGATTTTTAAATATTACCAAGATACATTAACTACAGGTATCCTTTTCTTATCTTGTCTTTTAAAAAACTTTTCCCTCATTTGTTTTAGCATGTACACTTATATTCTTGATATTTTTATTTTCAGAACTAATTTTTCCTAGCCTCTTGCTCTACTTTGTAGGTAAAATATGATTGAATATGGTGACACTGTAACACATTTTAAAGCCATCATCATGTTTTACTCTCTGAATTGTTTTACTAAATATTTCATTTTTTAATATCTTACTCTGAATTATCTATTTTCTCCTCCAGAGTATTATGATCCTTGAATGCCTGTGTATCTTTAAAATGAGAAAGACTTGCTTAAGTTTTCCTAAGTAGATGATTAGACTTCTTTGCTATTTTATATGTATATCTATTTTTTCAATAGTTGTCACCCACAAGTAGACAAATAAAATAATTGGAAAGTCTTTGCTGGATTATGCTACAGGGTTGGTAAATGGGAGAGAGAGACTTATGAACAGGATTTATCTAAGACTATCATGATCCATGTCTCAATCTTATGAGAATATGCTCAAGTAATTTTATTCTCAGTTATAAAATGCTGTAAATAGGTGTTTGGGGTAGAGGTGGCTTAGTTGTTGCAGAGATAGGCATTCACCAATCCCCTATTTCTAGCCTTTAATTTACTTGCAGCTCTTACTACTTGTATTATATTCAAATTTCCCCTACACTTCTACTTGGCAAAAGAGTTTTCTCCTCTTGGCTTCAGTTATTCTGGACTATGAATTCATTTACTCCACCTCAGTGGTCATCACCCTTTCACTATCCACATATCTTCCAGAAAGTTGATGTCTACTCTCACATTCTTTCATTCTTGTGATCTTATTCTGTTAATTATTTTTCCTATGTAAATAAGATCTCAGAAGGAAGAGAAAAATGAAAGCATTATGAACGTTGGCTGTATGGAACTTGGAGTCAGTGTGATCTTTCAGTGTTCAATTAGTTATGGAGCCTGTTACTGCTTAAGGGTTTAATTGTTTAGCACGACTGCCATATTGGCATTTCCATCAACTTAACATGGCATTACATTTCTTTGCCTCCCTCATTAGTGATTTTGAGCCACTGCCTAATTAGATACAAAGAATGTAACAGTAGGGTGCTGTGCGTGTGCTTTTTTCCAGTCAATAGGCATTTATAAAATAAAGGCTCTGTTTCTATTACAGTGTTGTGTCTGATGTAAAAGTAACAGATTATATTTATTATTCATCTATTTGTCTATTGCACTAGGTAAAGCCCTTTACAAATAGCATTTCCTCACATCACCCTTTTGAAGTAGATAATATTATTATTTCTCTTTTTCACAAGAGGACTCTAACATTCACCCAAGTTGGTTCACCCATAAATGGCAGAGCAGGGGAGAAAAAACTAGTTTTTCTTTCATCCAGACTGTGTTGTTATTCAGTTTCAAAATGTTCAGACTTTGATCTCAAAGAAACAGAAATATGAACAACTAATGTAATAGGAATGATGTTTATTCTTCTGCCTTTCCTGATTTCTGTCCCTATGCTGATATCCTTTTAGTTCTTATAGGAATAGGGAATAGTGTTTGGCTCCTCAAAGCAAGGAGCACCCATGTTTCTAATTTTAGTCACGTTGCTTAGTTAGGAGAGGCAGAACCAGAGAGAAAGTCATGCATTATTTTCTTGAAGACAGGTTTGTACATGAATTTCACATCAGGAATTAGCATTTTTTTCCCAAAGAGGAACATGTTTTTTCATATTACAATCAAAATAAACCTCTATATTTTATGGTGATAAGACAAATACTCAGAAATGGGATTTAATAGGACAGAGTGAACATAGTCCCCACCACATTTCAATAAAAAGGCTATTTGTAATCATTTTAGTACATGATAGTGGGGTGGAAGTACATTATCAGACTAGCTATTTTGATGCATTTTGGGAAAATGAAGAGTTGAAGTGATTGACTGGAATTCAAAGCAGAGATAGTAAAGAGGCCATAGCCCAGAGCATTCATAGGCGATGTTTGTAAAACATAGGAATAGGGAAAGAAAATATTTGAGTTGAGGTAGACAGGTTTTCTGCCTTGTTCCTATATCATAAATAAAGCATGCCAATCACACCGAGTTTGCAAACATTGAAACCTCTGTCAAAACTCCCAAGCTGGGCAGAGACTCGCTGTATAAATTGATCAACACAACTGCTGAAGATATCCACACAGTTCCCTATGTTAAACATTTTAAGTTTTCATTCACAAATATGAATGGGCAGTAAAATTATCGAATATTTAAGGGCAATCAAAGCACAAATTTAAAATTTAACAACCCAAATGAAACATAAAGAATAATGTTTATAATGTAGAAACAAATCAAGATACAGAAAAATGATTTAAAGTTTTGCTAATTAGTAGTTTCAAGGAGATTTAATAAGACATTGGATACGTAAAAATGGAATAGCTATTATAAAAGAAGAAATTAGACTATGAATGAGCTCTTAGATATTGAAAATATGATTATTTCTATATATAATCATATGTATATAACCATATACTGTATATAACCATACATATAACCATAAATAACCATATATATATATGGAGAGCAAAAGAAAAATAAATCAAGAAAATCTCCCAAATGTAGAACAAAAATCAATAGAGATGAGGAATATGAAAGAAATAGAGACGTGAATCATTAATTTAGAAGTTTAACATTTATCTAAAAGGAACTGCAGAAAGGGAGACCAGAGGAAATAGAAAGGAGAAATTTTTCAAGAAATTGATAAAAGCAAATTTCCCAAAGGTGAGACACGTGACTTGAAATTGCTGCCTGGCTGGCATGGCTAATTAGTTGAACATCAACCTATGAACCAGCTCAGTTCTCCTTCAGGGCATGTGTCTGGTTTGCAGGCTAGATCCCCAGTAGGGGCATGCAAGAGGCAGCCAATAAATGATTCTCTCTCATCATTGATGTTTCTGTCTCTCTCCCTCTCCCTTCCTCTCTGAAATAAATAAAAATATATTTAAAAAAAAGAAATTTCAAGACCTCACCTAGTAAGGGGCCTCTTTAACTAAGGCAGTGGCCCAGTGAAGGGTTATCATCTCATCTGTCAACACTGGCAACTCTGTTCCCTAGCAATGTGCTCTAGCAACAAGGACTTTTGTGCTGGCAGCTGGATATCAGCTCTTGGTGGCTAAAAAAGACTCCCCCAAGAACCAATTTGTAGAAAGGTACACCTCAAGTTAAATTTGGAGTTTATTTATTTCATCCCCCCCTTGCCTGAAATAATAGGGTAATTAATCTATCATTGATTTAGAGTATGTTCTTTCTTTATTATCTTATTAAGAGATACTATCCTGTATGTATAGCTTGTAAATTTATTATAATTCCTGTGGTGAACTTGTGTTAACTAAATTATTGGCAAGGCAACACCAGTTTTTAAGCATAAATTGCCCTCAAACAAAACAAGTTGTAAATTTTACCTCTTCCTTTTCTCAAAATGCATTTTTTATTATTAAGACACTAGAGGCCTAGTGCACAAAATTTGTGCATTGGGTATGTGTGTGTGTGTGTGTGGGGGGGGTGGTCTCTCAGCCCTGCCTGTGCCCTCTTGCAGTCTGGGACCTCTTGGGGGATGTCCAACTGCCGGCATATTCCCTATTAGGGCCTAAACTGGCAGTCGGACATCCCTCTCGCAATCTGGGATCCCTTGCTCCTTATTGACCGCCTGCTCGCTCCTTACTGCTTGGCTCACTGCTCTTAGTGGCAGGCTCCTTACTGCTTGGCTTGCTGCTCCTTAGCACGGCCATGGAAATAGGAGAGGCTCCCACCATTGCCGCTGTGCTCGCCAGCAGTAAGCCGGCTTCTGGCTGAGCGGTGCTCCCCCTGTGCGAGTGCACAGACCACCAGGGGGCAGCTCCTGCGTTGAGCGTCTGCCCCCTGGTGATCTGTTCGCATCATAGCGACTGGTTGTTCTGGTTGTTCCACTGTAACAGTCGCTTAGGCTTTGATTATATAGATAAAATGTAGATTATGTGCAGAAAATAGTGCCAATGTATTTTACAAAATGGTTGTACCAACATTTACTGAGACTCAGATTTCTCCTTATATTGCTATTTTTTCTATTTTTGTCATTCTAGTGATTATGAACTCATATTCCATTTGGGTTTGATTTTGCATTTCCCTCAGGCCTCATGATTTTATGTACCTTTAATTGCCCATTTTGGATCTCTTATATTGTGAAGTCTGGTCTGTGCACTTCTTAGATTTATTTCTAATTATATCATTTGTCTTTTGTCTTATATATTTATAGAAGGTATTTATACATTCGGGATTTAAGAAAGTCTAATTTATCAATCTTGTTCTTGAACCTTTATATAGGTTTTTGTGTCTTTTTTAAATAAATCTTTGTGTCTCCCCACAAATTTTATAAATATAATCTATATAACATACTAGAAGCTTTATTGTTTTAGCTTTTGCATTTAAGTCTAAAATTTGCCTGGATTTTGTTGTTGCTGTTGTTTATTTGTTTTAGGTATGGATCAAGATTTAGTTATTATTTGTTGTTGTTTTTTATTATTAGGATATGTAATCAAACTTGTACTTTTTATTTCAAAGTCTATTTAGGTTGTCTACCAGGGCCCCTTCTTTTTGATAGAATTGGACCATGTATCTGCTTCCCTAGCACCACAGAGCTGTGAAAAATACTGCTTAAGCTTCTGATCTCTGCGTGGCCTCTGAACTTCTTGCCCCTGACCTTACCTCTCATGATGCTCTTTAGTTGAAATTATTGTCTTCTTTGAGTAAAGCATTGCTATCTCAGCAGTATACATTTCCCAAGCTCAAATGAACCTTGATTAAAAGCACTGGGATGCCCATAGAAATCTGGAAAAAGTGTCAATGAGCTCAGCATATGAATACTATATGTAAAATGAAGCTAAATATATTTGCAATATATCTATTTTCCTAATTTAACCCATTGAATTGAAATTTCCTAAGTTAAAAAAAAAATCTGACATTGTCATTCATTGCAACGTCAATGCCAGTGATTGTGTAGTTTAAAAAAGAAAATCAGAAAGGCAGTAAATAGGACAAAAATTATGAATTTAATACTATATTTAAATTAATTTTTATTATCATCTGAATGTCTTTGTTCTCCCAAAATTTATATGTTGGAGTCCTAACCCCAAAATTCATGATAAAAGGAAATGAAGCCTTTGGGAGGCCTCATGAATTACATTAGTGCCATAATCAAAGGAGCTCCAGAGAGACACCTTGCCTCTTCCATCAGGGACACAGCAAGAAGGTGCCAATTATGACCCAGGAAGAGGGCCTTCAGCAGAAGGCAATCATGTTGGCGAATTGATCTTGTATATCTAACTTCCAGACTGTGAGAAATAGTGTTCTCTGTTATGGTAACTTGACTAGAATAGACACTTTTCTTGTATTAAGCAAATCATTCCTATTGTATTCATATCACTGGTTCTCACATTTTGGTGAACAAAAATATCACAGGCTATTCTTGTTGAAAATATAGTAAATTATACCATCCCTTCAAAAAAATTGATTCAATGAATCTAAGGAGGGAAGAAGGCTAGAAATTAGAATTTGTTTTAAGATATGTACCTGGGAATTCTGCCATATTTTACTTTTTGACTATAATTTTTATGGCCTACAGAATCTGGTCTACTGGTTAGTTACCAAGGAATATCAGGGTAGAAAAATAGTAATCAGTCAGTGAATATGAAGGGCATTTCTGGAAAGTTAAATCAATGTGCTTCATATGCAAATTTTAAGGGTTTGTTAAGTGGCATATTCACTATGCACAAGAGTACACAACAAGCATTCAAAAATGCATGGAAATTTTAAGCAACAATACAGTTTTAAACACTTAAATATACTACATCTGAGGCTATCTAGGGGCCTCACCTTGAAGTCACCTCATTAGCATAAATTTAGGTATAATCAAATGTGGCTTGTTATGAATAACAAAAGACATTCCTATCACCTCTATCACTCAGGAAATTCAGAGTTTTAGAAACCCTGTGTCATGAAATGATAAAAAAACAAAAACACCCAAATATTATAACAAAAGTTGCTTCTACCACCTTTATCAGGAAGTTTTTAGGAGCTCTGTGACAGGAACTAGGGAAAAGACCAAATATATATGATATCTTATTATATTACTAGAGATCCAGTGCATGACATTCGTGCACTGGAGGGTGGGGTCCCTCAGCCTGGCCTGCCCCTCACAGTCTGGGACCCCTCAGGGGATGTCCAACTGTGGGAAGTGGGCCTAAGCCAGCAGTCTGACATCCCCCAAGGAGTCCTTAGCACTGCCGCAGAGGCAGGAGACGCTCCCACCACCACTGCTGCTGCGCTTGCCAGCCCTGAGCCTGGCTTCTGGCTGAGCGGTGCTTCCTCTGTGGGAGCGCACTGACCACCAGGGGCAGCTCCTGCATTGAGCGTCTGCCCCCTGGTGGTCAGTGCACATCATAGCAACTGGTCTTTCCACCGTTTGGTCAATTTGCATATTAGCCTTTTTTTATATAGGATTTATAACAATAATATCTTCCAATTCAAAAATACAAAATGCTTTTCTATATGTTTGTGTATTTATTTTTTATTTCTCTCATTGGTGTTTTATACTTTTCAATATATTAGTCCTTTATCTTATTAGATAAGTTTATTTATAAGTATTTTATTATTTTGGTGCTATTTTTAATGGGATTGTTTTCCCAATTTCCTTTTCAAAAGAGAGTTTATTATTGAAGTATAGAAACATATCTGATTTTTATGTGTTGATTTTGTACCCTGTAACTTTACTGAATTTGTTTTAATTCAAACAGGTTTTTTGTTTGTTTTTACTGGAGCCTTCAGGGTTTTCTATATATAAGATAATGCTATTTGCAAACAAGGAACATTTTACTTCTTCCTTTCCTATTTGGTCTGGCTAGGACTGCTAGTACTTTGCTGAAAATAAGTGAAAAGAGTGGACATTTATGTTAAAAATTCTCAACAAACTAGGAATAAAATAAAATACCTTAATATAATAAACCTCACAGCTAACATCATACTCAGTGGTGGAAAACTGAGTATTGTAAGTGAAAACTTGTAAAATAGTCTCACATTTATAGTAATAGTATATTCATCCGTAAAATACGTACTTCTGGAAAACTGCTAGGGCACCAGTAATCCCTCACTGATATTTGACGGATTGAGATAAATTAAACCTAGTCATTAGTCACTTTGAGAGTCAGACTGCTTCCAGTTGGTTGTTACTTTTAGGCTATAACTACTTGCAATCTCAACTGAAAGCAAAGAGTACTTGCAGGTTCTTTGTTAGTAGCCTTGGACTTCAGTTTTTCCACCTTCATCCCCATCAGGGAGAATAAATCAAGTGAAAAGAAGCCCAAGTGCAAGATTTATCTTCCACAGTTTGCCTTCTTTCCTTTAGTGCTATAATTTTTTGCTGGTTTATTAGTACTTTTATGACTTCGAATGGGTTAAAAATACCATGGCTAAGTCATCACTGTTACCTCAGTGGGGGGGTGTTCTTTCTCCCTCTTAGTTAAATCCTTAGTAAAATTTACTGTTATATAAGATTTTAAGATAAGACAGATATGATTTTCTGCTCTGAGAAAACTATAGCGCACAAATTAGACCAAAGTATATTAAAGAAGTTAACTTAATTTTTCATGAAGGCAAGGTCATAAAAATGAAGAGAAGGCAGAAGAATTATAATGAATTGGCAATTGATTCTGATGCTGACAATAATGGGTATGTTTGTTGTTTCTTTCTCGTCTCTATGGATCTGAAGCTAGTGCCCAGTTTTTGTAATCCCAGGCCACATTTTGTGAATAGGATCTCTATGATGATATTCAGGAAACAGAAGTGGGGAACAGTATATTAAACAGTATATTTAATATATTCATGTATATATTAAAGACTAAAGATTACATTCAGATTTGGTGCAGATTCCATCATTACTGGCTTAACTGCTTTGAATTACCCTATTTTAAAACAATATCTTGAATTCTGATACCCATTATTTCAGTCTCCACTTAGGTTAGTAGCATGTGTTTAAATGGTATTTTTTAAAAAATATATTTATTTTAAGGGTTTTAAACAAAAATTTAACAGTAGGATATATAAATAATGGTGCATATCTGTATTTCATTGACCTTAAGCCCTAATTGAGATTCTGCTCTAGGAATAAAAGGTTTTTCATCTTCCATTTCAAGCTAGCTAGTCCAAAGCATTGAACTGTGTTAAATGATGTGCTACACTTTCTCAGTTGTTCTTTGTGAACTAACACACTTGCAGAAATTCTTTATTTTAGATGCAAGTATGGAGCCATGAAAACTTGAGGTTATTGCTTTGAAGTGTGGGAAATAACTTTTTCAAAATGAAAAATAATTTCTCTAAGATATCTGGTGAATAAAAACATAAATGTTCTACATCCGAGCTATTCCTTATTTTTGAAAGACATGGATTTAAGCAATTTGTGTGTCAAAATTATACATCTTAATGGGCATTATAGAACATAACGCTATATTTTGCTATAAACCCATATTCAACATATAACAAATTTATAAGCAATTTTATAGTTTTTACCTCATTTCCTATCTATATTATTATATGTATGCTATTCAGCTACTGGGATCTTTCACAGGAATTTCTAGAGTAGGAATTGTGTTATCTTTTACCACTGAAAACTGTTATTAATATTCACAAGAATAACTGTAATACGAAACCTCACTTATTTGGGGATAGTTTACTTATATGCCCAATAACTATATAGACTCTAGTCTCAGAATGTAAAAGTATGTGATATTAATGAAAACTATTAATACACCATTTGTCAGAGCTAGTGTTTTACTCAAGAGGTGTTTTGGAGAGGGATTGCTCAATGGGTAGTTTTAGGAAGGAACCCCTGAAATGGTAATGTTGACACATTAATTATGCTTCTGAAGTATAAGCAGGAAAAAATTAAAACTCTGAACAATGTTACCTATTGAAAAACCTACCTTAAATGCACTCTCATTATTCTTTCTAGGTAAATAAAGTTGAAAAGGATGTGATTTTTGATATCTAATTCCTGTGAGCAACCACATTATCAGAGACTTTATATTTTCTCTATAAGCCCTGAGTATTCTTTTTATTAAACTAGAAGTTTAGCATGTGGATCTTAAGAACCTGAGAGTCACCATGTAACTTTGGTACATTTAAATGCATATCTATAATAATAAAAGTGCAATAGGCAAATTGACCGAACAGTGGAACGAACATCTGGACATCCTTCCGGACGACCTTCTGGACTAAGCCAGGGCTGCGAGGGCTGAGGCAGCCACCGGTGGCTGTAAGGGCGAAGGCCTATTCTTGCACAAATTTTGTGCATAGAGCCTCTAGTTTTTAAAATAAAATGTTCGATGGTCATGGCTAAATACACAGAAGATTATACACTAGATTACACAGGAATGAGTATTTGAGGAATCAGGAGCTTGCCACTCCTGATCTAAATCATCCCAATATATAGCTACAAGGTATCAAAGTAAAGGAAAACATCACAACAAAACAATTGCCTGTCTCTCTATATTTTCCCAACCTTGCCATATAACTTAAATTTCTTGATACTAGTACTAGTGTTAAGACTTAACATTCATGTAATTAAATTGAAATATTCTATTATTTAAAAATGCAATGTAGCTGAATACATCATATAATAAATTAAAGGCTTACTGCAGTAAAGTCCTTTGTGCTCACATATCTTAAAAATCACACAATGAAAACAAAGCTTAATCCTAGAAATAATTTATATATGGGCTACAGCCATATACATAAATAACATTTCCATCTGTTACAGGCTCGGAAGTTTCTTGAATTTAGCAATGACAACCCAGCTCCTTAGAAGAGTTTTAAATCTTCCTTAGATAGGTCTGGTCCTGGGAATGACTCCCTTATCCTGTCATAGATGAAAATTTACACAATATATTGTTGAAATCACCTATTTTTTTTTCTTTTTGTTAATCCTCACCCAGGAATATTTTTCCATTGATTTTTTTAGAGAGAGTGGAAGGGAATGAGGGAGACAGAGAGAGAGAAACATCAATTGGTTGCCTCCTGCATGTACCCAGACCAAGGCCAGGGATGAAGTCTGCAACCAGAATCGAACCCGGGACCCCTTCAGTCCACAGGCCCATGCTCTATCCACTGAGCAAAACCAGCTAGGTCCACCCTACATTTTTTTTTGGGCCTCAGCTATTACATCCATTGACTTTTAATTCAGAATATCACCTGATAATTTAAGTAATATAGGAATAATCAAACCACTCAGAAAGAGAGACTAAAGAAAAATAAAGTCATAATCTGTTAAAACAATACAGAATAAAACAAAAGTAATTCAATACAGATATAAGCACTGTGGATTTCCCTGGAAGTCCAAGATTGTTTTCTGTCCTGCTGAGGGGTCAGTTCGCACTTTCCTTCTCACTCCCTAGTTCCATATTTCCAGGAGCAGAGAAAGGATAGGCGATGACGGTTAATCTGAGGACAGTTACCTTATGACTTCTACTGGCTCCAGTGGAATAAATGTGCAGGTGGACTAATCAGAGCAAAAACCTGGCAACGTCCTTTTATTGTTCAAGGGGCAGTGTCTTATATCTGGCCTCTGCTGGAAAACTGTGAATAGAAAATTAAAATAAAAATACATGCCAATTATTGTTTTTATAGAAATGTTAATTCAAAATGCTTAAGGTACTCATTCTGATTTTGAAGGCAGTCATTTATGTCAATTTCACAAATTCACCTGGTACTTTTTTTTTTCCCCAGGTTGCTGCTGACAACTCTTTTTATGAATGAAAATAGGGGAAAGCCCTGTAGATGAATAAATTAAAACCACATGTATTTAGCCATTGTGGTGGAAAAAAATTTAAATATTGTGTCAAAATTATTATGCTAAAACTTATCTATAGCTGTGCAAATTTGAACCAATAGTACCAAATATAATAAAACGATTTATGTACATTTAAATAAGCACTTGGACTGACAAAACAGGTTGTATCCTTTTATAGAGGATAGTTTATAGTTCAAATAGTTTAGAAGTAAAACAAGTACATCTACTAGTTGAGTTTTTAAATTTCTAGTAATGATCACATTCATTTAAAATATAGTGCTTAATCAAATGAGCAAATAATATGTAGGGGTGTTCCAAAAAGTGACTTAAGGTTAGATAAATTAAGATATTGTAAACACGACTTTGAAAACTTATTGGACTTTATTATGCACAGAGATTTCAAATTGCGTAATATGATTTACATGGAGGGCTTTTTTAAAAGAACCTGTTTCATTCTTGTTATGTAATCTTATTAACTAAATTTACTTAACAGAATTAATTTTTTTTATCATTTTGAAATAGTCCAAAATATGTATTTATTTTAATGAGCCTGATTCATTGATACATACAGCGGTTCTCAACCTGTGGGTCGAGACCCCTTTGGCGGTCGAATGACCACCATCCTGCATATCAGATATTTACATTACGATTCATAACAGTAGCAACATTACAGTTATGAAGTAGCAACGAAAATAATTTTATGGTTGGGTCACAACATGAGGAACTGTATTTAAAGGGCCAGAAGGTTGAGAACCACTGCATTAGAAGATATATCAAATATAACATATATAAACATATTTAAATCATAAACCAGCAAATTACTTGATTATTTCAGTTTATTTCCTAAGACAAAGTATGTTGTTATTATTATTTGCTGTAACTACAAGTCAAAATACATTATTTTCAGAATAGGTAAGACTCATCAGGCTAAAACAAACCACTTCCAAGGAAACTTATAATTTAACTATAAAAATACCCTTGTACCTTTATGTCTCCCAGACTACATTTCAGAATGTTTTAATCTTATATATATGCTAACTCATTTCCCTCTGGAATAAAACCACCAGTTTTCCTTATGAGAAGTAAACAAGGATATGTGTGTGTGTGTGTATACATATTGTAAACAAATTTTGAAAAATTAATGGACTTTATTATGAGCAAAGATTTCAAATCACATAATACGATGTGCATGTAGGGCTTTGTTTTGTTTTTTTTAAATATATTTTATTGATTTTTTACAGAGAGGAAGGGAGAGAGATAGAGAGTTAGAAACATCAATCAGCTGCCTCCTGCACACCTCCTACTGGGGATGTGCCCGCAACCCAGGTACATGCCCTTGACCGGAATCGAACCTGGGACCTTTCAGTCCGCAGGCGACACTATATCCACTGAGCCAAACCGGTTCTGGCAGGGCTTTGTTAAAAGAACTTTTATCTCATTATCTCATCTCCCACTGCATACTTTTGTCCTATAATGGGAGATGCTGATGTGATGAGTGGTCTCCTGATTTTCCCTAAAGCAGAGGTCTTCCTAGATTCCCAAGTTATTTGTTCTTTATGTTTTATTTTTCAGATTTAGTCTTTCCTTCTTTTGATTCATTGATAATAAGGATCAATTCACTGAACAAATTAAGATGCTGTCATATTAATAAATATCTTTGATTTTATTTGAAAGAAAAATACTGTACACAGAAACAAGAGTGATACAATCAAGTTAATCATTCATAGCCTACCTTAGACTGTGAACAGATGTTTTAATTAAATTTGACTGTGAAATAAATTATCCCTTGGCGTGACTTAATAAATAGCCATTGGTACAATAAATTACAATACAAACATTTACTTGACCGTCATTGCTCTACTTGCTTATTGCAATGAAGACTGCATTAGCTTCAGTGCCATCTTTATAATCTTTTTGTAAGCAAAGAGAGGCTATTTTTTTCTCTTAACAATGTGCTTTTCTATTCACCAGCTTCTTAAAAAGTCTGTGATTGTTGGCTTTATCATCTGTTTATTTTCAGTCAGTAAATGCTCAGTTATCTTTCTGAGATGAATAGAAAAACGAAAGAGACCACTAAGGCTAATAATTTTTTTTTCTGGAAATACGATAAAAGAAATACTTCTTCCTAACTCTTTATTTCAATTTAGATTTTTATTGCATTGAAATGTTTACAGAAGACTTTCATTGCTTGTGTTAGAGCTTGTGTGTAGCAGAGGTGGGTTTGTTTGTCAAAGTTTTACTTTTTTTTTTTTTAAAGAAATTCTTATCTAGTGATGTACTAATTCTGATAACACTAATATAAAAATATATTATTGAGGATTATTTTTTTATGTCAAATATAAAGAAAATCATAAAATTCATTTTTCTGTAATTGCATAGAGTTAATAAGAATAATTTATTAGGAGGTCTCTGGAACAATATCCTAAATCAATGTTTATCTGTAAGACAAAGGATAACTTTATATTAGAAGGAAGTTTTGCTTACTTAGAAAGAAAGTTTAGAAGCATTGTACATTTACCTGAACTATTGCATATTCCTCTTTAATTTTGGCTAAATCCACACACATTTTATGTCAATGTTGAGGTAGTTTGTCATTTTTCTTTATTTACTTCCCACCCCACCTCTTTTGTACATGCCATTAATTATTTGTAGCTTGCTTTGTAAAATATGTTTCCAAAGGTTTTAGAGATTACTTTAATTTTGGCATTTAAAAGAAAGCCCAGAATAATCCAAACATGAATTTCAGGGATAGGAAGGATTTATGAGAATTTTTATATGGTATAGTCATATGACCCAATTCCAGCATGTCATAATTTCAAGAGTTTCATCAAAAGGTTGATGAGACTTGGGGACTCAACAGGGTTGAGTCACACATGTAGTCACCTGTTGGGAATGGCTGAAGGCATTTCCCCAAACCTGAATAGGATACATTAAATTTATTGCTGACTGCCAGACAGATAAAGGGCATCTTAATCTACATGTTATTGCCTCCTACTGGCCAAACACCTGTACAGCCGTAGGCTAATTCCCCCATTCTGATAATGGACTCTGTACCAAACCCTGACCCTTTGTTGCCTCAGGACAAATTGCGTTAATAAAAAGCATGGGGTCCTGGGGATGGAGAGAACCTAAGACCTTACCAGCGGTTCTCAACCTGTGGGTCGTGAACAATGAAAATACATCCTGCATATCAGATATTTACATTACGATTCATAACAGTAGCAAAATTACAGTTATGAAGTAGCAACGAAAATAATTTTATGGTTGGGGGTCACCACAACATGAGGAACTGCATTAAAGGGTCGCGGCATTAGGAAGGTTGAGAACCACTGCCTTAGACTTAAGATCTTGGATCTTAGCTCCTTTAGCTAAGCTCCTCTGACCCCCAATGCCTTTCAAAATTATATCTCTCCGGACTCTTTATTAGTCTCTGGATTCCTATTAAATATACGCACAGCCTTCTCCAGATTCCTGAACCCTTCTTAATGCTGGGACAAGAACCCCGGCATAATAGCTTGAATAAGACATCCTTTCTTACCCTAAAATGTTTCCAACATAAAACTTAATTTTATTAATATCACTTTTATTTTTAATGTTTCACATAAATTTATCAATTATTTTTGCATTTTCTCCTCTTTGCATTATATAATTCATTTTCAAAACATGACATCACTTCCTACGAGTTACAATCTTTATGTAATTACAATGAAACATAATCCTTTTAAAATATTAAAATAAACAAAATATTTATGTATAACATTGATTTTGCTGTAGGTTAAAAAAATATACTATGAGTACTTATTTTGTTTAGTTAGAAAGATAAAAGCATAGCATATGCTTATAAATGCATGTTTTCTTTTTACTATCACAATCATATTCCTAAACACTAAGTAGTCCCGGAATACTTTGATATTTGCTGGAGATTTGCATGCAGGAAAGTGATTTTGAATGCTCCCTTGGAGGTGTTATGAAAGAAACACGATTGGACAGAAGGAAAATTTCTACTATGATGCAGTTGCATCGAAGATCTCAGTTCAGTCTAAGGGAGACTACTGTAGATCTAGGATGGCACTTAATTATTCTTTCATCTTGGGATAAGGGGGGAGAAATTTACACTACATCTCCACATCATCCAGTTATTGGATTACAGCTGGCCTGCGAATCTTACCTTACTCTTTAGGTGGGGGAAGTCCAATGGTTGGATTCAGCTAAGAGATGGCATTACTTCCTGAAGCTGGGAGGATTGTCTCAGGTATTTGGGATTGAGGGACTTGGCTGGCATTACATTGCTTTTACTTATATGCATTGCACTGCAAAGGACTAAGTAACAAGTCATTAAAATCTCACAATTTTTTTTTAGCTTCCTGTTCTATCAACATTTGCTTGGGCTTTCGACCTTTTGAATTCATAATAGTTCCACTTCTATTCATGTGCTAACAATTCAACGTGTGTGGGTCAGCAAATGTCATAGACTTGCCTACCATTTTTATGTTTTTTGAATAATTGAACCTCATACCATTATCTATTTTACAGTAAGGGAGTTTGAGGAAGTGATTACTAAAGAATAGAACCATAGCCTACACAAATAGACTTCTCTTTATTAGGCAGATGTAGAAAATGGTTATTGGCTAGGCTGTTAAGATAATTTTATCCTTTCTTTTAACATTTTAGATGTTTATTTGCTAAGTAATAATGCTCTTTCATAAAGAGTTTAATTTTGAAGAAAATGACAATAATCTTTAAAACTTTTCCAAGGACTATTAAATGTATATACCATGAAGATATTTATTTTCCACATAATATATTTCCTCTATGTAATTATTTAAAAGAATTATTTGACTTTCTTATTCATATATCTACCATTCCCATTAAATTCTTGCAGAAGTTGAGTGTCTTCAATGTCTTTGATATTGTCACAGCATGCTATTTTTATAAAGAAGGCCAAATAATTAAGAGGGTTGGGGGATTTCCAAGGGACCTGGCTCTTTTACAAATATACAGAGAGCTCACACAGTTCTTCAAAATGATTAGGCATTTAAAGTTCTTTCCCAGCCAAGATACAAACAAATGATGATAATTCATGCCAGTCAGGTTTTCATATCACATTTTATAGAGCAGAGAAAGAAATCTTTGTCCAACCTGAAGATATGTACTTTTATAAAGAAATTATTATTTTTTCTTAAGTAAATATATAATTAATGTTATGTCTTTAACATATATCTTATTTTGGGTATCACATCTACTATTTCCTTAAGAATTGCTGATCTAGTAAACGCAACTTGATTTACTTTGTTTCCTATATTTGTATCAAATTACACAAAGAATAATTTCATTGGTAAATTTGGGGAATTAATTGAGCATAAAATCTGTTAAGAGTTAAGGGCTTTAAAAAAAGAGTTAAGGGCTTTTGTGTAATATATATATATATATAGTTTTAAAAAATTGTTGTAATAGTATCATTGTTATAGTTTTAAAAAATTGTTGTAATAGTATCATTGTTATAGATGTGCTACTTTTTAAATGCCACAATGAAATACAATAACTCACAATTTTCAGGAATTCCTTAATGTTGCTTAAACACCAGATACTACTCTGATGAACATGTCTTTCAAATTTAAAGTAGATAATGTGTATTAATTAAAGTGACTATCAATATATTTTATAAAATAAAAGTTTTGGTAGTAAAGACTGGCTTTTAAGTATCTATTTTTGCCTCTTTGCCAATATAGCTTTGTGAACTTTTAAATGAATAGTATATTTTCTCTGATTTAAAAGTTATAATGGGATTGTCTTGAGGAACATGGCCCAGTATTTTAAATTCTGACTGATATTCAAGTTGCTTTCTCATAAAGAACATTTTGCATACTATTCTTTTTTATTATTATTTTATTTTTCAGAGGGAGGAATAGAAATTAAAACTGCAGGAGTGGCACAGTGGTTGAATATCGACCTATAAACCAGGAGGTCATGGTTTGATTCCAAGTCAGGGCACATACCTGGGTTATGGGTTTGATCCACAGTGTGGGGCCTACAGGATGCAGCTGATCAGTGATTCTCTCTCATCATTAATGTTTCTATCTCTCTGTCTTCTTCTCCCTTCCTCTCTGAAATCAATAAAAGCCGAATATGCTAAGTGTCCGGTTGTCCAGTTGACCATTCAACCAACCAAAGTGTAATCCTATATAATAAAAGAGAAACATGTAAATTGACTGTCCCTTCACTACATTCACCAGCCAATCAGGAGTGAATATGCAAATTAACCCAACAAAGGTGGTGGGTTAATTTGCATACACAGGCGCTGTGCGGAGAGCAGAAGTGGGAGAGCCTCAGCTTGGGGGGACTTGGCTCCCTCAGTCGCTTCCTCAGTCGCTCCCTTGGTCTCTCCCTTGGGGGGATGTGGCTCCCTCGGTCACCGGGCGGAGAACAGAGCAGGAGAGCCAGAGGCTTGGGGGGCTGTGGCTCCCTCGGTTGCTCCCAGCGCGGGGAACACCAGGAATTCTGGGAATAGTAGTTCTGGTGGCAGCCCCAGGACTGGAAGCGGAAGCCCAGAGTGCGGGGAGCACCAGGAATGCTGGGAATCATAGTTCTGGTATTAGACGGATCTCCTAGACACTAGAGCAAAGTGAGCCTGGAGCAAGTTACTGTTGCAGTGGGGGATGGAGGGAAAGCAAAGGTGAAAGACATAAGTAAAATCAGAGTGTCTAGGAAAAATTAAAGGGAAGATACTCTAAAACTTCCGGGAAATCTCCACCAATGAAGCAAAGAAAAAAAAATGCCTCTATTATTCTGTGAGCAACAAATCAAACTGGGTTGGGGGTCTCAGACAATTTGCTCATATGATTGCAAAGACAGACCGAAACTCCCGGATTGGAGAGGGCTCCCATGAGGGCTCCCAGATTAGAGAGAGTGCAGGTCGGGCTGAGGGACCCCTCTCCCAACCTCCCCCATCCCTGTACACGAATCTTCGTGCACCGGGCCCCTAGTATGCTAATAATATTCTAAGGCTGCTGAACTGCTTGCTATGACGTGCACTGACCACCAGGGGGCAGATGCTCTGACCGGTAGGTTAGCTTTCTGCTGGGGTCTGGCCAATTGGGACTGAGAGAGATGGGCTGGACTTGCCCTGGTGCCCTCCTGCATTCCCTCCCCAGCTGGCCAACCTCCCACGTCCCTCCCCGACCCCGATTGTGCACCAGTGGGGTCTCTTGGCCTGGCCTGCGCCCTCTTGCAATCTGGGAAACCTCAGGGGATATTGGAGAGCTGGTTTTGGCCCTATGGCAGAACGACCGGTCACTATGAAATGCACTGACCACCAGGGGGCAGACGCTCAATGCAGGAGCTGCCCCTGGTAGTCAGTGCACTCCCACAGGTGGAGCACCACTCAGCCAGAAGCTGGGCTCATGGCTGGCAAGCACAGCGACAGTGGTGGGAACCTCTCCCACCTCCATGGCAGCACTATGGATGTCAACTGACAGCTTAAGTTGACAGTTAGACATTCCCCAAAAGGGCTTCTGGACTGTGAGAGGGCGCAGTTCGGGCTGAGGGGACCCCCCACCCCCACCCCGAGTGCATGTATTTCGTGCACCGGCCTCTAGTATATATCCTATATAATAAAAGCCCAGCAACTAGATGGCAGAACAACCAGAACAACCAGTAGACTAGTCACTATGATGAGGAGCTGCTCCCTGGTGGTCAGTGTGCTCCCACAGTGGGAGCGCTGCTTAGCTGACCAGGATGAGTGGCGCTCCCACAGCGTGGAGATCCCCACAGGCCATGCCCCCCTCCCCCTAGTGCACGAATCCCATGCACTGGGGCTCTAGTATATATATAAATTCAGGAAGCTTTCATATTCATATGATTCAAAATATAATCTATGAGATTATAAACAAAAAGTAAATATGTGAATTAAAATTTCAGACTTTCATAGATACATTTGCTATAATTGTGTAAAACTTTGGTAGACAAGAGTTAAATTCCCAATTAATTTGAAAAGAGATGATTTTTTTTTGTGCGTGTTCAATAGAATTGTCCATAGCATATTATTATCACAGTCTACTACTACTGTTGTCCTACTTTACTGTATCACCCCCCAGCAATGAGTGATTATAGCTGATGAGCTCCAAAAATATGTTAATTAGTTTAAATATTTGTTGATAGCCTAGCTTCAGTAATGCTGCAATAAAAACAATATTACTCATAACTTTGCAGCTCAAGTACATCCAATAAGTTTCTTTACCAAAATACTGATTCTTTCAAGGGACTGATCCTGCATAGTTGACTATAAAATTCTGGATCAAACTCTTATACCATGAACACCAATTTACTCATGTTCCCTAGATTAGATTAAGTGAATAAAATGGAAGTCATTCAAGAAATATGATGTGTCAATCAGAACTTTTTGTATGAATGTTAAAAAATTGCCTCTAAATTCAAGACTAATTATAGATTTTTATAAAGAGAGAATATATGGATTCCACCCCAAGAGAAAATCTTTTCAAAGTAGTGAGTATATCCACATTGGTTTAGTTTGATATGAAAATTTGAACTTTCTTGTGTCTTTCTTTTGGCTGCAAACATACATTGCACATAATCCTACACCTTAGGATTTTATTAATATTTATATGTGGTGTCTGAAGGGGAAAAAAATGTCCTGGTCAAAAAGATAAAATAAGCTTCCAAATTTATTAAATAAACAATTTGTTTGAATCAAAAAAGACAAATGCATTTACTAATGAAATACATGAGATATCTTTCAATGTTTGCACTACGACAGTTAACATACCCAGATTTCAATCTCAGTTTGCTTATGTAACCCTTCCCATATGGCAAAACTTTTTTTTGCTATTTCCCAAATAAACATATTTTTGTTAGGATCTCTCAATGCCTGGAGGCGTATTCTTTTTTTTTTTTTTAATTTTTATCACCATAGAAACAAAACATTTCTGTGGTTGAGATATTTTTATCTTGGCTAGTTTGTTTATAAAGACTAGAATCTAATTTTAAGTTATACTAAGTGCTTGGAATCTGACCTCATTTTTCTGAATTTATAGCTATAGCTATAGATGGACTGATTTTTAAACAGATAGATATTCTGTTAAAATGATCTTTAATTTGATGACATATTTGTTTTGATATCAACATGTAAAGGTAAGTTTAAATTCCTTAAAAACAGACACTGTTCACTCTCACCTATTGTTCTTTGTTGATTACATAGTAAAGTGCCTGACACATCATCTATATATGTAAAAAGTTAATATGCAAAGTGTCCCCTTGGAAGTTTGACTGGGAGACCAGGAGGTCAATTGCTCACTAAGATGTGTGCTGACCACCAGGGGATGGCACGGAAGGAAGGAAGGCCCTGGCCAGCAGCCTGAAGGCCCCGACCGGCCCTGATCGCCCGCCAGGCCTAGGGACCTACCCGTGTGTGAATTTCGTTCACCGGGCCTCTAGTAGGTGATAATTATATGTTAGATTGAGTGATAGTATTTTTGAATGAGAGTATTCTCTCTCTTCAGAGTCATTACATATATCCAGAGAGTATATTGTAAAAATAAGTAAGGCATATTTAAACAAAAATTGGTTCAAAAATCATTCCACATATCTAATACTTAACATATGAATGTGTACAGATTATTTCCATTAATCTGTGCTTTGCCCATTATAATCAGGATGGTGGTAAATATTACCTATCTTAACACAAAATGTCTTCCTCAAAGGTAAGAGACACAGTGCTTCAAAAGCTATTTGAATTTGTTTTACCATCTTATTTATTCTATCATTGATAACTGAGTTGAGTAAAACCTTTGATAGTGTTCATTTTTATGATTCTATTAGAATCATTTTACCTTTTACATTTTACTTGGTCACTTTACCAGGTCCTGCATTTCTACATCTTAGATACAAGGCTGGAAACTCTAAAAAGAAAAACTATAAAGTTGATTGATAGGAAATAAATACTTTTGGGTAACATGAAATTTATGAAATGTAAAAAAAGGAGACCTCAAAAGTGCAAAGTAAATAACTCAACCTTCATACCATGCATGGCCTTGCTACAAACTTCTAATGTCTGATACTTAATGTAAAATATAGGGAAGCAAGATTAGACCGTTCTGAGTTAGAAAGACACATATTCAAACTGCAGTCAATAAAATTAATTTAGACCAAGGCATTTAGTTCATAATGGAGAGACCAGAGATAAGAGATTGAAAATGGCTCTAGTAAGAATTCTATTCATTTGCAGTTACCAAATTTACCCAGGAGTATAGTTTAAATTTTGTACATTTTGACAAGTTGCTTGTTACTTTTAATCACATCTCTCTAATGGCACCTTTACATAAAACATATCATATTCCTGAACATTTTTAGCACATAATTACACTCGATTATCATATTTTTAAAAAAATCAGAAGCTGAACTAGGTTTATTAGTAAAATAAAAATGTATATTGAAAAACTAGCTAATTTAATAACCTAAGGAAAGTAGAAAAAATATAGAAACGCCTTTGTTTTCACTCTCATCACATGTTTGTTCACTGATGCATGACTGGTACAGCAGAGTAGTCCCCAATTCCCCATTTAATCAGAGATCCTAGAAAACACATCCTAGGGAAAAAAACAAACAAAAACAAACCTAGCATCATAGGATTCTGATTTATTTTGTCCTGCAAGATAAAAAGAGACTTTACATTTGGTATTGGTCAATGGAGCCTTGATCTGTGTTTATTTGGAAGATGCCAATCTGTACATTTTTTCTTTTTCGTAAAATATTTTTTTATTGATTTCAGAGAGGAAGGGTGAGGGAGAGAGAGATAGAAACATCAATAATGAGAGAGGAAGTCATTCATCGGCTGCCCCCTGCACACTCCACACTGGGGACAGAGCCCGCAATCCAAGCATGCGCCCTGACCAGGAATCGAACCATGACCTACTGATTCATAGGTCGATGCTCAACCACTGAGCGACACCAGCCAGGCTGCATTTTCAATTTAAATACCCACAAGCAAAGAGAACTGCAGAAAAACAACTTTTAATTTTGACTCACTATATGAAGAATGCAAGTTTTGACTGATTAGGTGCTGCAAAAGAAAATCAAGGTTGCCTATGAATTTATTTCTAATTTAAAATTCAAAGAATCAGGGCTTATAGGAATTTTTAAAACATTTTTAGAAAGGGGAGCTTGACATAGATTTTCTTTATGGATAAATCTCCAGGTTATATAATTGTGATGTAGGTTGAGAGCAAGCAATATCTCATTTTTATCAGTTGGGCAGCTAAGGGATCACATGGTAAATTATTTCTGATAGGTCACTTGATATATACAAGAACCTCTCAATCTCCATCACTAGGAAAACAAACAAACAAACAAAAATCATGTATTATATTCCTAGCTATTCCACCCTCTCCCAACAAGGACTCTCAAAACTCATTATTTAAGGTAAAATGATTTTACTCATTCATGATTAAAATCCAAGTAATTCAGTATCTTACACTAAATGAGTGTCAAAATAATTTAACTATTAATAGTTTGTATTAATGATATTGTATGTGTGTTGAAAATATGCAACTGAAGTGCTGAGTTTCTGTAATATGTGGGATGGTTTATTTTATGTGTCAACTTCACTGGGTATGGGGTGCCCAGATTAAACATTACTTCTGGGTGTGTCTGTGGGGATGTTTGTCAATGAGGGTAGCATTTGAATCAGTGGACTCAGTAAAGTAGATTGTTCTTCCCACTGTGGGTGGGCATCGTCCTGTCCATGGAGGGACTGAATAGAACATGAAGCAGAGGAAGGTGGAATTCACCTTGTTTTTCCTGCCTCATTGTGTGGACTCAGACATCAAGTCTCACCTCATCTTCTGCCCTCAGACTAGTATTTATACCACTGGCTTTCATAGTTCTCAGGCCTTTGGACTCAAACTGACTTATATCACAGACTATCTTGGGTCTGCAGTTTGCAGATCACAAGACTTGTCAGCTTCCGTAACGACATGAGCTCATTTCTCATCATCAATCTATCTATATACCTGCAGAACCCTGACTTATACAATATCTCTGTGACTAAAACTAATCTCTATGTAAATGTTTTCAATCCTTTTTAAAAATATAATGAACTTACTTATTTCTTTAATATAATATCATACTTATTTCTTTAACAAAGATTTTCAACTCTATTTTAAACCACTTCATCTATATCAGCGGTTCTCAACCTGTGGGTCGCGACCCCTTTGGCGGTCGAATGACCCTTTCACAGGGGTCACCTAAGACCATCCTGCATATCAGATATTTACATTATGATTCATAACAGTAGTAACATTACAGTTATGAAGTAGCAACAAAAATAATTTTATGGTTGGGTCACAACATGAGGAACTATATTTAAAGAGCCAGAAGGTTGAGAACCACTGATCTATATATATAAAAGCCAGTGACCAGAATGGCAGAACAACCAGAACACCCAGAAGGACTGGTGGCTATGACACGTACTGCAGCAGCCAACCACCTTGATCCAGGCCCCGATTGGCCCCCCACCACCCTGGCTGGCCCCACCCCCAATTGGCCCCCATCACCCCAATCAGGGGTGGGGCTGGCCGGCCAACCACTTGTGGCCCCTCCCCCAGCTTCACCCCCAATCAGCCCCCAACACCTCAATGGGAGGGCCAGCCAGCCAACCTCCCAAGGCCCTACCCCCCACCGGCTCTGCCCAATGGGCCCCCATCAGGATGGGCTGGCCGGACCCCACCTGTGCAAAAATTCATGCACCGGGCCTCTAGTATTCTATGAAAAGTACATATTTTAAAGTGATAAATGATGAATAAAAAATTTTACTAGGCAATATTAGAAGCATAAATCTACATCATTATTCTGTAATTAAGGACAGAAAAAAATAACAACTCATAAGTTATTTCAAGAACCTGCAAATAGAGAAATGTTTATAAGAAATAATGCATAGAGACAGGTAAAACATAAATCTACCTCACACATTAAACACTCCCAATGCCATCACTATACTGAGGGAATTATTATATATCAAAAGACAAAATTGTATACTGGGGACTCATTCAAATACACATTCTTATTTCTTCTTTTGAAGGTAGGAAGTTGGGCAATAAAGAAATATGCTGACTAGCAGCAGGGATGTTATTGTTCATCCTCCTGTTCTATGAAAACAATTTTTTTAAATATACATTTTTATTGATTTCAGATCGGAAAGAAGAGGGAGAGAGAGATAGATACATAAATGATGAGAGAGAATCATTGATTGGCTGCTTCCTGCACACCCCCCTACTGGGGATCGAGCCCTCAACCCGGGCATATGCCCTTGACCGGAATAGAACCAGGGACCCTTTGGTCTGAAGGCCGACACTCTATCCACTGAGCCAAACCAGCTAGGGCTGAAAACAATTTTTTACTTAAAATTATATATTTCAGGCAAATTGGCTCTTAAATGTGGGAAGGTGAAATTGTCATTTCTCTGATAGAAATCTTTGCTTGGCAAATATAGTGGCCACCTTTACCGAGTTTCTCAGATCCTTTCACGTTTACCTGCCTTCAGCCTCCTGCTCCCACTCCAGCTTCAGTGGCACCCTCACAGGCATCTAAGTCCTCCTGGGCTCAGTTGAAAGGATGGCGTGGGACAGTGATGGCGAACCTTTTGAGCTCGGCGTGTCAGCATTTTGAAAAACCCTAACTTAACTCTGGTGCCATGTCACATATAGAAATTTTTTGATATTTGCAACCATAGTAAAACAAAGATTTATATTTTTGATATTTATTTTATATATTTAATTGCCATTTAACAAAGAAAAATCAACCAAAAAAATGAGTTTGCGTGTCATAGGTTCGCCATCACTGGTGTAGAACATGGGGTTTGGCTTTCTGGCAACTGCCAAGTGGGCCAGTTGATGTAATCCCAGAACAGTCGAGTATTAACTTCTTCATAAAACACTTTGACTAATGTCACATCGGGATTAAGAAAAAAATCAGCAAATGAGCAATATATTTTCCTCACTCTCTAGGATTATTTCAAGTCCTGATTTTTCCATGTAGTCAGTCTTGCCATGTTCTGTAGCTAAGCAGATGAAAGTATCAGGCAATTGTCTGTGTCTCTTCCAGTCTCAACAGGAAGCAATAGGGTATCACCTTGTACTCACTTTCCAGTCTAGCCTGTCTTGTGCCTTTCCCTTCTCTTTTTGGTACTGATATTATTCTTTAGTAATTTAACATTATTGGTGATTTTTAATCTCAAGGTCCACTTTCTGGGGAACCTTGGATAAAATAGCATATAATCCCTGGATCTGAGAGAGCCAACATCTTATCTGGAGCTTCACTTGCATGATTTGTGGGTGTACAGCATTTGGACTATGACATGGAAGGTTATCTCTCTTCAAAAAAACTACGTTCCCAATTCTGCCATTTCTCATTATTGGGCTTGAGTCATAAAATCAAAAGTCATATATTTATTCACCAAACATTTATCGAGCACCTGTGCATGTCAGGCACAGCGCTAGATCTTGAAACACAAAAATAAAAGAGGTCTGACCCCAGGACTCAGAGACCATGCCTCCAGCATATGGCTTTATATTTTTCTAATATAAGAACAAACAATGGCGCTGATTTTGACCTGAATTTTATTTTATATTTAATCAAAATCAAGGCTACATTTGATCAACTGAGGGTGTCCTATGAATACATACTTTGTAACATTACCTTGAATTTGCTCAAACATATAAAGTAAGTTTGAGTTGTTTATGTTTAGAAATTGAGGAAGTTGGGACCCGGAAAAGTTGTGAGTTGTCACATGCCACACAGACGGAAAGAAGCAAAGCATGCAGATCTCGTCTGACCACAAATTCAAACTGTTTCTATAGCCACTCCTTTTCACCCTCCTCATGATATCCCCACTTAGAATTTCTGCTAAACTGTCACCCCTGTTTCAGCTACGATTGGAACAGAGCTCACTGTTCAGACATGAAGTGAAGTAGTGCAGTGCTTCAGACCACACTTCCTCTTCCAAAAGGAGACGAAGTCTTCCAGTGCTGCAAGGAATATTTTCTTTTCTTTCTGGAATTTTCAAATTCTACAAATAGAAAACACTAATGTGTTTTTGAATGCATATATTTACATTTTAATAATTATCTAAAATTAACACAGGCTTATTCTGGAATAAGGAAAAGCATTGACAAAGCCTTGCCAATGTGTGATTACATTTGGCATTGACAATCACGTTGTTGCCAGTAGTATGTTAATTGTAGAAAGCTACAATTAGAAAATAACAGAGGAAGTTGGCAGACTTCATATTACTTAATGGCAAGTAAAGGCTATTAAAGGAAGAGGTCATCAATCAGAATCTGGAAAAAAAAATGAACAAAAACAAATTATTTCTTCAAAATATGAATGACCTGGGCTTAATAAGATAGTCTCTTTGAACAAAGCAAAACCCTGATCCCATATAGAGTTTTTAGAAAGGTTGAGTTCAGATAGGCAGTCTTTCAGAAGCATATTTGGGGTTGGTTGACCTCAGCAAAAGAAGGATGTGACTAGTCTGGCTAGTATGGCTTAGTGGTTGAGTGTTGACCTGTGAACCTGGAGGTCATGGTTGATTCTTGGTCGGGGCACATGCCCAGTTGCAGGCTCAGTTCCCAGTGTGGGTCCTGCAGGAGGCAGCCGATCAATGATTCTCTCTTATCACTGATGTTTCTATATCTCTCCCCTCTCCCTTCCTCTCTGAAATCAATAAAAATGTATTTAATAAAAGAAAAGAAAAGAAAAGAAGCTAGAGGCTGATGCTAATGGGCTGCTGTTAAGAGTACTGTATTTGCTTGTCACTTATTAGCTAGCTTTCAGAGGTGTATGTTGAAGGCTGGCGCTGATTAACTGAGATGGGTTTAACACCAGGTCTGGTGGTTAGCTGTTACTATGAGTAATGAATAATCAGTCATTCTCATTCTGGAAATGAAGTACAGACATGTTTTTTCCCTACCACCCCCTATATTTTTTTTCTAGCACTAGGGATAGAATGTTATCACTACTGTTGACTCTCTTTTAAGTTGATGTCTCTCTTGAGGGTGTCTCGTTTTCAGTTTGAGTGCTGATAAGCATAATTTTCATTCTATTAATATTATTATTAAATTATTTGTTGACTCATGTCTGATAGGAGGCTGAAGATCTTTTGTCATTTAAAAATACAATTTTATGGGTAAACTATTATTTCTCAATACGTTGTAAACCCTTTTGTAAAACCTCAAAGCCTTCCAATTACAATATTAACCTTCAGGGTAAGCTTTTAAGGCTCTGCACAGCGAACAGTCAATGACTTTGAGACATATCACAATGACTCTTAAGTATTGTAAGGAGGAACTGAAAAGTGCTTGGCAAAAATGCTTCAAGATTTCTCAGGCTTCACAAAGAAGGGAGGCCCTACAGCCTTACAAAGACTGTCTTGGTAACCAGGTTATCTTCCACTTTTGCTTATAGATTTTTAGTTTAAGTAAGAATTGACTGTTCTACTCATTGGTGGTGTTAATCCAGGCGTCATATGAAGTTTAGCAAGTTTATTTTATTATCCATAATGATTTAAGCATAGGAATTTAATCAGTTATGTGACCCTGGAAAGTAATAGATGGTTCCAAATTCTGCTAAGAATAGGATTGACTTCAGTTCATAATCTCAGGTAAGAAACTTCCCAAAGTCTTTCTCCTTTTCTTTATCAAAAAGATAGCATTGTAAACTGCATTTGATTTTTTTGAACTATATGTCTTTTACATAAACAGCAAATGCCTATGAATAATAGAAAGTACAAGTAAATAATAGAGGATACCAATTTGGGGCATTTTCACTTATTCTTCTATAAGTGCCTTCTTACATTGTGAAAATGTGGTGTAAACTTCATTTTCTGTAAAAGTTCTAAACTACAATGAAAAGTAATTTACATAAAAGACAGCAGGTACGAACGTTTTGCAGCATATTTTTTTTTCTCCATACAGGAAGAGAAAGAGAGAAGGAAAGAAAAGAAAATCATCAAAAAGTTTATGAGGTCGTATCTGAAATGAAGTCGACATTAAAAAACAGCCCTTGGCTTTTGATGGAAAATCACTTAAAGTCATCCAGGTTCCATGGAATGCATTTAAAGCAATATAGCAGATGGGGCTTTGAGTAACATCTTGAGTTAATTTATTTTTGAAGTACACAATGAGTTTTTTATAATATAATTGAATTAGAGTCAGAGGGAGTATCTCTTGTTATTTTATAGTTACCTTACAAAAGTATCAGAATATTTGGGGGATTATTTTTAGATATGTAGGCTATACTCTTAAATGAACATCAGACATATAGCTTAAAAATGTTCTTTTTAGTTTAATTCTGAGAAGTTGCAAAGATGCAGTATTATAAAGCTACTCTTGTGATGCTGAGCCAACCAGCTTGTGTGGCATTGAACAAGGTCTTAGTTGATATTAGGATAGAATTTGAATTTCTTATTATATTCATCTTATATAATAAAAGCGTAGTATGCAAACTGTCCCCTCGACCAGAAGTTGTCCGGGAGTTCGACCAGGGGGTGGGGCTGGCCAGGGGAAGAAAGGGAGTACACGGCCGGCAGCCAGCAGCTGGGCCTCTAGTATATTAAATAAGAAATTAACTTGATTTTTTATAAAAAGGCCTTTAATCTGTTCTCCAGCTTCTGCTGCATAGAAATAGGAAGCCATACTTTAAGTTCAAAATTAACTACTTACAGCAATTTCATTAATAAAATTAAGAGAGAGTGTGTGTGTTGTGCTTAAAATCTCAAGGGTGCCTGCTTTCTCTTTCATTTTTGATATGAAAAAAATGAAATAATAAATATGAATAAAGTGACATGAAACTGACAATCATTTTACTTATGGCTTGTCATAGTATACTTGTTTCTGTAGTTTTTAAAAAATACCTTTATAATTTGAGAAAGCCAAATAATACTAACCAAGTATAACTTGAGGAAGGATTTTTTTTTCCAAATCCGACTTCCCATTTCATTACACTTAGAAAAACATAAAATCAGATATTTTCTTAAAATACATTATATTAAAATCCTGTAATCCATTTGAGGAATCTTGGAAGCCTGAAGAGAAGCTGTGAAAAAAAGAACATACACTGCTCTTTTCTGTGTTCTGTTTTAATATCTCCTAAGAAGAGACACTGTAGCAGAAACTCTGAGTGTTCCCTGTTCTTCATCTGGAGTCCAATTTTCTCTTGGCTTTCCAAGGACATGAGGTTCTTTCTGGCGCACAGAAGTTATTGTAAGACATCGCGTACACAGAGGCATCCATCATAAACTGCTTGGTAGATCTGAGGATGACAGGTAACTTGTCAGCAGGCACGTTCCTTGCCGTCCTCTGTTGCAGCCTGGCAGCCGCTCTGCACTCTTTATTGAGCTTGCTTTTGGCAGACACGTTCAGAAAATAGAGCAATCTAATCAAAGCGTCCAGGAGACTCCTGACAGAACATGTGCCACTTTGGAGACATTTGCACTTACCATATGGCAAGGGCATCTTACACTCTGAAATGGTGATTATTTGAGTTTCATTCTTTGAAAAGCATGCAGGATTTATAATGGTGCAAATGCACCCGTCTTAAGACAATTTATAAGTTGCACAGTTAAATCAAAGAGAAGTTTGAGTGTGAATTCCATGATAGTATAGAAATGCATTATCCCAGTCAGTCCTTCTTCTTGTCTACTTAAACTATTCCTAAAGTGATAATAAAACTATTCTAACATTTTCAAATTTCATATCATATAAGTTTATGCCAAGGGATGATGCAGTAGAGACAGTGATAATAAAAAAAAAAAAACACAAAAAACAAAACACAAACCATTGGCTTAAATAATGGTGCTTAATTTTTCTTTCTTTTTAAATACGTTTTTATTGATTTTTTTTTAGAGAGAGGAAGAAGGGAGAGGGAGAAACATTGATGAGAGAGAAACATCGATCTGGTGTCCCATGCACGCCCCCTACTGGGGATGAGCCTGCAACTGGGCATGTGCCCTGACCGGTGCACAGGACTATGCTCAACAAACTGAACCACACCAGGCAGGGCTGATGCTTCATTTTTCTATTAATTATCCGTTAATGGTGAGTCAGTTGGCTCCATGTGAGCTTTACTCTAGGATGCAGACTGAAGATTGGCACTATCTGGAACACAGTTTTCTGGAAGAGAAAAAGGAGATATCCAAAGGATCGAAAACTGACTGAACTTCTATTAGGAAATGGTACTCATTATGTCTACATGTAATTGGCCAAAGTAAATCACAATGCAATCCTGGTACCCATCAATGTTGCTCAGATATTTCTTCTTCCAAAAAGAAAGTCAACTAAAACATATACTTATATATAAACATAAGGTCCATGGAGGAGAAGTATATACCAATTCCTGGAAATACATATATTTGAAGGTAGGCCATATGTATTGAAATATATATTAAGCAACTTATGTCTGATTTTGGACTTCAGTTCTGCTCTTGATTTATACTATCAGATGTTCACTTGGTAATAAATTATTAAATTATATGAATATAAGCATATATATTTCCTTCCCTATTTTATTTTTGAAAGCAAAGGAACATTACACTGTTTAGAATGATATGCCATTGCTACACTTTATAAGGATTGGGCCTAAACTGGCAGTCAGACATCCCCCAAGGGGTCCTGGATTGAGAGAGGGTGCAGGCTAGGCTGAGGAACGCCCCCCCTCCACCATGCACGAATTTCATGCAGTGGGCCTCTAATATATATGGTTTAAATCCCAGAGTGTTATTTTTCTTAGGATATTTCTGTAGTGTTTCCTAATATTGAAGAGTAGCTTGGCCATGTATTATATTTGTCAATGCTTTACTTTTCTTTTTGCTAGCCTAACTATTTTAGAATTGGAGGCCAACATCACTAAATTCTTTATTTTACTTGATAAAAGTTATTGTTCTCTAGGAACAAGTAATTACATAAATTATCTGATGGTAGGAGATATTTAATTAACTAACCAATGTGAAGAATACTGTAAACTCTGAAATGAGCGAAATATACAGAAGATTAGCATCTATTCTAAGATAAATGTGTCTTCAGACCTTGAACAGGTGTTACCAGGTGTATATAATTTTCCTTGGTCCTCAAAATCAAATTTCAGAGCTATTCCTCTGGTTCTTACCAGTACTTACAAATTCTTGTAATTCCTTCAGTGTATGGCCTGTTTCACACTTATCAGGCCCAGCATGTCAATAGGTGGCATCTACTATGACCAAACCCTAAGAGATGGCCTGGTGGGCAGAAAAAGAGGAGAGAACTGTTTCTGAGGGGTTTATTCTTGCCTTGAAGGAAAGGGTCTCTGCAGCATCTTTCAACATAGTGGAAGTGCCATCTCTTAATAGGGAAGGATGGGCCAACTCTTCAGCTTCTGTTAATCCACAGAAGAATTGGTGGATGTCTGAATAATCAACTTCCTCAAGGGCATTTCTCCAGATATTCTCATCCCGTGTTTCAGAGTACGAGGTTTCTCCCAACCAGAATCCTGACGTCAGTGAGACTGATCTATGTTGGCTAAGCATTCCTACATTCCTGGAGCTCCAGGCCTCTAATGACTTGTCTTTGAGCCAATGTCACCTACCAGCTGAGTCCTGCAAGTTGTAGAAATGGATCTGCCTTGGTACCTGACAGTGGTCTGCCTTTGGCTGAAAGCATCCTATGGAAGGTGTGGCCTAGGCATGAATGTGATGGTGGATTCAGAGCATAGCCCAGGGGTGGGCAAACTTTTGGACTCGAGGGCCACAATGGGTTCTTAAACTGGACCGGAGGGCCGGAACAAAAGCATGGATGGAGTGTTTGTGTGAACTAATATAAATTCAAAGTAAACATCATTACATAAAAGGGTACGGTCTTTTTTTATTTATTTCAATAGTTTTATTCATTTCAAACATTTTAACAAGAAGAATGTAAACATTAATTATTATAATTTGAAACTTCAAAAAATGGAGGAACCATAGCACAATAACATACCTTATATTGAAGATGGCAAAGGCTCTTACCTCAGAAAGGCTCTGATACTGTGCTCTCCAGGGGCGTGTCTCCCTACATCACCACGATAACGTGTCTACGCATTCCCTGGGTGATGTCGGGAGACGTGTCCGCGGGCATTACAAGGAGCCTCTGGAAGATTGAGAGGTTGTTCCTTCTACTGAATGGGCGGATATAAATCCGCCCACTCAGAAGAAGGAGCTGCGGCCGTGTTTCCCAATGTTGCCATGTTAACACTGCTGCTGGTGAAGGAGCGGAGGGGAGAGCAAGAGAACCCTCCGCTCTTTCGGCTCCGCGGGCCGGATTGAACAGCCGAACAGGCTGGATCTGGCCCTTGGCGGCATAGCCACTGGGTCCATGTCAATTATGCTTCTTACAGAGGGAGAGTTAAGTGACACATTGTCATGGCCTGTCTTCTGGGGGCCATATAAAGGGCTGTATCTCAGGGCAGGGCTGTCAGCTCCTGTCTCCTATTTGTCTGAGATTCTCTCCAGGGGTGTTAACTTCCCACACATTTAGGATGGATATGCGTGGGTGCCCACAGTGTTTCTTGGTGTCACGTGCCTTAGCAGCAACACTAGTGTAGTGCAAGCCTGAGGCGAGGGGTTGTTGCTGTACGCTGGTGTGAAATCAGTCACCATGGAGGAGGCTGCGCAGGGCACATGCAAAATTGCTTGCTCTAAAGCTGGGTCATGTGAAGCTGACAGTGTAAAGTGGTAGTTCTGTCACAGCATTCGCTGAAAATGGAACACTGAATTGTGTAAAATAGTTAAGTCTATTCACGAGAATGTAATAAATTTTATCTTCTCCCATTCTAGTAACTCAAACCATAACTATTATCATATCTTAATCAAAGTAAGTATATTTCTCAGTGGATCTAAGCTGAGATTAATTATATCACCTGGTTTATTTTTAATAAGCAAGCTCAAATATTTAAAAGATCATATATTCATTGGAATATTTTAATATGGATTTTAAAAATAAACCCCTAAGGTTTACTTTGAAAAATGTTTTAATCCTTCTAATTAAGTTGTGAATGAGGAGTGACCTACATCAGATTATATATTTTTTCCCTAATCGGCGGTAAGAGAAATAGAACAGCATGTTTAGTCTGAAAATAAGCAGCCTGGTTTGTCTGAATATATTTATAGCTGGTATATTATCTTTTGCTCTTTATGCTCGGAAGATTAGGGCTCAATGTATTTTGAAGGAGAAAAAGTAGAACTACCCTGGGAAGTAAAACTATTAAGAGCAATGGACTTTCCCACCATGAAACTGCACAAAAGACATACATATCGAGACCTATCAAATGTGCCTTTAACTTCTGCATAGGGGGTAGAAGGCTAACAGAGAAACAACACAGGCAGTTCCGAAAGTAGCCTGAGACCAAGGTCAAGCTATCAAGTATGAAATGGTCGAGCTTATACTAGTTCCAAACAATTTCACACTGCAGGTGGAATGAGATCTAAGAGATGAAAGCAGTTAAGACGAAAGATTCGAAATGGAAAGATAGGAAAAGCAAGTGTCTTACATCCTACTAAATACCATTGGTTTTATATCATTTTAAAATATCCTCATGTACGTTTTCACATCCAGGATCACACATTTGTATTTACAATAAAGGTGCATATCTTTTCGTCAATGCTCTGCCTCCCTCCTACTTTTTAAAAAGCCTCCATATCTGGATCCCAGGTCATCAGTCTATGGTGCTTAGTACTCCTTTATGTTGTAGGACATCTGCTGGCTGCTGGTCAAACCCCTGAGTTCTTACAGATTTTAGCCCTGGTTTATTATTATTCTCTCCAGATGATTTCTGTCTCAGTTCTGTTTGGTTTTATTATTCATAGACATCAGCTTCCCACACCTGGGTATCTTGATTCCTCACATTTTTTCTCCTCCCTGCCCTTTTCTATGCTGCCTCCACTATTTTTTTCCTATAATAGTCTTGAACCCCCCAAAATGATACCCCCTATAATCTGCTTCAAGCATCACACTCTTAGTCTGATGTTCATCCCCTCATCTTTCTCATTTGCTCCCTCTTGCTCTGACTTTAAAAACATAATTAAACCTCATGAGCACCTACAATGCATTTAACCCATGGTTGTCCAATAACCCCTTTATGCCCTCATTTGCTTTATTTAGCTTAAATTTTATAATCAGTTTCTAAATACACTCTCTTGCCCTTCTCTCACTTTTTGACAGTTTTTTTTTTAAAACAAAAACCATATTTAATCCAAGCCAGCATTCCTGTAGCTGGGTGGAAGGCAAATATCATTCTTACTAGTTTGTTTGTTTGTTTGTTTATATTTTTATTGATTTTAGAGAATAAGGGAGAGAGAGATAGAAACATCAATGATGAGTGAGAATCATTGATGGGCTGCCTTCTGCATGCCCCACACCTGGGATTGAGCCCACAACCTGGGCATGGACCCTGACCAGGAATCAAACCATGACCTTCTGGTTCATAGGTTGATGTTCAACCATTGAGCCACACTGGCCGTGCCTTACTAGTAATATTAAATCATATTTTGACCATTATATGACCATGACTCTCACATGGAGCCCTAATGCTGCCTAGCAATTTCATTCCCCTTTCTTCTAGAAAATGATGTCATGTTTTTTCCTGGCTCTTCATACCACCAATAAGACCTGTTCAATCTCAGCTAATGATCTAGTTTTCTATATGACCAAAATGAGAGAAACATCTAGAAAAGAGCCTCTGGGCATTCCTACCATTAGGGGCTGTCTACCAACATATACACTATTTGTTGTTTTTTTCTTCCTGCTATGGTGGATTAACAACTCCTTTTCCTCTCTGAGGCCAAATTCCCCTCCCCCGATCCCATTCCCTTTTTCAATCAATTTCATTCTCGTGTGTCTTACATCATCAACATTTCTTCTCCATTGACTCATTTCTCATTCCCAAGAGCACATTGACATGATATTATTTCTCCTCTTTAAAAAAAAGAAAATAGAAAACTTTTTTTTTTAAATTTCCACTTCCCTTTCTAGCAATCTATCTTCTGTCTGACATGGAAAAAAATCCTCAACTGTGTTTCTGCATACATTCTTTCCAAATCTCCCATCCTATTCTCTCTTATTCGCTCTTTTATCAGTCTCCAGTGTCTACCCAATTATTAAAACTTCCTAGTCCCAGTTGATAAATTTAATATTCATCTTACTTGACAGATCAGCAGCCCTTTGTCCCAGTTACTTATTCTCTCTTCCTTAAAATAATTTCTCCAGTGTTCAGGCTTTTATTATATTTCCCCTCTCATGCCTCTCAGTCTCCTCTGCTGGTTCTTCCTCATATCTAATGCCTCCTAATAGAAGAGAGCCTCAGGTTCAATTTGGAGACAACTTTCTTTATATTTTCTCCTGTGGTGACCCTATCTACTCTCGTGGTGGTAAATATATTTTATTCTATGAAATTGACAAATGGCACTTGTCCATCCTACTTTTGATTCAAGCTCTTGTTGAGGAGAGGGCATTGAAGAGAGCTACCCTGCTAACGCTTTTAATGCCTTATCCATCAACTAGTTGTTCTGGTCAGTATTGGAGCTGCCCTTTTCTCTTTGTCTTTCTCTCACTTTGAGCTTATCCATGAGAAAATTCTGATGGTTCCACTTTCAAAGTGTATCCAGAATGTGTCCATTTTTCACTGTCTCTGTCATGACTTTTCTGGTCAAGCTAGTAACAGACCATCTCTGAATGAATGCAAGGGTCTCCTCTTACTACTTCCAACCTTTTCCAAAGATTTCACTGATATTTGTCAAGGAATAATCAGACTGTACAATCAATCTGTATCAAGGCTGGAGTATTTTAGCTTTCCAGGCAAGAGTGTGTGTCACTGTGAAATGAGATGATTGAGTCCATCTGAATGTAAAATCTGAGGGCAAAAACGAGAAAAATCCCCTGATTAACATAGATTTCTGAAAGTCTCCTTTTAGTTGATTATAGGGGATTGAAAACTTCCTGAGGGTCAGTGATTATTGCATAATGATATCATTTATATGGGTAGCAACCAGGGCACAATTCCCAATTTTTAGGAGTAGTTTTTTTAAAGTTCCCACAACTCCAGATCATGCAGTAAATAGATGCTGGGCACATGTACAAGGTTCAAGCAAACATTTCCTTGATCATATTTAACCTTTCTTGTTTTTCATAAAATTTCAACTATTTATTTTGGGCCTTCATTAATACCCTTAAATATTAGAATATATTTCCAGCACTAAAAAAGAAAATAAAGATGTCTTCCACAGATTGAATTTGAAATTATAGAAAATTGTATGCTTTGGGAAAATAAAAGTTAGCTGTAAAATTCAATTGGTTTGATGCTAAGAAACTGTCCCCAGCTGCCTAGCGCAGAATTAGATAAGAGGTAAGGAAAAGGACTCAACTTTTTTCAGTCCCCATATAAACTGCTTATCTGATCTATTCCATTAGCTCTCCTTAGAACTTACTGTGAAATCCTAATGTCTGTTTAGCACTGTGCTGGTGTGGCTGAAATGGTTTCATTGATATTATTTCTGAGTAGCAAAGCATTTACAAATGTGTTATTGGAAATTACTTCTCTGTAAATATCCACCTAAACTGAATATCTCTGCTACCACTTTTTGAGTTTCCATTTAATGACGGCTGCTGCAGCTACGTTGGCTGCTTAGGAGAGCACCTCTGTGCCAAAATGATGCTCTCTCTAAATGTATGCTTCCCCAGGAAGGGGGCCAGCGGGAAGTTTCAGTGGGTTGTTTTCAGAAGGGCTGTGGGAGGGCCCAGGAGCAGCAGTGATGGCAATGGACATGAATCTATTAGAACTGGTTGTGTGAACAAAAGGGAGGCCTTCGGGACCTATACGTGTTCTTGTGAGGAGCATATATTTTAGGGATATGAGTACTCTTCTAACACATTTTTGGGAAAAACACAAATCTTTGTATCTTTCATATTTTGCTTTTGTGGAGCTACTTTACTTTATGCCTGCCAAAATCTCAGCTAGAAATTCCTAACGTGCTAACAGAGCTAATCTCTGAGATTCCTTCCAGCTTCAAAATTCTACAACACTGTGGCAACTAGTACTGAAAATGTACTCATGGTTATAGTTTTCTTCCTAAAATAAGAATGGCATAAAACAGATGAAGATCCAGGTGCCACATGAAAAGCAAAATGACTAACTGTATCAACATGAGGTACATCTTGTCCTCATTGCTCAACTGCAAGGCACATTTTATGGAGTAATTTGGATCCTTATATACATCCATCCAGTGTGTGGAAAAATTAATTCCATACCAGAAAATTGAAAGCATGTTAGTCAAGAAAGTTATGAAGCTGGTAACTTTGGTTATTGTATTTTCTCAACTATTTGTCAGTAAACATTTCTCTATCAATTGAAGATTATCCAAAAATTATAGGTACTTGCTATTGAGAGAGGTAAGGTTCATGCAAGTGAGCCAGAACATTAGGTATTCTATTAATACATATAAAAACTTGATGTACAATAATGGTTGTATTTTTCATGAATAAAAAGTATATAATTCAGGAAAAAACAATGAACATAGATATGAAAAATTTCAGAGGCAAGGATTTTAAAATGATTTTAAGAGATGTTGATTGCATAAATCTTTGACTCTAGACTTTCCACTCATTGAGAAAACCAATGAAGTTAATGTTTAAGAAATAAATGAAGAAGTTGGATGTACAATGCAAACATGACAAGATGTTCAAGTAAATATTTAAACATAGATCAAATTGTTTTGATTTTTTTGTAATTATAAAAGGAAATATAGAATCAAACTATTGACAATAGCTCTATACACCTAAATGAAACAGCATCAGCACAAATAGAATGGTATCTTAGCGGCACAGATATCTTACGCATGTCATTTGTTTTATGTGGAAGATGGATGCTAAAGCTTGCTTTCCCCATTGGTTCAAGTTTCTCTTTCCTAAGTGAGGGCACATTTTAGGCACTTAGATGATCCTTAGAGGTCTGAGTGTGCAAATTTAATTACCCTCTAGAAGAGAGTTTCTCTCAGGGCTGAGGGAAGCTGCAGGCAGGGGCAGTGTAGAGAACATCTGAATGCTGAGTGTGGAGAGGTAGAGAACACTCCAAAAGATGATCAAAGGCTGAGGATCATGAGTAGGATGTGACTTTACCAAATGAATTTTAGCTTCAAGACCTGTAAGTGCCATGTTTAAGGTGTTACTCCTTGTTAGGAACACAAAGATTATTAGAATAAGTTTTTTTCCCACAGTATTTTAAGGGACTGTTGTTGTTTTTTTATGAAAGTATGATTGATTACATTTAAAATAATCAGAGAAACAATAGAATATATAGACACTGAGACAGGAATCCTAGTTAATGAGTTTCATATGGTGAATAAAACTTTGAAAGATATGTTGTTGTTTTTTCAATGAAATAAGGAGCGGGGTCAAAGCTGAAAGTGAGTATCCTTTGAGGACAGAGGATAATGTATGAGATATTGGTCTAAGAAGTGGATGAAGACAACAAAGCACCATTGTTGAGCAGTATAAAGGCTCTCTTGAGATGAGTGATAAGAGAGATAAGTCTGAAGGGCAGGCTCTAAGTAGATAAAGCTGATAGAGTAGATAAAGTTTTAGTCAGGGCTGAGATTTCAATAAGAATGCCCAATGAAGCAAAATAAGGGCAAAAAAATGAAGAGAAAGGGGGAGATTGTATTTGTTGATTAGGGAAGTTAAGTTCTAATGAAGAGAAGTGAGGATACAAAGGGGGTAAGGCAGAGTAAAGATGTTATAGGATCAATGAATTATTATTTCCTCTGATATCAAAGAATAAATAGAGATAAGTAAGCTAAATTGTGAAAATTAGAGTCTTGTCAGCCTTTGCCAGAGTTTATAATTTTTAAAAAATATTTATATTGGTTTCAGAGAGAAAGGGAGAGGGAGAGAGAGATAGAAACATCAATGATGAGAGAGAATCATTGATTGGCTGCCTCCTGCACACTCCACACTGGGGATTGAGGTCACAACCCAGGTATGTACCCTGACTGGGAATTGAACTGTGACCTCCTGGCTCCTAGGTCAACTCTCAACCACTGAGCCACACTGGTCAGCTTATAATTTATTTCTGAGGTTTACTTTTTCAATTTGATCAGAGGGGAAAGAAATATAATTTTTAAATAGAATACATAAAATGGATTTTCAAATAAAAAATGTATTGGGAAACAGGTAGTAAGAGAATATAGATATATAAGAGAGATGATAGATAGATAGATAGATGATAGATAGATAGATAGATAGATGATACAGGTAGAGAGATAGAGTTTTAAATAAACTAGAACTAAATAAAATAAATCTATAAATAACACAATTTTGTTGAATCTTCAAGTTTTGGAGAAAAGAAACAACCATATGATTTGTTTCTGCACAGCCTCTCTGCCTTGGGTCTGTGAAAGATCACATGTCTGATAAATAATGAAGCAGTAGCCAATTTGATTCTGAAACCCCAGGAATAGTACTGGCTGCTGACAAAGGAATTATATTCTCATTTTCACTAAGCCTCTAAGATGTCCTCTCAAATAAATATTCTAACTGTGATAGCAACAGACACAGTAATCCATGAAAGAAAAGACCAGTAGTGAAAAGTAACAGAATTCAGACAAGGAAAGCGATTGCACTAAATGCATTTAAGCACCACATTATTGATGACTTTTGGCAATGAAATTTAAAATGGAACTGTGTAGTCATTTAACATTATCAGTTTCAGATGTAAGGCAAAAGTGAATAGTGTTAGCTTACAAGGAGATTAAACATTTTATTCTTCATTTGAAAAAGTAAATGGATTGGATGTTTTATGTTGACAGACTATGAAAAGGGAAATGCATTATTTTTTAAAATTTAGTAGTTGAGCTGGTTGAGCCTTCTTATTCCCATTTAAAATTCTCATTATAAATGATTTGACATATCTAGGAATAAATTGTGATAAAATTATTTTGATAATGCAGTGATTTTTTAAAAAAAATATAACTTTATTGACTTCAAAGAAGAAGGGAGAGGCAGAGAGAAGTAGAAACATCAATGATGAGAGAGCATCATTGATCAGCTACCTCATGCACACCCCACACTGGAGATCGAGCCTGCAACCCGGACATGTGCCCTGATCTGGAATCCAGCTACCTGGTTCATAAGTTGATGCTCAACCACTGAGCCATGCAGGCCAGGCAATACAGTGAATTTTTAAAAATAACTTCCAAGTCATTTCTGAGTTTCTATTCTTGTGGGAAAATATGCATAATAAAGCATGGCATAATTTGCATTTTACCAATATAGTTAAGATTTGAACTCTTACACACAACATAAGAACTGTTAATTGGCATCTTTATTACTATTGTTCAGGGGCTAACTGCTGTAATAAAAATGTTTGCTATGAAGATGAATATTTTTCTCTTGCAATAAATAGGAGGAGAAGGTGCTATTCAAATTGCTATCCTTAGCCTTAGGAAAAATGAAATCCTGTGTTATAGAATGAATATGCAACCAACATATTGTCAACTAAACTTAAATTCTTCCCCCAAAAACACCAAAATATGGAACAGGTTTTTGGAAGATGCTCATTAAATATCAAGAACATAACAAGAGTAAGAACCTGTGCGTGAAAGAGAAGAATCAGAGAAATGGTGAGAATAACTTTAACAGGCATTTGACTAGTTTATTTATATTGAATAAATAATTTTTAAATAATCATAAGTTCTAAGCATAGTCCTCAATGTAAACACTTGTGTTTTAGAGATGAGTCTTTGCTCTATTTTGACAAATCAAGTTGAATGTGAGGAAGAATTTTGGCTACTAGCTATGTGATGTAGGCTAGAAATGAAAATCCCTCAGTTTTAATTTTATCTTCTTCAATAAAAAGCTATGACACAGACATATGAAATGATACTTGTTTTATATTTTAAAAAATATCAGATTACCTATGGGGGGTGAAAACTGACAAGGAGTTTATTTATTTGAATTTTAAATTTCTAAAAAGATCACTATTTATTCTGTATATATAAAACAAAATAAATGAAACGTTATCATTAGTATTTAGTGGGAATTTTTATTTATTTTTTATTACTTGCAAACAGATACTTGATTTTTATTATGAGTGGAGCAAAGGCAAAGTGTGTCATGGAAAAATATGTCTCAAAAACCATTAAGCAGGTCTAAAAAAGGTAAAATAAGTGAGATCCAGGTTACTAATTTAACTTCATTCATAGATAAAAGTGATATAACTGTAAACTTTAAGAAAGAGAACATGTCCTATTAAAAATGATGGCAGACTGTTTTGGACTGATTATTTAGTCTTTTCCAAGTTCATATATTGAAAAGCTTCCTCCCTTGCCTGGCCAGTGTGGTTCAATGGTTGAACATCGAACTATGAATCAGGAGGTCACAGTTTAATTCCAGGTCAGGGCACATGCCTGGGTTGTGAGCTTGATCCCCAGTAGGGGGTATACAGGAGGCAGCTGATCAATGATTCTCTCTCATCATTGATGTTTCTATCTCTCTCTCTCCTTCTCCCTTCCTCTCTGAAAACAATAGAAACATTTTTATTTTTAAAGAAAAGCTACCCCTCAATATGATGGCATTTGGAGATGTGCCTTTGGGAGTAAGTAGGTGTAGGTGGGGTTCTGAGAATGGGCCTTTAAGTTACAATTAGTGCCCTTGGAAGAGGAGAAAGAGAGAGGAGAGCTATCCCTCTTTCCAGGCACACTCATGGAAGAAAGGCCTGGAATCACACTGAGAAGGTGGCATCCATTGTCAGGAAGCCTCTTCGAAAACCTGTTAACAGTCTCTTAAAAGGTTAAACACAGCTCCCATAATACCCAGCCATTTCACATTATGGTATTCACCTAAGGCAAATAAAAACGTCCTATATAAGGAAAGGCTAATATGCAAATAGACCAAACGGCAGAACAACCCAACAACCGGTCACTATGATGTGCACTGACCACCAGGGGGTGCACACGGAACATGGGGGTGCCGGCCGTGGCGGGATGGTGGAGCAGGTGAGCGGCGGGTGCCAGACCAAGGCAGGGTGCTGTTTGGTGTCATCGGGGTGAGCCTCTGGTAGTTACTGAAAATTCTTTGCTCCTGTGCACCACAGTCCTGCCCAGTGCTCACACCCACTGCTGGCTCCGGAGCTTCTGCTCGCACCTGCTGCTGGTGCCTGGTGCCAGCCCTGATCATTCGGTGCCGTCAGGGAGTGTGAGTGGCGGCTGCCAGCCGCTATCACACCTGAGGGCTTCTCCACCTCTCCCTGCTCCTGAGGGGTGATCAGGGCAGCAGCTGCTGCTCGCACCCACTGACGTCACCAGTCCCGCTTGCACCTGCTGCTGACACCAGCCCCAATCACTCTGTGCCATCAGCGGTGTGTGTGGGGCCAGCACCTTCAGTGCGTGGAAGCCGTAAAGGCAGAAGCGGGCTCCTGGCAGACAGGGGACTGGGGAGCCTCAGCGGAGGGGTCAGGTGGGGGCATGGAGGATGGGCCAAGACCCACCCCTATGCCCACCACAGCCTCGCAGCCCACAGTTCCTTTCAAGGTGCACAAATTCATGCACTGGGCCCCTGGTATATCCATAAAAAGACATGTGCAAGTACGTTATAGCAGCCTTATTTGTAAAAGCCCAAATTGCACACAACCTAGTATCTGTCAACAGTAAATGGATATAAATATAATGGAAAAAGCTGACACATGCAACAGGATGGATAAAACACAAAATCATTAGGCCAACTGAGAGGTGTCAGAAAAAAAAAGAATACTAATTTTATTATTTCAATTATATACAATTTTAGGAAAATTAAATTAAATTATAATCACAAAACAAATTATTGGATATTTAATATTTGTCCCAGAGGCTTGGGACAAAGAGATGATTACACTGTAAGGAGATACATGGAATGTTTTGGGGATGAACAAAATAATCTGCATATTATTTATGTAGTTGGGTTTCAAGCTCATAGTTTGCTATCATTCACTTAATAGCATATTTTAAATATTCAAAACGTACTTATTACTCAATACAGTTGATTAATAAAATAAAATAAAAATTGGAGGTACAAATCAAAGTTTCCTTTCTCAAGTATTCATGTAACTTAATAAACAGAATTTGTCAGACTCAAGAATTTGGGAAAAGAGCTAAATAAGCCTATGGAAAATGAAAGTACATAATTAATAAATATAAATGTATAGTAACAATTAGAATATACAAATGCTAGTGTTGATAAATAAATTCAATAGCTAATACTTTGAAGGAAACTAATTAAATAGGTAAACCACCAAATAGGTAATCTAACCAAACAAGAGAATAATCACTAATTATAGGACAGCATTTTACTCAACTCTATTCAAATAAGTTTGAAAATTCACTTCAAATTCACAGAATATATAAATTACTAAGAGAGCATAAAATTATCATGGTAGGATTTGAGAAAGCTGTCAGCTCTTCGCCAAAATAAAATGACTGATTTTTCACAAGTGGTTCTATCAAACCTTCCAGATATAAATATTTCTAGTGTTATTTAAATGTTTCCAAACAGCAAAAAGAAGAAAAGTTTCCTCTCTCTTTTCTACCAACCTCCCTTTTTAAGAAGTTAACATAACCTTTAGTTATATGCTCTTAGCCTTCTTTAAATGCTTACTGATTTCAGTAGTGGGCTAGGTGAGTTAGGGTAACTGCCAAGGGGTTTCCCTGGTTGTGTAGGTCGGATTGCTTCCGGTGGCTTCCCTTATCTCTATTGGAAGATTGCAACCTCTGTGAAAACTGATGCTTTACCTCAGGGAACGTAGTCTGGCAACTGGCAAGTCAGGCTTGGGCACCCCACCACTATTAAACTAAGAAAATATTTTCTCTGGCAGTGAAACAACAAAGGATTGTCACTACTGAGTGGGACAGCTTTCCTCTTTCTACCTTCTGCTGTTCTGGACGGGACTGACTCTATGTTGGTTATAATTCATATAATTCCCTTCCTAACTATTTCAATGATTAAGCTAACTCATTTTTTCTTATAGATTTGTCTGAGTAATTCATTATTTAAATTTAAATAGCATGAACCAGTTCACTTTTATTCTACATAAAATATTTTACTAATTTCTCTCTATTATTTTTAGGGTTTTATCTGCTAAGAGAAAACATTTCCAACCCTGCCTACCTGAAAGCAATTATAATTTGATCTCTGTTGAAGAAAAGAAAATGAAAGATGAAGTTGAACCCTAGTTAACAATGAATGATAGAATATTTTTCCAGTATTTCTATTGTGGTAAAATATACATAATGTAACATTTACCATGTTAACCATTTAAGTATATGTACATTCACATTGTTGTGCAACCATCATCATCATCCATCTCTAAACCTTCACTAGATATTTTAAAACATAAATACATATAAAACTTTATTGACCTACTTAACCTTTTTTGTGAGGTAGGAAGATAATAGCAATATTTAAAAATTGTAGGAATTGTCACTTGCCATTTACACATTAATAGTCTTAACAATTAACATAGCTAGTTCTACATTTTAATGATAAAATAGCTAAAAATAGATACCACTTTTTTAGAAAGATTATTTCACGATTGTCAATGTACTGACTATACAGATATTATCAGAAGTAATACAACACCTCACAATTCAAGTGTCATGTATGAATATTAATTATAGCAAAAATCAATTCAAAATTTCAAACAAAATATGTAAATGACTCATTCTTTCTGCAGATGGTTTCTACTTCAGAGTGAATTTCTGCCAAGACTCCTATAAAATTTTAAAATAAAAATCAGTGTATGTAATTTCAAAGTTTTCTGAATCTTTAGTTGTTATTGATGAAATAAGAATTACAAATTGCCAGTTTCATAGACTTAAATTGATATGTGTTTGTGTATATATATATATATATATACATATATATATATATGTATATATATATATATACATATATATATGTATATATATATACATATATATATATACAAATTTAGTATAAAATTAAAATTATATATAATATATATACATCCTATATAATAAATGCGTACTATGCTAAGTGTCTGACCTTTCGGCTGACCGCTCAACCAGTCGCTATGATGTGCACTGACCACCAGGGGGCAGACACTCTGACTGGTAGGTTAGCTTGCTGCTGGGGTCTGGCCAAGGCCGAGGAACCCCGCCAGTGCACAAATCCATGCACCGGGACTCTAGTGTATATATATTATATATAATGGTAACTTGATAACTTTTAATGTGTGATCTGAAATTCCAGGTTTTAAAAATAAATTATTTTATTTTTGTTTGACTTTCTTCTACAGTATAACTTTCACATTTTTAACCTGTAAAATACAGCACCTATATTTGAATTTCACTTTAGAAACGTATATATATTTTACTTCTCTAAAAGTAAATGTATTTTACATAAATATTGTTTTTTGTAAACCATAATTATAATGAGTAGTTTCTTTCTCATATTTTAGTAATCTTACACAAGTCATGGATATTTTAAATGCAAAGTGTAAATGCTGCCTAAAACGCTGAAAAGGAGAGATGTTAATGTCCCTAACCAATTGACAATGATTTGGAGCATTGAAAACTATTCCCCTCAAATTATTTTGCTTCTTTACAGTTTTAACCTCTACTTGTCTCAAAAACTGATTTAAGGTTTAGTAAAATGATTGCATATTTTTAAAGTTGAGATTGAAAAGTAGCTCTCCAAAGTGTAAAGTCCCTCAGCATGAATGGGCATACTTCTCCTCCCAGTATTTCCTGCATCAGACAGGTTCACAGAGAGAAAGAGACTACACTCTAGGTACAGTATTTCAGGTGGTAAAGGACTGAATGCAGGTAATTAGTTGCTTATACAAGCATTGGAAGACCTGAGTAGAAAAGGTCAAGGAGGCTTTGAGGAAATACAGTGCAAGTGAACTGTTCTTGAAGATGTCATCTGCCTCAAAGATTGAAATGGGTGTTTTTCTCTGAAGACAGAAGGGAACTTTTGGTGAAGCTTCAAATTGGCTGCTGACAATATCCGTGAGCCTGTTCACAGCTTCCACTGGTGAATAATTGCTTAGGATTCTCTTCCAACTTACAAATTTTGCATGAGTGTCTCTCATTAGGAGACTCAAAACTGGAACCCTGTGAATTGGGCATGCTGGGAAATTTAGACCCAGGCTTCTCTACTAAGATAGAAATACCTAGTAAATGCAGAAAATACAGAGCTGCTGAAGGCTACCTGAGAGAAGCACGAGCACCCTTCTGAGAGAAGTGGAAGAGGAATGTGTGTAGAAGTTAGACGTAAAAAACCTTCCCTGAGCTTTCTAAAGCGATGTGACGCAATCTTAGATTATCATCAACTTCCTTAAATTGCTCTTTTAATTGATATTTGAGAAAATGTCTAAGAATGCTGGAAAGCCAATTCTATTTCCAATATTATTAGTATTTCATACGTTCAGAATAATTGGCAGAATATACCACAAGCATTAAATACACAAATACTTCAGAGAGTCTTGTAGGTGGCAGAGATAGGAAAGTAATAGAAATGTTACAAAACAACCACAAAATGTAATTTGCCACCAAATGAGTCAGATTTCAATATTATTAAGATAATGAGGCTGATTTTGCCAAATAAAACTTAGTTTTACTATATTCAGCTCAAAAATGAACTGATTTGTACCTAGGTAGGACTTTCAATCACAGACCCAGCCTCAGTTTGTATAGAAAGGCAGGCATTTTCAAGAATAGAAAATTAGGAAAATTCAAAAGGTTTCATTGATTGCCCCTTTATCACATAGCTTAGGATCTCAAATCACTTTACTAGCCCTACTAGCAACATTAATGAAATATTTCTTATTCTCACTCAGAAATGTAATTATTAGTGTGCTGCACAAAGTGGAGACAGTCATGTGGAGTCAGGATCAACAAGCATTTATTTATAGAGCAATGTGATGGTCTAGAGTTCCCATGACTTTGCCACCACAACCATTTGATTCATTTGACATCAAGGACAGTATACAGAACTTAATGTGTGCACATGTATGTGTGCACATGTGTGTGTGCTTGTTCTTGTTTTACGAACAGTCTGCTAAGACCTCTCTCTGCTTCTCCTCTATGATGGCTCCTGAGTCTACACGAAATTAGGTTTCCTTTTTACTTTCTAAAATCTGATATTGCAGCTATTTCCATTTTACATTTCAAGCATAAATTTTATACTCCAAATTGGACATTCCAGGTAGCTTTTTTATACTAATAAAAGGTACATTTTCCTATATCAGAAGCCCTATGATTCTTAAAATTTTGTACTTGTTCAATTTCATCTGAGTCCCCAGACATTTTATAAGTTAACAATATTCCGTTGTTCTCATTATCAATTGAATATTTGAGAGCCTATAGACCCCAGTCTATATCAGGTCATCACTATGAGGGCTATTACCTTAGATTAGGTTGCCTAGAAACAGATTCTGAGATTGGGGAGCTGGGTGCAGAGTTTTATAGGGAAGAGCTCTGAGTTCCCTGTGAAGAAGTGAGGTAGACATGAATTTAGGGAGACAGAGCAAGAAGCTCACTTTTGAAGCCCACGGGGAGATCTGGTGCTGAGTTAGCCTTTTCAAGGAATCTCAAATTGAGCCATTTGTATCCCTACATTAGCTAATCATGACGGGAGACTTCCCACATGAGCAGAAAACTGTTAACACCGCAGTCCTGGCTGCCATCCTATGAAGGACCTGCTTACAAGTCTGGCCTTTGGTTTACAAGGTTGGCCTTTGGCTGACATTCAGGAACCCGGATTTCAGGATGGCTACCAGCACCTTGGTTCCCTGCACCTACATTATTTATGCTAATAGTATGATTTATGCTGATTACCTGCTTTACTTTGGGGAGTACATGCCAAGCAAACGATACCTACATGATCAGTCCCTGGGAAAAACTGTGGACCCTTAGTTTATAATGAGCTTCCCTGGGTGACATTTCATACATGCTGTCACAACTCATTGCTTGGGGAAATGAACATACTCTGTATGGCCATTGGGGGAGGATTCTTAGAAGTTTGTATGTGGTTTCTTCTGGATTTTCCCCATGTTTCTTTTACTTGTGCTGATTTTGCTTTGTATCCATTTGTTGTTATGAATCATAGCCATGAGTATAACTACGTGCTGAGTCCTATGAGTCTCCTGAGTGAATCATCAAACTTGGGGGTGATGCTGAAGACCAGAGTACAACACAGAAGAGAGCTTTAGTCAAACACAGCGATTCCCTGTGGCCAAGGACAATTCACAGGGAAGAGCCAGCTTTGAGCCATTTGCAGCTGTTATCTCCAGGTGCATGGGACACGAGTTGGTCAGACTCAAAGAGGGGATTCAGATGAAAAACGGTTAATCTAATAATATGAATACTTGTGCCACTCAGATCCACATGCTTTTTCTATTAATTGTGCCTCATCTGGGAATAACATCTTCAGATTTCTAGTTAATGTTTTTTTTTTTCTTGGAACACTAATGTGAGACAGGTTAGTATGATGGAACTATAGCCTCTATTTCTGCAACATAACTAAAATTCATCAACTACTGCTCCCTCCCTTTTCTACGGTCCCTCAAACCTTGCTAGCGCCTTTGCTTGTCTATGCAATTTACCTGGAGATCACCTTGTGTTCATCCCTAAGGGTCCCAAATCACTTGGTACTTTTTTTAAACAGTATCTCCTCAAATATTAATGTATCTTTAAAATGGGGCATGGGATCACCAAAAGCATTGATTGGTGCATCACTTGAGCTCCAAAACTACTCTTTTTTTGCTCTTATTATATAACTAGTAGCCCGGTGAACAAAAATTTGTGCACTCGGGGGTGAGGGTGAGGGCTGGGGCCAGACCCCTCAGCCCGACCTGCACCCTCTGTCATGTTCCGGGACCCCGACCACTCCGGGCCTAGGCACAGGCCTACAGGCTTGGGGCAGCCTGGCTCCTGAGGCCCCATTTTATCAAGAGAACAAAGTCAGCATTAGTTACAGCCTTCACTGAACCCAGTACACTGCATCTGTGCACACAACTGCCTCGTTCAGGTGCCTGCTTCGCCCTACTGAATTACTAACATCTTGAGGACATAGCTCTGTCTTATCCTGCTTCTGTCTTATCCTGCTTCAACTTCAGTGCCTGGCCTGGTGCCAGGGACCTGAGAGGGTTTGCTGAGTAAGTGAATGAGTGAATGAATGAGCAAGTAAGTGAATGAGCAAGCAGCTACCCATCGGGATAGTTCGCACTCCGCTCTGGGCTGCCTGACGCAAACCCCGGGCAGTTCCCGCCCTGCTCCCAGCGGCCCCACTCCCCTCTTCCAGCTGCTTAGTTTGCGCAGGGCAAAGGCGGCCCTGGTGTGCCTGTTGGCAGATCGGTGCATTAACACCTGCCAGCCTCGGATCCCCGTGGGAGGGCCGTTTGTGGGCGTGGCCGGTGGCGGATGGCTTTGGTCCCGCCCACCAATCCTGGGTGGGGTCCCATATGGGCAGCCTGCCGCCCAGGTCGCAGATAGTAGGCCCGGATGGCAGCAGGGCAGGCGGGATGGCGCTGTCCCGCCCTGCCTGCAGTATGCAAATTAGCCGCCATCTTTGTTGGCGGTTAACCGCCATCTTGGTTGGCAGTTAATTTGCATATCGTCCTGATTAGCCAATGGGAAGCGTATCGGAGGTACAGTTAATTACCCTATTTGTCTTTTATTAGATAGGATAGCAATACTCCATCCTCATTATGATCAAGACCAATTACCCACATCAGTAAGGCAACTTTTTATTTGTCAGCAGGTCTCTTGGAATAAGGAGCCTGAAGTGACAGGTCAGCAACTATAACTTAAAACTCTATAGAACTCCTGCTGTATATCCAGGCTGAGCATTAGCCTTCTGGGAATCAAGATGCCTCATCTTACAGAGCCCAAATTTAAGGGTTTGAAAGTACAAATAACTCAACTGCATCTCTAGGAGTTATGACAAGTTAACCTCTATATCTCTATCCCTTCATTTCCAAACCTCTACATTGTACCTCTTGCAGGTACTGAGCCATACACTATGTTGATTTTAGTGTATACCACATCCTGATAATGCCAGGATATGATCTTATATCTCATCCCTCCAACTGTATCCTTTAGAAGGTATTCCTCTAGTCCTGTGGTTGGCAAACTGTGGCTCGGCAAAGTGGTGAAAATAGTGGATATCATGTTTATGGCCATTTGTCACTGCTCCTTTATATAAAGTAGATAATTATTCCTGGGCAATGTTATATGATAATTTATGCCAGTGGATGAAAGGCTTTAAGTATTCTCATGGTTATCCTGTCATGGTCCTGCAGGCAAGAAAGAAAAACCTATGCTGGGAATGTATGTCAATCCCATTCAAGGTGAATTGCTGTTCATTACAGAGTAGAAGCCAAATATAATTAACTTGTCACCAAATGACTGATTGTTTTTCTTATAGGATGGTTTCATATTGGAGGCTCAGGTTGGTTTGTTTCTGACAGGGCACATAAGTGGCAGTAGCTAAATTAGAGTGCCTATGCCTAGCAACCATCTGTGCCAGTATAGCTTTTCCATTTAATACTCGTTGTTTCAGCACTGGGTGGCCAATGACAGCAGTGACTAAAGTCAGTGGGCCAAGTCATTCTATCTACTTGGTTGGTTAATTGTGGGTTCCTTCTAGTAGTGTCAACCATGACACAAAGATCTTTACTTTGTCCACTCTAGTAGATTCATATCCATGCCTTTTCCTCAGAGATTGTTTATGGTCTTCCAATTTTTCTCCTTCCATGTCTAGGTTCAGTAATAAATGTGCAGTTATGGAGTCCATAGTTGGTTGAATGACCAAATACAAAACTGCTAAATAGATTGATGTTAATTTGCAAGAAAGTACTTAAAAACACATGCTAACAGAGCCTTTTCTGTTCCACATTTATACCAGTTCCTGGAACAGAGATGGCGTGATGAGTGGATTTGAATGTGGAACTAATTTAGAATATATTAGTAGTAAGTATATGAGATGGCAGAATAGGATGAGAAAAATATTGATGAGTTAGGGGGACCAGAGCAAATTAAATGAAATGTAATGAGAAAAAATATAAAGTATCAGGCTTAGCTCCAAAGAAACAACTGCAGAAACATAGAATGAGTCTTTACACCAGCATTTGTGAAAAAGATATATGCGTTCTGGGTGACTGCAGCTTTTCTATGATTCTGTTGCGTGGTGTGAAAAATGCAAATTTGATCTTAGACTATATTAACATAAATGCAGAATACAGAGTGGGGAATTGTATGGTCCCACTGTAACCTCAGACCAAAAAAAGCAGTTAGGGTAAAAAATCCAATTTGCATGCTAAATTTTTTTTAAAATGTCATCCGAAAATAGAATACATTTAGAAGAAAATGGCCAGTTTCAGAGAATGCCTTACTTTAATAAATAAATAAGAAAATAAAGCTTTTATAAGTATTTAAAGTACCTTGCTCTAGAATGATGAATATTAGATGTACATCACAGAATTCCAGAGGGGGGAAAAATGGTGCAATAAAAAGAAAATATGGGTAGTGGTTCCAAATAAGTATAGAAAAATTTACAAGTTCAAGATGCTGCTGGGATGGGTTCTGTGTTTGTTTGGGCTTTTGGAAAGCAGACCAAAAGTTTTAAAAGAATGTATGAGATTTAATAGGGGAGATGCCTATGGAAGATAATGGGCGTGAACACTCAGAGCATGTAGGAAGAGTAAACAGTAATGCAGGTCTGAGTCCTCTGAAAGGGGAGGGGGAAGGACGGAGACTTGAGTTGCAGTGTTGGTCTTAGAAAATCTCAGCCTTGTGGAGAGCAAATCCCAGAGTTGGAAGAGCAAGAGAAGAGTTGCATTTGGGAAGATAGGCCAGGTCTCTAGGACCCCTAGTCATTGGCTAGGTGCAGCCCTCGTAGGGTGTGGTTTCAATATGAACACAGTCTTGATGTATAGTGCCAGACACAGGTTCACTTATATCCCATTGTAAAGAATTCTGACTCTATCAAGGACTGGGTGCATGCTGACAGCATTTTTTTTAAGACATGTAACTTTCTGTTTCAAGGGCCTGACCTTGACCTAGAATCCCATGGGTTTATGCTATGCTCCTATAGTAAGGCTTACTATAGACTACACAGTGCATCTTTTGCTACCACTGGTTCTTCCAACACCTTACATACTGCTGGAGGGTCTAGGCCTTAATCAAAGCAAATAGCTTTCCATCACACCTGGTATATAGGTGAGGAAATTATTCTTAATGGTGGAATATATCACCCACCTCCAGTACCTCAAGATTCCTACTAGGTGTTATGCATGGTTCTTTATGATAGAAAACACAAGATACAAAAATTTGCCTTTTATTTTAGGTATAATTTTTAACTATTTGGACCCCTGAATTTTGTACTAAAATGGCACATCCTTGATATCCCTAGGGTTTATTTTCTGTATTCTGGAATTCATATATTTTGTTAAGGACTCTATCGTGCCAGCCACCTCTTGATTCTGTCCATTCTTCATGATGACATCAATATATTGGATCAATGTGATGTTCTACTCAAGTATGATTCCATGATTGACACACCATATGCTTTAGAGCCACTGCTTATGATCTCATGGTAGTCTATAAAATCCATCTGGTTTTAGCAGGGGCCAGACTTGTGAATGAAATGGAGATATTATGGAGACCCTTTCCTCTTCATTCTTTAGATCTTTATTATTGTACTAATCTCTACCATCCTGATATACCATGCATTATTATTTTTATTTACTATCTTATCTAATTTGACCTACTAAATGTTGTATTTTGGCAAGGTTTTCATTTTTACCTGGCCCAGAATTTATGGGGACAGAAGGACATAATACTTCATGTATCTGAGAAGCAACATCATCTTAGACCCTGTGTTCAACAGAGTTTTAGTTATCATATAATTTTCTTTGAACATTGTACTGTCATCCAAGCAAATAGCTATAGGCACTTGGAAAAGAACTTGGAAAAATAAAATTGTTAAAGTATATTATTGCTATGATGTTTCTGGGTCCTCTTTTCTATCAACCTGGACATCTCTTCAGTTATATGTGCTACGGATCAAAACTATGGAAACTGTATTATGACTATTACTGGGTTACTTCTCTTGACCTCCTTTTTTCTCATTACTGCTTTATTAAATCATATATTACATTCTGGTGTTATAACACAGTATCTTTTTAAACTACCCATCTCTTTTGCTCCTGGAGATGCCATGTTTCATTATCAGTTTCCATAACACCCTGTGGCTTAAACTTCTCTTGGCTGTCACTCTGATCTTGACAGTCATTACAAAAATCACATCTCCCGGAGGCTTCTGGTAGTCCTACCCTTTGCTATTAATTAGCCAAGCTGTGACCTTTCCTGCCTTCAGCTTTAACCTCCCAAGAGTTGCTACTGAACTTATTAATGAGGCTGGTGCCACTCTTACCAGTGTATCCTTGATGGCCTTGGTAAATGGTGTGTCCCTTGGGTCTTTTCATGAAACAAAATTATCTGTTGGGTCTTGTGGCCTCATTTAATATATCTATTCTAGCATTCATATTCCCCACACTTGTTTTTCTTTTTCTTCTCCTCCACCATCTGCCATAGCAGTTAAAGCTTTTTAGCTTCATTCAGTCTGGGCACTCATTTTCTTCAGGTTTCTAGGAGCCAACTTGGCAGTGAGTCTGCACCCACTGCAGCAGTCCTTGTTAGGTTGTTAAACACTATTTGCTGAGAGGATTTCCTTACAAACGAGGTAGGCAAACGGCAAGGTATGAGGCAATAGTCCCCATTAGACTATTCTCACTTCAGACAACAGCCATGATTTTGGAGGTTCCCAGGGCCTCCCTTACTTTAGACTAGCTGGTTACAAATATGCAGGTCCCAACACACTCCCTTAGGTTCAATAATTGACTATAATGACTTACAGAACTCCTTGAGAGTTATCAAACTCATAACCATGCTCATAACAGCAAGAGATGCACATCAGAACCAGCCAGATGAAGGGATGGATAGGGTGACATCTATGAGGATCCAAACTTGGTAACTCAGGGACATGTTACCATCGCAGCACTGAATTGTAAACATACCCAAAGAGTATCACCAACTAGGGAATCTCATCCAGGCCTTTAGTGTCCAGAGTTCTTGTTAGGGTTCAATCACATACTGTCTGTGTCTGAACGGGAGTCTTCAGTTCCACCTCCCTACCTCCTTCTCCCAAAGGTGAGTCACTACTCCCTCCAGAACTCTGAATTGGTATGGCATGGCTCACAGACCCATCATAAATCACATTGTTGGATTATTCCAAGGCCAAAGCCTCCAGGAAAAACCAAGACACTCCTTTCAGACAGGAGACTCCAGGGTACAAGAAATTATCTAACAGTAGCTGAGGGCAAAGGCTGGAACACTCTTTCAGTAAATAAAATTCTTCACTATACACCCCCATGCTGTTAAACTCACCCTACACCTTCCTTGTAGTCTGGCCTCTTTGACCGTGCACACTCATAATCCAGGCCCATGGGTACTTCATGGCTCTAAAATGCTGGCTGCTGCCAGTCTTTTCAGTTCCTGTGTGAACAGTCCCTTCTCTTCCTTCTCTGGTCTATCCTGTCTCAGACTGAGGAATACTGAGAATTAACACTAGTTATTAACCAGAAAGACAGGAGAGAAGGTAGGTGCAGATATTTAGAAGGAACCCTATTTTTCTGAAAGATCCCCCCTTCTTGGGGAGGTGCTAGCTTCTAATAGGAATAGGCAGGGATGAGCCACATCTGCAGTCTCTGAGGGTAGTTTGGAGAACAAAGTGTCCCCACATAATGTACCAGCATCCCAGGTTTTCTCAAATAGTGTTCTAACATTATATGAAAAACCATCCTCAGTTGCGTGTTCAATCACATTTAAATTTTTTCATCTCCTTATATAGAAGAGAAAGGCCTCTTTGTAAACTGTCGGGGCTGATCAGCAGACCCTGAGCGATAGATGAATGATAACTCTGACACACATTTCTGTGAAAGAGAGGGCTAAGGGACTGCCTGGCTAGAGGAACCAGATAGCCTCATTCTCCTTGAGAGTTATCTTCAGGCGTTTATTGTAACAGCAGTTTGAGCTAAAGTTTAACTTTTAGATAGAATCAGTAGGGTAAGCATTCTTGGAAGGACAGAGCAGTACCCTTAAGCATAAAGATTAAGCATAAAGATTCCGGTAAACATCCGAGGGTCCGCACGTACACAGACTTGTTTGGAAAGGTCAAGGAACAATTAGGGGTGGTTGTCTTCAGCCAACTCCCCTAGAAAATTATTTTGGAATTTCCCCCTTACTGACTTTCCAACCAAGTCTCCCATGCTCCCCCACAGTAAATAATCAAACAGGTCTTCTGGTCTTCACCCTTAGTTTCTTAAGCTCTAGGTTTTCATATCTCACAAAAGGGTGGCAATGCAACTTTATAATAACCATCCAAATACATTTCCCTGCATGCTTTGTTTTCTGTGCTTTGCAAATATCAGAATTATTACACTGGTTAGGGAGTTTTCCCAGCAGAATGTTTTCCTAAGTCAACACCAGGGAAAACATTACAGATAGGGCACCCTTATGTCAGAGAACTACTTGTGCCTTGAGCTGGGTTTTCAGTGTCTGCTGGCCAGTGAGTGAAGTGGCTCCAAAAACACTTCTTTCCACTGGCTCATGCAGGCATCACTCCCATTACCATTATGTAAATCTGTTCCTTGGAGAAATAGTCTCTTAGATTGAGTTAGAAGTAAAAAATATATATATTGTAAAGATTAACATCTGGAAAATGAAAATGAAAAAAGCAGGATTAAGCAAAAAAAGCAGCCAAAACATGAGATAGGAATGACAAAGACTTTATCAGCTAACAGGGAGTTACAGAGCAAATAATTTCTACTTAGAGGAGTCCTACATGGGGGAGAGTGGCAAGGCCCTTGGACTGCTACTAATTGTGTGGGAGCATCCTATAGAGAGCATGATCTTGGTCAAAAGATCTGAAGAGGCAGACCTGCAGGAGTTAATAGCTCAAAGCTATCAGCTAACCCCACTCATCCAATTCCTTCCTGAAGGAGTATCTGAGTCCCACATCTCCATACCTATTTAATTCCAATCACACCATGTTGGATGCGGTGGATTTACACTAACTTTGGTAAGACTGTTCTTTTCATAGTGTGCTTCAATTTAAAAAACAAACAAAAAATCTTATAAGCAGTAAAATTGGATAGCACAGTCTATACCATTTATGAGTTAAAATATAATAAACATGAAAATATTACATACAACTCTTAAAAGTATAATGCTAGTCATATAAAACATTGTATGTGCCAAGAAATAAATGCCATAAAAATATTAACTAGGTTTGCCTTTAAGAGGTAAAAGTTTGGGGGGTTGGAATATTAAAGTTATTTTAATATATCTCATTCTTTGTGGACTTTTGCAGCTTTTGCAAATATCTAAATATCTTTTATATAGATAGATCTATATATACCTCTCAACAATATATTGGCTCCTAAGGCAGCATACCCTCTGAAGCCAGACATTTTGTGTTCAAGTCCTCCCACATTTGCTGTGCCACTTTGATGGATTACTTACCTACTCTGTTCTGTTTTCTCATTTATAAAATTGAGATTATAAAAAATAATGCTCAGTGCAAATTTATTTTATGTTGACTACATGTGTTAGAAACTTCTATAGTCTGGGTTAACTATAGAATATTATTACTATTTTGGCAACTTTTTAAGTACAAAAACTGGATGAAATGATAGAATTTTGGAGTTTTTAGGCCACAGTTTGACCTGCTGCTTAGATTTGTAACTTGAAGGAAATAAGCTAATACCTATGAATCTTTATTCAATATATTCAAATTGAGAATAATTATGTAGAGTTTGCAGGGTTTTGAAGAAAGAATGTTGAATAAATGAATAAACGTAAGTTTTTGGAAAATGCAATAATAAGCCTGCAATAATGATGATGAACATTTTTACTTGAGAGATTTATGAAGTGAAAAGTCTCTTATAGCAAGTAAACCTCATGGAATCTTTTCTTCCCAATGAACTGGAACTTAAGTCATCATCATTACTACCATCATCTTCAATATTATCAACATTGTTATTTTCATTCTTAATTTTATACTTTTAGCCAGACTTAACTAATTCACTTATACAAGGAATTTTCTGAAACATACAAATCAATTGCTTTTTACCAAGAAAACAAACAGAAAACTATATTCTTAGCTGTTCCTTAGACTAATTTTTAATTCAAAAAAGAATACTCATGTTTGAAACAATGTATTCTGGCCTTAGATTACAGTTTTCTTTGCATGTGTTTAATTTTCTAACTTTAAGTATACCATTGGATCAAAGAGATAAGAGAGATAAAATATAGTCAATTAGCTAGAAGCTGTGCACACATATATTTAAGTGATTCAAGTAATTATCATTTTTATATTTAGCTTTAGAAATTAATACTTTCCACTTTCTCAAATTAACTTGATTACATGAAAGATGTCATTACTAGAATAAGATCAGGCAATGTTCTATTGTATGGTTTGCTTACTCCACAATACATTAACCACTTTTGGATTCATCTTGGACATCTAAAGAACTAAAAAAAGGTGACTGTCCTTACAACAAGAAAATGTATTATTCAGGCAGCAAATGAATGATTTTTCAAGAACTCATATGAGAAAAGAGGTCAAAGGACAACTGAACATTTGCTTACCTTGAGCAGAAGCAGAAAGAAACCATAAAAGCCTATGAGACCATTAAACTAGAAGAAGTGATGAATTGTTGGAAGCCGTGAGTTTATATGAGAGTGTGTAGCTCCTGGGGGCTGTATTAATGGGGGCATCTCACCCATTTGCATGCTTTTTCTTCTAGAAAACACCAGGCTTTCACAAAGAGGATCCAGAGAGATCCAGAGGAAGCTCTCTGCAATGCTGGTTGGAGAGAAGAGCGGTGACTGGAAATACATCCTGACCACTGCCCTATGCAACAAAGGCTTCTTCTGCAAGGGACGGTGACAGGACACAGGCAGAGTGCTAAAGGGTACTTTCTGGGCTGGGGAGGTAAAGTGGAGCAGGAGAGGGTGTGACATGCAGCTTAATTTTAATCCATATGTTTAATATAAATTCACTTTCGATTATATGATGTTAGTAGATATACATTTAAAAAGCTAAAAATAGTGTATTTTTGTGTATGTTAGGATATATTTACCTTAATAGTAAAAACTTTTCTATAATATTTATAGTATTTGTTATTGCTATTGCATTTGTCCCATTTAAACATCCCTATCTAGATTTTGCCTCTTCTGTTTCATTTTTTTAAAAAATGGCACACAGTATTTCTAACAGCTAGATTTAATTCCTAACAGGCTAGAAAATGTGAGCCATAAATTTGATAGTCAGAATATACATTAAAATATTTATACAGCTTAGCTTTTCCAGTAATGACTGCTGTTCAAACCTGGGAAATGACTCTGCGCTGATCCACCATGAAGAATCTGTGCTTTGACAAGCGCTTTGCAGCGGGTGGATATTAGGTTCCCTACTGGAAGTTGGATAGCGCACTTATCCCAATAGTGCAGACTTATTTACTGACGAGATGCTTCCATTTCAGAGAAATTCCTAGTTTCATTTTAAATTTTGGGATAGGAGACACCAGTTACATTTGTGGAGAAATCACTACCAAGGTCTTCAACACATAAATAGTTGATACTGCCCCCAATAGATTACTACTTACTCCTTCACTTCCTCTCAGTGTAGGAACCTACTATTTGAAGCAAGACGTAAGTGTTACAGCCCTGGGAAAATATTTTCAGAAGCAATCTGTAATATTTAACATTTTAAGCACCTACTGATGCTGTAGTGTTAAGAATCAGTGTTTCCCTTGGGTGTTATTTGTGATCACAAGTGACCATCACAGACTGGCCTCTCCCTGGCTTCCTGTGGCACACAGATCTGGGCTATGGGAAATTAAATACGTAAAGTCCCATCTTCTGATTTCATCCTTAACCATTTGGTAAGGAAGAGCTATAATTTTTATTCAACAATTGCCTATTCCCTAATATAGAAACACACACAGTTTTGGAAACATTTCAATGATTTCACAGGTTACGGGTATCAGATACTGAAATGATGTTAGAGGTCATGTCGTCTCACCCTTCTGTGGTAAATGAGAAAGTGAGGGTTTGTGAGGTTGCATGGGAGGCCTGTAGTTCCAGACAATGGCAACGGACTGTTTTCTTTGGAAACTCATCATCCCCCTTGTAATGTATTTTCTTAAACATTTGTTGTTTTTATTTACTTTCATGATTTCTTCTTCCTTTTTAATTAGTTGATACGAATTTTTTCTTCAGCTATTTTACTCCTCACATTTGGCATCATTTGTCTATCACTGTGTGAAGTTATGTACAAGAATAAATATTTATGAGTCCAGCTTTCTGAACAACCAAGATAAGAGATTAATATTTTTTACTCTATCTTTCTACCATTTACCTATTATACATAGGAGAATGAAAATACCATGGAAAATGGAAATTAAAAAAGAAAAATTTTATTACCCATAGAAAATCTATGTAGGTGATTATACTCTGTCTTCACAGGGGAGTGAACATAAAAGGGAATAATCGCCCTTATCCCCAGGCAATCAAGAAGAATTCTTTGGCATTTTTTTCCCCCAGATAAGTAGCTCAACGCTCTATCAGGGGAACATATAGCTATTCAGTTAGAGTGATTCACTCAAACTGGGCAAATTTGTTGAATTCTTTTGCAGTGTACATGAATAGATAAGGATAACACAAATTTACACTTTTAATTCATGAGATAGAAATTGATATACTTTATATAAAATGAACACTTTTGTCTCTTCAGTGAAATGTATTGTGAATTCTTATTTCTTGCAATTTTACAACTCTCTACCTACTTGAGAAATTAAATATCAATATGTAGCTTTTGACCAAAATGGCTAAAATAGTCTTGTTTCACTCAAATCTTTTCAATGTAATTAATTCAACAGAAACATTAAAATGCAATCTGTTCAAAATATATTTTAATATATAACTAGTAAGAAATATTTGAGACTCAAATTTTAGCAAGAATAAACAATTTCTATAAATGAATTCATCGTAATAGTCTGATCTCAATTTTATATTAAATAAAATACTTTTCTAAAATTATAAGGAAAATTATTATAATAAAATTCAAAATTCCCAAATATATAAAACTTGATCCCAGGGAAAGTGAAATAATTTTAAATTGTTTGATATTTTTACAAATATTCATTTGTGAAGGGTGTACGTGATCTATTCTCCAGAGGTTTGCTGAATACACATTCCCAATTACTACTCTAGAAATAGTATCAAGTTTTTCAAACATCATAGAGTATAAGATTAGAGAAATTTACCTCATTATCAGTTTAGGGTTTTCAGATTGCCTATTTATTTTTCATTTCAAAATCGCAGTATGGAGAAACTAATTGAGTGGAGGCATTTCTTATCAACCCAGTCAGCGTAAAATGATTCCTTTGCTTAATATTAGTGTAAACTTATTAACGTTACTGGAAGAAAATATTACACCACTGAACTAGAAGTGATGGTGATGACGATTCAAATACAGTGGGGCCTTGACTTACGAGTTTAATTCGTTCCAAGACCGAGCTCGTTAAGGAGCTCCTTAACTCAAATTAAAAAACTCGTTAGTCGGGACACTTGTAAGTCAAGGCCCCACTGTAGTGGAAAATACAACAGTCAAGAAATGTTTGACTTACCCAGGATTTCTCTTTCTATGGCTCTTTTTGGGAGAGGTGGCATGAAGGCACCATTAAATACAGAGAAGTGCATTTTAGACTGCTTGTGTCTCTTTATAAGCCATTCTAGTTTCTAAGTGTCCTTACCGATTCATTGTATTGACTGCATAAGATATTTGTGTAATTTTTTTTTCTTTTTATGATAGCAGGTCACTCCTCTATTTCTGACTTTTACCCGTTCCTTAAGGTATGTTAAGTCATGAACAGGGAAATGAAAATAGGCTTGTCATTGACACAAGGTTCAAACTAATGGTGACTAGATACAGGCAGCGCCAAAATAGAGGTAGTTTTTCTATCTCAACCAGCACTGTTATTTTGTCTTTATCAACATCCAGGATTCAATACCTTGGCTCAGTAGACTTCAGGGTACTGTCTTACACTCCTCAGTTTAACTCCATAGGTTCTTTGCCATGATACACGATCCAATTTTTGAAATGAACTCTTCAATTTTACCCACCTCTTTCTTAGGCATTTGAGAATTCCTCCTCCTCCCCTCCTTGTATCTCCTGTTTTTGAGCCTCTCTCACAAAACATATAAAGAAAATCATAGTTACAGGTGTTCGTGAAGTTTGTATAAATGTATTATTTTACCCACTAAGATGAGCTTTCTTTAGCCCCTGAAACTGAATCCACTGTTTTCTCTCTTCCACAGAAAGTGTTAAGCCTTTGTGGATGTATTCCATGACAGGTTTAAATTCCTCGCACTGCTTTAAAGGTATTAATAAAGCCACACTTCATTGCCTTCTAAGATGAGATTTTTAAAAATTTTATTTTCCTATATTATTATTTTCTTAACAAAGTGCATATTCTGTATTGGAATACCTGATTAAAATGCAAAGCTTTAGGCTTATTTGTTTAATAAAATATGGGATCCAAGCTAGTGGTTGATGTATCTTCATCTAAAATATTAGTTATGTTATATATGCACAGCTTTATATATGCATAATTGTATAAAGATATCTCTATGCATAAGAGTATGGTGGATGTTATGATGCACAACTCAGATCCTCCTTCAAGCTGAAGGTCTATTTCCAAAGGTTGATCAGAATATTGCTGACAGAAAGACCTCAGTTGTCAGCCTTCTTCCAAATTATCTTGGTTAAAGAAAGGTCATACTTGTACTTCTCAATCCTTTCACATTTCTTGCCCATAGTCATAGGGTTGGAAAGCATAGGAAATATAGTCAATAATGTTGTAATAACTGTGAATAGTGTCAGTTGGATACTGGAAATATCAGGGGAAACACTTTGTAAAGTATGATTGTCTAACCATTGTACTGTACACCTGAACTTAATACCCAAAAATATACATATTGAATGTAATTTAATTGAAAAAAATTAAACATTAAAAAAGAAAGTCATATCAGATCCTCTCTGGGAAACCTGCATACCATGACAGATTGTAAAGGACAATCAAGGTCTGACTCTCTTGTTCCTACTGGGGACATCTCTGAGGACCATTGAAGCTACAGAGGCTCAGCTAGGTCTCCATAGATACTGAATCTCCTGCAAACTTCACCTGACCACGCCTCCTTCTTTTCTTTCCTTTCTAGAGATTTTGATCCTAAAGCCCACCCTAATAAACAATTTTACATTCTAATAAAAGTCTCAGAGTCAGCTTCCAGGGAACATAACCTCCAATAGTCACAGGCAGACAGATCTATATATATAAAGAGCCAGAGTCCGTCACATCCAAAACGACCAGAGGCTCAACCTAATGCCCAGGCTAAGCTCGCAGCAGGCTCTGGTGGGTGGGGACTTGTGGCAGCAGGAATGGGGCTGGGGGAGGCGGAGCCTTCACTCACACTCACAACCACACACATGCACAGACACACACAGCGCCCACCAGCTTACAGCCTTTTCTCCCTTTCTTTCCCTCCCTCCCAGCTCACTCTCGGAGCCTCTCTCAGAATGAGACCCCAGGGCGGGGCAGAGGGTGGAGCTGCCCCAATGGCCCCACCCCCTCCCAGCCAGAAAAGAGGAAGCTGGAGAGAGGGAGGCAGGGAGGCCTGGAGGACTGCTGAGAAAAACAAAGAGAGACAGAGACTGGGAGAGACTGGGATAGAGAGATGAAAACAAAATAACAATATTAAAATATTTCTTTTGATTAATTCCCTTATAATGTGCAGGAATTTCATGCACCAGGCTACTAGTATATAGCTAAACAGCTGAATACTTAGAGAACAATTACATAGCACCCAGCTTGAATTAAATTGGGAACTTCTACCAACTTATGTTTTCCTCAGATTATATATATATATATATCTGTCTTATATTATGGAAATTTTAATGTGTGTCCTGATTCTACAATACATATGAATTGTGTGAACTGGGGGAAGCTATTTATCTCCTGTAAATCTCAAAAACCTTATCCATAAATATTGTTGCAGTTAAAACTCAGTGAGACAAATCATGCTAATCAGTAAACATCTTTCCTGAAATGCTCCGCATTTATTTTCTATTTTATTTTCTAAAATTATATGAGAATGCATTTTTTGATACACAATTTGAATATGGTAGTCATCAAAGAGGTAGACAAAGTCATAGCATGGTGTGATATTTCCTACTAGGCTTTCCCCTTCAGAGGAAAACATGAACACATTTAGAGCTATAGTTCAAATAAACCCTTTACCTGGATTATAGTTTAATTATGCTCTTGAACAAGACGTGATTTGTAATAAGCTTCCTAAAGGACGATAAAAAAGAACTTATGACTGCAGGTTGGGCCATATATACAAACATCAGGCTTCAGAAAATTGTCTCTTGGGATAACTTTTTTTCTCCTTCTGCTTTTACACAATTGAGGTGGAAAAAAATAAATGGAATATGGGAGAATAATTATATATAAAGTCAGCAGACTTGTATTGCTTCAAAAAATAAAAGATAGGGTTTTGTAGTGGGGATCAGAGCATGTAGCTAAATTTTAGTTCAATAGGGTCATACATATGCTTCTTTTGATCAGAATAATATTCCTTTTGATTTTTGGTTGATAGAAAATTTTGCATATCACTGGGAGAGGGCATGGTGCCATTTTACACTATAAAATACATCTGGGTAACCTAAGGCAAGCTATTATAAATCATAAGGCAAGTCGGGTTTATTGAATATCAGATTTCCATTAAATCACATTCATACACAAAGAGACACTTCAAATTGTAATTGAAGTTGTCAGCTTTCATTCATCTTACAGAGGATTATTCCAGCTACACATTACTCATTTTTTTGTACTTTCAGTCAATTTTTCTGAGTCTGCTTGCTGTAAGAAGATAAAAAACAACAGGCTGGGTATTGTTGTTGTTGTTAATTCTAACACAACAGTTGTTATTTCCTAATCACAAAGACAATATTTTTTTTCATTAAAAAGTAATAAGTAAAATAGGCCCTAGCCCAGCCGTGGGCAAACTACGGCCCGCGGGCCGGATCCGGCCCATTTGAAATGAATAAAACTAAAAAAAAAAAAGACCATACCCTTTTATGTAATGATGTTTACTTTGAATTTATATTAGTTCACACAAACACTCCATCCATGCTTTTGTTCCGGCCCTCCGGTCCAGTTTAAGAACCCATTGTGGCCCTTGAGTCAAAAAGTTTGCCCACCTCTGCCCTAGCCTAATAACTCACTTGGTTAGGGCAGTGGTCGGCAAACTCATTAGTCAACAGAGCCAAATATCAACAGTACAACGATTGAAATTTCTTTTGAGAGCCAATTTTTTTAAACTTAAACTATATAGGTAGGTACATTGTTATTAACTTAATTAGGGTACTCCTAAGGCTTAGGAAGAGCCACACTCAAGGGGCCAAAGAGCCACATGTGGCTCGCAAGCCGCAGTTTGCCAACCACGGGGTTAGGGCATCATCTTCATATACCAAGGTTTTGGGGTATTTTTTGTTTGTTTGTTTTTCTGTTCATTCAACAGCTTTTATTCAATGCTACAATGTGCAAAACACTGTGCTAGTGCTGCTGGAACAGAAATGTTAGCTGTTACACTAATGTTTTTATTTACAACATAATGATGAGAACTACATTGATTTTGCATAGTTTTTGATCAACAGCCTTTATACATTTCTTAAAACTCTGTTATTTTATTTAAAAAACTTTCCACAGGATTAACTAACTAATTGTGGTTGTGGGTTTGATCCTGGTCAGGGCACATACAATAATCAACCAATGAATGCATAGATAAGTGGAACAACAAATCCATCTCTTTCTTTCTCTCTCTCTCTCTCTCTCTCTCTCTCTCTCTTTAAAATCAATAAATGTTTTTTAAAAATTAGTTCATTGAAATTTAAACAAAAAAATAAGTAAAATATTTCCATTTTATGTTTCACCTGTAATCCATGTTAAAACAAAACAGAACAGTTAATAGAAGTGATGTACCACAATAATTTAAAATGCAGAAATGCCAGTCCCAGGAACTGTCTGGAAAATAAATTATTTTTAAATTGAGAAATTATTAGTACAGCACAATGAAAATTATGGAAGTACTTGAATGATTCCTAATACATGCCAGCCAACTTTTATTCTGATAAATGCAGGCTTCCTATGAAGTAAATATAATAACTTTGAAGTTTGGTGAAAAAAAATTGCAAACGTTTTAAAAATGGATCTTAACAAAAACAATTGAAAAAAACTTTTCCTATTTTTAACAATTTCTAAATTATATCATTATCATATATATATATATATATATATATATTAAAACCCTAATATGCAAATAGACCGAATGGCAGAACAGCTGAACAACCAAACAACTGGTTGATATTATGTGCACTGACCACCAGGGGGCACGCGCAGAACATGGTGGGCATTGGCCACGGTGGTGGGATGGTGGAGCAGGTGAGCGGGGTCGCCAGATCAAAGTGGGGCACCAGTCACTGTCACTGGGGTAAGCCTCTGGTGGTTGCTGAAAATTTTTTGCCCCTACATCCCATGGTCCCACCCAGTGCTTGCACCTGCTGCCAGAGCCAGAACCACCATTCACACCCGCTGCCAGCACCTGGCGCTGGCCGCGATCGCTCGGTGCCATTGGGGGGGGTGGGCAGCGGCTACCAGCCCCAATCGCCCCTGAAGGCTTCTCCACCTCCCCCTTCTCCTGATGGGCAATCTGGGAAGCAGCTGCTGCTTGCACTTGCTGATGGTGCCAGCCCTGCGTGCACCTGCTGCTGGCACCAGCCCTAATCGCTCTGCACTGTCAGTGGGTGCAAGCGGGGCCGGCACAGTCAGCACATGGGAGCAGTGGGAGCAGGGCTGCTGGCAGACAAGGGACTGGGGGGACGCAGTGGGAGGGGACAGTGGAGGCACGGAGGGTGGTCCGAGACCCACCCCTGTGCCCACCATAGCCTCATGGCCCACAGTTCCTTTCCAGGTGCACGAATTTGTGCACTGGGCCCCTAGTAAAACTCATAAAAGTGAATGTAATATTGTCATTAAAAGACACATACCATACAAAGTACATGTAACTTACACATACAGCATGAACTTTTTAAATGTTGCTTCAATGAGTCCAACCACAAAATGGTATAAATGGAATAAATGAATTATAAGCTTACTAAGGAAGTCAAAGACACTCAGTTCTTGTGTAGTGCAGAAATAGAAGTATCCAAGTACCTTACTTGTTTTTCATTTTGTTTTTCCTTCACTGTAAGTCTATTGTATAATTTTCATTTTGTATTAGCATAAATATTTCACATGAAAGCTGACTTAAACATTTAACGCTTTCAAGGTCACATGCTCTTGGAGGCCATTCAAACCATGCATGTTCCTGACCAATTTATGGAAGTTATGACCCTACGGTATGAACACTAAAATGCTCTGTCTGCCTCACTCAGTATTCCTGATGCTCTGAATAGACTTGCAGTCCTGGTCTCCTCCCTACTTATCTATCTTCTAGCTACATCATTCATTCATTTTATTCATTTGCATTGATTTATTTGTCCATTCTTCAAATATTTATTAAGTCTTCATTGTGCAGTCGGTGCTATGCTAAATCCTGGGAATCTTATATTTGATTATTTACAGATTATATATTGTCCTTGTGATTTACCTCTAGCTGTGGAGATAAACATGAGTCAAATAATCACACAAATGCAAATGTATATTTTACAGTTAAAGACCCACCTATGATGAAAAGGAAATCCTATGTTGAGAAAAAAAACACAAAAAAACATCCAACAGTTTAATCTGGTCGGGTCTAAGGGAATCAAGAAAGTCTTTGTCCTTTAATGTGAAAACTGAGCAGACCCTAACAGGGGAAATGTGAGAGAATGGGCAAAGAGAAAATAAAATACATTTCTAACATGAGGAAATATATCTGTGAAGGTCCTGAGGATTAAGTCACTAATTTTAAAAGCCTGAGTAAATAAGTCGATTGGCATGAGATTAAGTGAAAGAAATAAGGAAGATCCTACTAATTTTAAAATGCTATTTCTATAGTTCTTATGTGGTTTTTTGTACTATTACTATGTACGCTGTTTAGTTTATGTTCTGTTACTACTGTTTAACATAATTTTTAAAATAAATTGTTATTTTAATCCATTGCCTTGGTGAATTTTCTTATTGTCATATTTTTAGTTGATTTCCTTAAATTTTCTAAGTATAAAAACATACAATTAATAACAGTTAATTAGTCATGCCTCCTTATCTTCAAAATATAAATAGAAAGCTAGAAATAGATATGCATTCCGACCTCTCTTTAATTACATTTGTAGTAATTTCAAAACAATATTAGTGATAATGGTGATAAAAATTGTGTTTTTTCTTGTATTTAATTTAAGATGCTTTAAGAGCAAACCTTGGTTAATTTTATTCAACAAACATTGATTTAGTATATCATGTGTCAGGCACTGGGATAAGGGAAACAGATCAAAAATCCATGTCTCATGGGCTTATATTTTAATAAGGGTGTGCATGTATATGTATAATCAATTTTCCTGTTTAGCATTCTTTTATAGGGGCTTAATTAGTTGAGAATAACAGATACTAAATATCTAGCAGGAAAGCTAAGAGATAACTTTTTAAACATAGGTCACTGATTACCATATAATTATGTAAAAGAAAATGAGCATTTTATTTATCTAAATGACATAAGCAATAATGCTTTGTTTACGTAGGTTTACAAGTGTATAAGGATATATGTCCTTCTAGGAGGTGAATGTGTATCCACTACTTCAAGGCAAGTGGAACTTTGGAACTCCTGAGATCTAATGGAATTGCTCATTTAACATGTACCCCCAGAAGCTTTGGGGGCCATTGGGATGGAGGAGGCCGCATACTTATGAGGCATGTTCACTTTTTATCCAGAAATATGCCTCCATTGTTAGACATCTCTCAGTGAAAATTTTTTGAGGAGAGTGATTACATCTTAAATTTACACACATCTTTTTTCTCCAACGTTAGGTATACGTAAAGATGAAATTCCAAGTTCCTCCAATTGCTATCATTTTTCCCACCCACGTGGGTTTCTTGAACATACTCTGCAACAACCCAAAGCCAGTTTCTTCCCCTGAGGATGACCCACACTTGATCCATAGCAGTTCTGACCCATTTTCTCATGCAAACATTCCTGTGAGTCCTGGTCACCCTTAATCCAGCCACTTCTCTGATGGTGTGACATCAACTTAATTAGTAGCACCTTTGGGTTTCTCAGATGTGAATTGGGCAGTACCCACTGTGCCCCTCAATCACCAGGAGAAATATATTTTGTTTTCTGAACTGTACATATTTTCCCTTAACACTCCACTTTGCTATAATTTCTCCAGTTATTGTTGGTTTCTCCAAACTCAATTATAAACTGGAGTTGGATTGTCAGATAGAGATAAAATATCTGTGTTGGTCATGTACTTTGCAAGCCTGCATAGAGGTTACATATCTCACTTTAGATAATGGCACACAAACTAAGTAGAAAGCTTCTATCGTAGACCAAACCATACCTGACTTATGATTTGCATTGAGTTTTAAGTACATTAATCTTGTGTGACCTTTCTTTATCATAATTTTAACAGCTACATAGAGGGTAATAGTTCACACACTGGATATATGCCAAATCTCTTATGAGCTTCTTATTTCAAATATAAGCAAGGTCACTGAAAGGTTCTACCAGGTTTAAAAGCTCCTTAGATGATTTCCCTTTGATGGTCTCAGGTCTGAGAGGCCATCTTCCACTTTTCCTTATAGAATATAAATGCTTATATCCTTTATAACCCTTTAGCATTGCACTTAAGTACTTTATATTACTAATCAACATTTGATTATTTTATTCACTTTTATTTGCTTACTAATTTTCCCTCAGTTGACTCTGAACAGTGACTCTCTTTATTCAGGGCTTATATTGTAAGCACCCAATAGGTAATTTCTAAGTGAACAAATTGATATTAAATTACTAAATGACAATATTAATTATATAAATATTAGAGGCCCAGTGCATGAAATTAGTGCACTTGGGAGGGGTCCCTCAACCTGGCCTATGCCCTCTCTCAATCTGGGAGCCCTCAGAGGATGTCCGACTGATGAGGAGTGGGCCTAAGCTGGCAGTCGGACATCATTGGTGCTGCCATGGAGGTGGGAGAGGCTCCCACCACCACTGCTGCACTCGCCAGCCTTGAGCCTGGCTTCTGGCTGAGTGGCAATACCCCTGTGGGAGCACACTGACCACCAGGGGGCAGCTCCTGTATTGAGTGGGATAGGGCCAAAACTGCTCACCAACATTCCCTGAGGGGTCCTGGATTGAGTGAGGGCACAGTCCAGGCTGAAGGACCCCACAGGTGCACGATTGCCAGGCCGGAGAGGAACCCTGGGAGGGCTCTAGGGCGTGTCCAGCCTATCTTGCTCAGTCCCAATCAGCTGGACCCCAGCAGCAAGCTAACCTACTGGTTGGAGTTTCTGCCTCCTGGTGGTCAGTGTACATCATAGCAAGCAGTTGAGTGGCCTTAGCATATCATTAGCATATTATGCTTTGATTGGTTGAACAGATGATCGGACGACTGGACACTTAGCATATTAGGCTTTTATTATATAGGATTATACTTTAATATATTTAACTACCACCCTAATATTGCACTTATTTTCCTACAATTTTATATCATTAATACTTTGAGGATCTTCTCAAAATTATTTTTTGTTTTTACATATAATTAAATATTTTAAATAGATTCTTAAAATTAATCATTGTTGATTTAATACATGCTTTCAAGATTTTTAATATGTTTCTCAGAAGCCTCAGTAACACTGAGAGTTAGCATTTAATTTTTTGACAGTTTGGGAGGTAAAAATGTCAGCTTGCTATTTGTTAATTTTAATTATTTGGCTTTTAGTAAAGTATATGTAATGTTCTTTGTTTTGTTTATTATGTTTGTATATCATCATTATCAAAATTTGTTTTAGTAAACTGAATGTTTATGATCTTTGTTGACCTTTGCTATTTTTTTACTGATTTAACAAAACTATTTTATGTATTAATAATATATACCCTTTGTATATATGTGGCCAATGATTTCTTAATCAGTGTTGTAGAATTATAAGTTTTATGGTGACTTTCAGTTACAAAAATTGTAGTATTCTGGGCAGTCAATTCTTAATATTTTGTCATTTAGTATCCTAAAAAGGCCTTTTTTGATAATATATTTAAATAACACGTGTCATTCTCTATTATATACATGTTTTCCTTAACTCTTAAATATTTCTTCTAATTACCATATGCTTATTACATGCTATGGATACTGAAATGAATTTATAACTTAAAACAACAACAAAAAAAACCACACAGAGCCATGAACTCTCTGTTCCTTTAGTTTTATTCACCTTCATTAAATTAATCTGTTTTTTATCATACTACCAAGATTTCAGGCTTTAATCACGTTTTCTGTGCAACAAAACTCACATATTGTTTTGGAATACCAGGACACATACTAGATTAGCCTATCACACACTGTTTTGCATGCATAATTAACTGAATTCCCATTGATCTGTTCACTTTAGATTATGAGCTAAATTTATGTACATTCTTATTTAGGATCAAGCCTGGCCAGATGACTCTTCCTGTCCACGTTCTTCATTTTTCTGGTCAGCTCCTCTATACTTTGTTTTTTCTGAATTTTTTTTCTGTGCAACATTTCGAGATAATACATATACAGTGCCTCCATGACTAAGTGAGAGGATGGCTAAGTATATAGTAGTACATGCCTTAGGAAAAAAGTCTGATTGATCAACTATTCAAAATTTCATCCAACAGTGAATGTTGTTTGCTGTTGTTGTTGTTGTTGTTGTTGTTGTTGTTGTTGTGTGTGTGTGTGCGTGTGAAATATTGTTGTCAATGCACACATAAAACCTGCCCTTGTGAAGTTCAGATTCTAGCAGAATTTGAGATATCATTGGACTTGGTATTCTTATTCAGCCACCGCTTAACAAATATTTACTAAGTTACTATTGTACACGTGAGCTAAAAGTACTTTCCTTATGAAGTTTAAAATGTAGGGTGAAAAAGACAATAAGCACTTTTTGTTTTTACTACAAAACTAGATAGTAGCTATAAAAGAGGTGAAGCAAGGTACAGAAAAGAGCAATACTTAAGCCGGCCAAGAAAATGACCCAGGAAAGCTTCCCCAATAGAGGTGACATTAAGATGCACTTTCCAGAATATGTACTTTTTATTTCTGGAAAGAGAATTGAAGAGAGCAATTCTGCGTGTGAGGAAAGGCATATTGTTGTGGGACAAAATGGCCCATATAAAAGCACAAAGATCATTATGGCAGATGGGAATGAACTGTGCACCTGTCTCTTCAAGTAACTCTCCCTTTCTCTCCTTTAATATATATAGTCCCACCTAACCTTGACTTCCCAAAATTTGCAGCAAAATTTTTTTTGTATCCATGATACACTGGAAAATGATTTTTACTTTTTCAGACAAATTCCTCATTTAAAAACCACTTTTAGTTAATAGCACCCCTTGAAAATTTGGAAAGCTCAAATAGGAGAGCAATTTTTAGGGTCTTCTAAAGTACATATGCTTTGTGATCAGTTCCAAATATCCCATTTTGGAGATATTTTCCACGTGTTTATATTTCCCAAATCACAGAGGAACTTGCATTTTCATATGTAAACCAGACACATTAAGTTCTGTCTAAAAAAGAGCTTTTCTCCAGATGAAGAAAGTGGTGAAAGACATTACAAAAGAAAGAAACAGAGAAGAATTGTAGCGTTTGAAGCTGCTTAGCTATATGAAAACTGTCGACTAACCCAGTGTCATGGGGTGGGCGTAAGACATAATCAGGCATCTGGCAAGACACATTAAGAGCAGATTGTAAAGGGAAATTGTGGGCGCACTATTATATTTGTTTTAGAGCTAAAATCTGAGTAAATTAAAACTTTTGAGTAGTAAAAGTCCTGGTTAGGGCTACTGTCCTGGAAATGTTCATTTGAATCAGAGATAAAATATTCAGGCTTATGTTTAACAAGCCTTCAAGGTAACAACCTTGAGGAATATGTATTTAAGAGGTATGGGCACCATTCTGATTGATAGTGGTAGATGTAAGTATGTAAAGCTAGGAACTCTATTAAAATTTGGACTGCTATACTTGACAGTAGGTTGAATTATTATTACTATACTCAACAACACTATAGGTCTTATGCTCTCTTTTGGTTAAAAACAAAAAAGAAAAAATATAATATATAATGACAATTTTACTTTCCAAAATAAAATTTGTAAACACAACATAACTCAGCACACACAATAGTTGAAATAAAACAATATCCTGAAAACACAGCCTATATAAACAGTTGCAGGCATGGAGGGTGGGGGATTACTGAATATATGAAACAGAAGTAAATGAAAGAGTAGCTGAGATCCAATTTCAAGCAGTTGCATCCAGAAATTCATAGTTAGAGTTGCTGGGCCAACATAACCCCACCCCCCCAAGCCCTCCACAAAACTCCATATATTTAAAAAGCATAATTAAAATTTATGCATGTACACACTTCAAAAAATATATGTGTGCACTTTGACAATACTAACTTATTAATTGGATATTAAGCCAAATTAAATTAAGAATAAATTCTTAAATAAATTTAACTTTCGAAGAAACCAAGATGGCGGCATAGGTAAACACCGGAGTTTGCTGCCTCGAACAACCACTTCAAAAATACAACTAAAAGACGGAACGGACATCACCCAGAACCACAGGAAGGCTGGCTGAGGAGAGACTCTTCAACTAGAAGGAAAAACAACAGCATTACAAGGCTCAGAGGAGGCGGAGTGTGGAAAATTTAAAGGTACGGTGGTGCGGCGGTGCGCGCGCAAAGCAGGCTGGTGGCTGAGGGCGCGGTTGTCATTTTCAATCAGGAGTGAGTCTCAGACTCTGGGCTACAGATCCGGGCGAGTCTCTAGGGACCCTGACTCAAACGGGAGAAGCGGGACTGCCTGGCTACGGTCCCTATGAGGTTTGCAGTGGTTGCGGGGACAGAGAGGCAGAGCCCCTGGAGACGGACTGAGAGCAGCCATAGCTGCTCCCTCCCCCCGGCCTGTTGAGCCCGCCCCGCCCAAACCCTGTGCAGAGCCATTTGCCGATTGCCTCAGGCAAAGGCTGGATTAGCGCCTCCCCAGAAGACAGACGTTTTCCACACAGCTGATTCCTACAGCCAGTCGGCCTGGTGGTCAAATCCCTCTAGTGTTAACTACAACAATTAAGGCTTGGCTAGAACAAGACTGCGCACAAAGACCACAAGGGGGTGCACCAAGAAAGCATAAAAGATGCGGAGACAAAAAAACATGACAGAAATGGAGGATATGGAGCTAAGAATCGCAATTTTGAGGGCTTGCTATAAACTTGAGCAGAGCCTCACGAAAACTAATGAGACCCTCGATGCTACGATAAAGAAATTAGAAAGTAAGCATACACGGACTGAAATAAAGAATATTATACCCAATAGCAGACCAGAGGAGCACAAGAATCAAACCGAAGAAGCAAAAAACACCCAACTGGAAAAGCAAAATGAAAAAAGAATCCGAAAGTGTGAAGATAGTGTAAGGAGCCTCTGGGACAGCTACAAGTGTACCAACATCAGAATAATAGGAGTGCCAGAAGATGAGAGACAGCAAGATATTGAAAACCTATTTGAAGAAATAATGACAGAAAACTTCCCCCACCTGGTGAAAGAAATGGACTTACAGGTCCAAGAAGCACAGAGAACCCCAAACAAAAGGAATCCAAAGAGGACCACACCAAGACATATCATAATTAAAATGCCAAGAGCAAAAGACAAAGAGAGAATCTTAAAAGCAGCAAGAGAAAGAGACTCAATTACCTACAAGGGAATACCCATACGACTGTCAGCTGATTTCTCAACAGAAACTTTGCAGGCCAGAAGGGAATGGCAAGAAATATTCAAAGTGCTGAATACCAAGAACCTACAACCAAGACTACTTTATCCAGCAAAGCTATCATTCAGAATTGAAGGTCAGATAAAGAGCTTCACAGACAAGGAAAAGCTAAAGGAGTTCATCACCACTAAACCAGTATTATACGAAATACTGAAAGGTATCCTTTAAAAAGAGGAAGAAGAAAAAGGTAAAGATACAAATTGTGAACAACAAACATGCATCTATCAACAAGTGAATCTAAGAATCAAGTGAATAAATAATCTGATGTACAGAATGAACTGGTGATTATAATGAATCAGGGACATAGAAAGGGAATGGACTGACTATTCTTGGGGGGGAAAGGGGAATGGGAGATTCGGGAAGAGACTGGACAAAAATCGTGCACCTATGGATGAGGACAGTGGGTGGGGAGTGAGGGCGGAGGGTGGGGCGGGAACTGGAAGGAGGGGAGTTATGGGGGGGGGAAGAGGAACAAATGTAATCTGAACAATAAAAATTTAATTAAAAAAAATAAATAAATTTAACTTTCATCTGGTTATGTATAAATGAGTAAAGTGATTTTTAAAAAAATCCTCACCCAAGGATATGTTTTTATTGATTTTTAGAGAGAGAGAAAGAGTAAGAGAGACATAGCCAGGTAAGAATGAAACATATATCTGTTGCCCCCTATATGTGCCCTGACTGGGAATCAAACCTATAAACTTTTGGTGTACAGGATATCACTCCACCTAACTGAACCACCCAGCCAGAGCAATAAACATGACTTTTATATCTAGAGCATCAGAGTCAAAATAATATTCTAAATATTACACTTTGTAATAATCTGGAAGTAGAAAAATTTAGATTTATACTGAAATTTCTAAATTGTATTAGAGTAGGAGCTGTTATACAAGTAATGTGAAGAAAAAATCCTAATGGTTAAGAAGTGGGGAAAAAAGCAACTATGTTTATTTCTTTACATTTTTTGACATAAATTGCAGACACTCAATTTTTTTTTGTGGATTGATGAAACTAAAAGAATTGGAAGAGAAAGAAATACGATTAATTGTAGAACAGAAGCAATGTTTTAAAAAGATGTAAGTGCAAGAAGTGACATTATTCATTTAACAAAAAGTTTTTTGTATGTATCCGATAAAATTAGAATATTTATATTCAAATGTTTAAAGTTGCAATCTAAATAAAATCCAAAAATATTACAGTTTAAAATAGAATAAATGTAGAATTAGCATGTAATTTATTTCTTGTTCTAATAAACGGAATAAAAACTTTATAAGAAAAACTTTGATGACAGCAAGCAGTTTCTCAGTGTTCATCAAGGACATGCAATTAGGACTAATGGGAAGAAATTTAGGGTAGTGCAATTAAGGCCAACACTGTTGGTGCGAACTACTGGGTAAGAGTCTGGATTCTCACAGAAAGAGAAGGAATACCCTCCCACTGGGCATATAATGGCAAAGTAGACATTACACTGAGGGGCTTATTAGAAATAGTTTTCCTCTACTTGCAGGGAAATGGACTCAATGGTCTGATTCCCACGCTTGTTCCCTTATATTCAATGAACCTAGACCCATAAGGTCTGATTTGCCGTTTGTTTAGATTCAAAGAACTGAAAGAGTTCTCAGAACCCCAAAACTCAAAAATGATTCTTTTCCCCTCTATGTCCTCTATTTGATATATCAAAGAATAACTTGAGTTCTGGTCGATGTGGCTCAGAGGTCAGAGTGTCTGGCCCACTCACTAAAGGGTCAGGGGTTTGATTCCTGGTCAAGGGCACATACCGGGGATGCAGGTACAATCTCCTGCCTAGGTTGGGGTGCATGTGGGAAGCAACCACTCTCTCACATATCTCTCTCTCTCTCTCTTTCGCTCTCTCTCTCTCTCTCTCTGTCTCTCTCTCAAAAGAATCAATGGTGTATCATGAGAAATCTAAGATCATCCACACCCTCATATTCTCAATTACTGTGTGTGAATGCAAAGGTTGAAAAGTGAAAAGGCTGATAAGAAAAAAAAAAGTTTATTTGAAATATGTTGTTGGAGGAGAGTTCTGTGGATTCCCTGGACCACGAGAAAAAGAAACAAGTGGGTCTTAGAGCAAATAAAACTTGAAACATTGCTGGACACAAAAATGACAAAAACTAAAGCTGTCCTACTTTGGGCACATCTTGAGAAGGCGGGGTTCCTTGAAACAAACAATAAATGCTGGCAAAAACAGAAGGCAGCAGGAAAAGAGGGAAACTGCATATGAGATGCATTGACTCTATAAATGATGCATAGGCAGGAGTCTACAGGAGTTGAACAGGGCTGTTGAGGACAGGACACTATGGATGTCACTCATGCATAGGGTCTCCAGGAGTTGGAGCCAACAAAAGGGAACATAATACACAACTGTGTGTTAGGCTTTCTCATACTATTAGATTATGATTTCTTTCATTGAATAATGCCTTCTTCTTTTTCATTTTTCAAAAATGAAGAGATAGATGAAGTGAGACATAAATAGAAGAGGACATTTTAAAATGAAATCAATATGTCCTAACATGGTTTAAACAAAATTTTAGTTTTATTAACTGTTTTAGAGGCTGGAGCAGTAGTAACACATTGTTTCCTTATTTCTCACAAAGTATAATTATCATCACCAGGAACAAAGGAATCTACTTCTTGTAATTTACATAAATTTTTATCAGATCATCATTGTTGAAGTCCCATAATAAAATACTAAGTTAGAATTTTAAAAATCCTAATATAGAGCTTATATAGAGTCATCAGTTATTTAAGTAGTTAAAATATTTATGAATACCCTCCAAATTTATGAGGATAGAAGTAATTTTGTAAACATACCAATAAAATAGTTTGTATCTCATTTAACACAGTAATGTTTGCTTTACGTATAGAGTTGATCATTGAAATAACATTTCAAAAAGCTCTTCAAAAATGAAAATACCCCTTATGAAAATGTGTTAAGGAAGCATCATATGAAATGGATTTGGAAAGACATGAAGAGAGCTCTCATGCTCTACCCTCACTGCAGCCATAACCAGTAGAAAGAAGGAGGATTTCCCTTTTACCCTAGCAACAGCAAGCTGCCCTGGCCTACAGCCAATGAGAAGCTGCACCACTTCAAACTTTTATTGTCCTCCAATGAATTTTTGCTCAAAACAACCCCTCCAACTTCTTCCTTTCCTTTATATATAAAAAAGTGCACTTCTCCTTTGTTCTCCAGACTTTCCTATGGTTTACCACAGTTTGCTTGTGCCAAATTGCAATTCCTTTGCTATTCCTAAATAAAATTAATTTTGCTGGTAAAATGTCTTACCATTTTAATGTAAAGTCTGACAATCTACAGGCCAATACTTAATATCAATATATTATGGTATAATAAATACATTTATAAGAAAAAAGAATAGCTCTAGCTGGTTTGGCTCAGTGGATAGAGCGTCAGCCTGTGGACTGAAGGGTCCCGGGTTCGATTCCAGTCAAGGGCATGTACCTCAGTTTCAGGCTAGATCCCTAGCCCTAGTTGGGGTTTGGGTGGGAGGCAACCAATAAAAAAAAAAAGGAAAGGAAAGAAAAGAAAAAAAGAGTAATGCTCTAATAAGACCATCCTAATTTAAGACATTGAGTAAATCCAAATATTTTAATCTACCTTAACTATTAAACACTTGCCATGTGCAATGCTACATTTTATAATGTAGAGAATATAAAGAATGTAAAGAATATAAACAAGAGAATAATAAGAAACAACACTGCACTGGAAAACTAGTAATATTCTAGGTTGATAAGACAAAAATTCCAACATTATGAGATAAAATAAGAAAATTTTCAAAAAATATACAAATTCCTGAGTTTTTAATTAGTACCCAAATTATTCATATTTTAAGTTTGACAAGGACTTAAAGATTGGGTAGAATTCTGATTGAATTAAAATATTATTGTCTTAAAAGAAGTTAAATATCTATTGAATAAATGAATGAAGAAATGACATGAATTAGAAAGAACATTTATGATCCAGGGAAGAACCATTAGCACAAAGACAGAGAGTGAACTGTAAAAGCAGAGAGCATATTCTATTTATCCATCCTACAGAGTCATTATAGAGGATAAGATGAAAAGTTTGGATAAATAAATATAGACCAACATGGTTTCCAAACTAAAACGCACAATGAGGATTTTGTGGAAATTAATGTTAAAATTACTTTTTTTATTTTGGAAATTTTAAGCTAACAGTGGGAAGAAAGGATTGGGGTGAGCAGTGCTAGGAATCTATAAAACAATGTAAAGTTTCCTTGGTAGTCATCATCTGAGAAGAACATAGAGGAGAAAATTTCAGAAAAGTAGGACCTGAAAAATTGTTTAGACACTGGACCTGTAGGATACATCTTTCTCTCTGCTGCAAGTAACAAAGGACCCATATAAACTTGCTTAAATTACAAATGAGATTTCTTGGCTCACATAACTGCATGGTCCATAAACAGTTATTGCCAGATTCAAGCAGGATTTGGTGCTATAGCCCAAAAAACTTCATTATGATGTTTCTAGCCCAACTCTCTGCTATATTTTTCATAAGGTTGGCTTATTTTCAGGTTATAATTAGTAACCCCCTACCAGAAGCTCCAAGCTAGCATATTTTTCTATGTCCCTGACACATTATATATAAGTTCTGAGCAATAGCTAGGGTTCACATGCTTGCCTTAGCTTGACAGAAATACCCTTCCCTGGAGTAGATTCTACAGCCTAGAATCATGCTGATTGGCAGGGGGGGGTCATGTGACCCTTTCTCAAAACTGGGGCGTAACTAAACATGGAAGAATAGATATATAAAATTTTCAAAAGAATAAGAAATGCTGACATTTGCTGTAGCAAGAATGGTGACTTTTTAGACATTTGGATTTATCAACTTGAACTGAAAGGTAATCTTCAACAGTCTCAATATAGTAGCAACTGGAGAATTTATTATTACAGTTTATAAACAAACTGTGGAGAATAGTAAATGGTAAAGCAAGTGTATATGCACTTTTCAAAAATGAAATGGTAAGTGAAAGGGGAAAAATTATTCTTTTCTAATATATATTACACAAGATCCTTACTTCATTAATATGTCCAGTCTTTACCTTCTTTTTCCTTCAGTCTCTCAACAGCTTCAGATTTTCTCTCTAAGCAAGCTGACTCTAAACGTGCTACATCAGAATGGCTCTCTTGGAAACATTCCCCTACACTGTTCTTTATTCTATCCTTCCCTCCACTGAGCACTTTATCTCTAATCAATCCAGATATCTGCCTTGTCCTATTTGGAGTAGTGAGCATCAGTGAGGAGACTGTAACATTGTGAGATTTAGAAACTCCAGGAGACAACCACACCTCTCAGGAATAGCTTTTGTTCCTTATCAGCTCTTAAAAAGTCCTCACTCTTATCAAATACTCCAGCTCCATAGACTTTTCTATCAATACATTACTGAGCTTCCTAGTTCACAGGTGAAAGTGGGTCTGTCAAGTAGATGAAATTAAATACTCGTAATTTCCGTCTTCCCATGTTGTTATAGCTATCGAGGTACAACTCTTCTCTGGAATCTTGGCACAGATACTTAAAGACTCTAGCCTAAAGTAATTTATGTGCAACTAGGAGAGAGACAAAAATCTATATTATAAAAGGCAATGGCCATAACGCTGTAACGCCGTAACGACCAAACGACCGGTCACCCAGAGGTGCATAGAGCACCTCTAGGTCCCTCCCCCGCGGCCCACAGGCTCTGATCACAGCAAGGCAGGTGGCCGGCAGGTGGGCAGGGCAGTGGGCAGGCATGGCGAGGTGGGTGCGGCGAGGTGGGCATGGCGAGGTGAGCGCGGGTGAGCGGGGCTGCAAGTGCAGTGGGGCAGCAGACAGGAGGGTGGGGGTGCTCGAGGGTGGGTGGGGCCGAGCAATTTCGCACACTGGGCCTCTAGTGTAATTATAGTAAAGTGATGTGCATGTTATGTTAGGGGTTTGCCAAAATGTTCGAGAATCTTTGCTCATCTTGATTTAAAAAAACACACTTAACCTAAATTTTAAGGACAAATTGTAGTTGTACTGACTAATATAAATACATGATAAGTAATTGCAAACAGAGGATCAGCCTGCTTAGTTTTCAGAGACAGAAAGCATGATTGAATACTGAGGATTGTGGACATTTGCTTTTAACCAAAGGCAGGAGCAGTAGAAGTGAGAGGTGGCTACAAAAGCATGAAGATAAATAGGAACAAATCAAGAAAATCTTTTCTCTTTAGGAAAACAAAGGAAGGTGGAAGGGTCAAGCCATAAAATTATAACTAAAACATTTCTGAATTCATCTACCAGGAGGCAGCGGTTGCTTTGGCAATGAGGATGTGATGGAGGCAGAAACCAGGTTACCTGGAATAAGGAGAGAATGAGAGAGAAGGACATATTTACAGCAGGGACCATAAAATATTTCATGAAGCTTGGTTGATTAAATAAGAATCAGATTAAAATGGCAGCTCTTGCCGTAACTGGTTTGGCTCAGTGGATAGAGCGTCAGCCTGAGACTGAAAGGTCCCAGGTTTGATTCCAGTCAAGGGCATGTACCTTGGTTGTGGGCACACCCCCAGTAGGGGGTGTGCAGGAGGCAGCTGGTCGATGTTTCTCTCTCATCGATGTTTCTGACTCTCTATCCTTCTCCCTTCCTCTCTGTAAAAAATCAATAAAATATATTAAAAATAAATAAATAAATAAATAAATAAATAAAATGGCAGCTCTTTGGGAATTATAATCCTATATAATAAAAGGCTAATATGAAAATCGACCAAACGGCAGAATGACCGGTCACCATGATGTACACTGACCACCAGGAGGCAGACGCTCAACGCAGGAGCTGCCCCCTGGTGGTCAGTGCACTCCCACAGGGGGAGCGCTGCTCAGCCAGAAGCCCGGCTCACAGTTGGTGAGTGCAGCCGCAGTGGCGGGGACCTTCACAGTAGCGCTAAGGATGTCCAACTGCCGGCTTAGTCCCGCAGTTGGACATCCCCTGAGGGCTCCTGGACTGCGAGAGGGTGCAGGCCAGGCTGAGGGACCCCCTCGAGTGCACAAATTTTGTGCACTGGGCCTCTAGTGAGATATATTTGTCTGCCTCTCTCCTTTCAGTTAGGGAGCCACATTTTTCTCTAAGCCATGTAGGGCAGGTGCGTTGACTGTGTAGCCCATGTAAGTCAGTCAGATTACAGTTTTTAGGGAACCCATATGTACTTTGGGATAGATCGATTTTTCTCCTATGAAATTTGGTACTATAAGAACTTAGTATCTCTGAATCTCCCAAAATTCTTCTTTCCTACCATCTGGGGAGAGACGGCAGATATCAAAGAAGCACATACACAATGAGAGTTGAGAGAGAAAAATGAACAACAAATTGCTTACAGCAGAGTTGGAGCATCTGACATCTAGCAGAGCCGAAATGCAGAACAATGTCTAGATTTAGTTAGAGAGCCAAAAATTTGCATTGTGAATCAGCTAGCCAGGCTTGCATTTCTGTTATAGAAAACTAAAAAGATTCCTGCTGAAAATAGATATTCACATTCCAAAGAAAATTTTATTAAATGGTCAAGAAGAAAATATCTCCTCTTTAAAACCAAAACTTTTACTTTTGCTAAAATCCTTTTTCATTCCATCTTCCCAGTGAGTCTGACTCACTAGTGGTTTTGTTTGTTTGTTTCCTTTTATTTTACTTTAGCACTAGTTCTATTGAAATATAACACATATTAGGAACAAAACATAAAAGCACAGCTCAATAACTCACCACAATGTGAACACCCTGTAATCTTTTCTTTTACACAAAAGTTCCCAGCATGCTGATTTTCTAATATATTTTATTTTGCTTTTTTTTTAACTTTTTACAAAGGGAGTACACAATATGCATTCTTTGTGTCTGTCTATTAGTTATTAGTGACACAGCTATTGGAGATACTTCACCTCCCAGTTTCCATGCAGCTGGGACAATTCTGGCCAGTGAGTGGCCATCAGAATATCACTTCTGACCGGAGCCTGTAGTGACAATGTGCTACAGCTCTCTTTTGCCATGGACCGGTGAAGGCCACATAGCAGGCACAAGAAATAAACGTTGGCAAGCCACTGTGGCTTAGAGTTGTTTGTTATTGCAACATAACATGATCTTTTCTAAGAGAAACATAGTATCTTTTATTTTTTTAAAGTTCACTTTAATATTGTTTCCTTTTTCTTTTTTTTCTTTCTTTCTTTTTTTTGTGTGTTACTCCTCACCAGATGAAATTTTTTCCATTGCTTTCTAAGAAAGTGGAAGGGAGGGATGGAGAGGGAGGGAGAGAAAGAGAGAGAGAAACATTAATGTGAGAGAGACATCGTTGATTACCTCCCACAGGCACCACAACCAGAGCCAGGGATTGCACCTGCAACAGAGGTGCGGGCCCATAACTGGGACTTGAACCCACAACCTTTCGGTGGCCGGGCCAATGCTCTATCCAGTGAGCAACACCAACCAAGAATAATATTGTTTTTTATTAGCAAAAAACTGGAAAGAAGTGAAATGTCCATTAATACCTGGACATCAATACATCAACCTTAAATTGTACTTCATCCAGAGTATAAAACACTATGTAGCCCTCAGATATTGAAATACTTGTGCTGCTTAGAAAGAATATTCATGTCATATTAACTGAAAAAAAGTGAAAAAAGGTAAAGTACGTATGATCCATTTTAATAAGACTATAGATATGTTTATATGCAGATAATTAAATTTACATATTCACATTTTCATAAATACAGAAACAGAATGCAAACTAAATTATGAATAGGGTTTATTTGTGTGGCTGAGATAATACTTTTTTATTTTTGTTACAGTGAATATATAAGAAAAGATGAAAATGCAGTGTGATGCCTACATAGCAGCCTATAAGATTGAGGATGTAGGGAAGAGAGCATGGTGATTAATCCCATTGGTGCGTGTGTGGGTGGGTGGGATTTGGGGGGGGTGTTGCAGAATGCTCAAAAGGGATGATGGATCTGATGAATCGGGAGCAGCATTATCACATGAGATAAGAAAGATTGAAAAGGGAGAGAGGTACAGTCATGGAGGACTGTACTCATTAAGATTTTTCACAACTACTATGTATATCTTATAAAGTAAAAAAAGGCAAGGAGGTATACAAAAGCTGAGATGCAAAAGAGCCACAGTTAATTTGACATTTCTGGAGCTTTGACATGTGAAGGCTAGAGAGGCTGGAGTGAGCCGGAAAACCAGGAGGCACCCATGGGGTTTCAGCAGGATAGTAACATCAGCTGGGGAGGGGGGTTAGCGAGGAGCAAACCTGGAAGCTGAGAGATCAGTTAAGCAGTGAGACATAATAACGACAAACTAATTAGTGGCAGGTTGAAAAGGAAAGAAGATGGATGTGAAAAATAGTTCAGGGGGAAAGACACAGGACTTGGTGATTCTCCGGATGTGCGTGAAGAATGAGAGAGGGCTGTTTTGCCTTCCAAAACTTTAGGTGGGGAAACTGCATAGATGGCGATGTTTAACAGAGGGTAAAGCAAACTTGTGATGAGAAAATGCAAGAGGGTGAGAGGAAATAGAAATGGCAGTCTGGTGGTGACCGTAGTGGGTTTAGTAGTTTAGTTTTGAACATGTATTTGAGGTGCCCATGGGCCATTAAGAGAAGCTGTCCAGTAGGCAGTTGGATGTGTAAAGACTGTCAGTCTGTAGAAACATAGTGTCAGGCACTGTACTAGGCATGGCTGAGATGTATGACAGGCATGGTTCTCACCCTCCCAGCCCTGAGAACCTAGTGGAGATGCTATAATCTGGAGCTCAGGGGAGAGAGAGGTCTAGGCTAGAGCTTTTAGCACAGTGGTTCTCAACCTTCTTAATGCCGTGACCCTTTAATACAGTTCCTCATGTTGTGGTGACCCCCAATTTCATTGTTACAAATTGAACATAATTAAAGCATAGTGATTAATCACAAAAACAATATGTAATTATATATGTGTTTTCCGATGGTCTTAGGCGACCCCTGTGAAAGGGTCGTTCGACCCCCAAAGTGGTCGCGACCCACAGGTTGAGAACCGCTGTCTTAGCATATAGGATTCAGAGGTATCATTTACTCTGAGCTATAGGCCATGCATATAACCCCATTTAAATCTGACAACATTCCTATGAAATGCTATAATGTTACAGGTTAGGAACATGAAGCACAGCGAGTTGAGACTCAGGGATCACAATCTGGCCTTTGGGCTGAATTTTATTCTAAGTGCTGTTTTGCTGCGGAGAGTTAAAAGTGCCTCTAGATATGTTCATATGATCTATTTTGTCACTTTCTCTCATTCTTCACTGTCTGATGTCACATGTGTTCACTCATAATCTTCCTGCTCCCTTCAGGCACATGGCTTTGTTCTATGTGGTTTACTAAGTGCTGGCGGTTACAGTGCTAGAACATGGCTGACTGGTACTTGAACCCAAGTCTAGGGGACATCAAAAGTCTGTGCTCTTTGCTGCTACCCTATTCTTCTGTGGATGGCAGGTATCGAGCCCTCCCCCCAGCCCCAATTACAGTTAACATTTGTCTTAGTTTCAGGTGTACAGCATAGTGGACAGAATATACTTTACAACGTGTTCCCAGCAACATTTCCAGTACCCACCTGGCACCATATAGAGATTACAGTATCAATGACTATATTTCTTATGCTGTACTTTACATCCCCATGACTATTTTGTTACTGTCAATCTGTACTTCTCAATCCCTTCACCTTTCTCACTCAGTCTCCCAATACTCCCTCCCCTCTGGCAACCATCAGTCTGTTCTCTGAGAGTATCTATGAGTCTGTTTTGGTTTTGTTTGTTCGTTTATATTGTTCTTTAGATTCTACATCTGAGTGAAATCGTGATTTCTCCCAAACTCCCATATTTATCATTTCTTTATTTTGCCTGAGGCTCTCTTAATTGTCCTATTGTCAACAAGTTGTATTTCCGGAAAAATCTTAAAGATTTAGACGACTTTATGTATAACACAGCAGAATGATAAAACAAAACAAAACAAGACGTTTAACCAGTTTAACTTTATATCTGCAGGTAAGATCTCACAATTGCAAGTGATTAAGTTTTAGCACTCATGAATATGTGCCTTGAGATAAAATTTTAAAATAACACTGCCTTACTGACCTGCAAATAATGTTATGGATACAAGTTTTCAGAGATAACATATATAGTTTCTTAAGAAACTTAGATGACAGTAAGATTAGAAGCTTTGGGGGAGGCGGGGGTGGAACACGAAGCTTTGAAAAATATTACATGATATAAAAGTTAGTGCTAGAAATAGAAGTCAACATCAAAGATTCATGTAAAGAGTTTGTGTTAAATATTGATATGAAATGTGAGAACAAATAATATTGCTAAATTTATATATGTGGTTTTATATACAGAATATATAGATGATCTATCTAAATTTTTTTAAATCACTTTCATAGATATTTGTCTTATTAATCTATTTTCCTAAAAGTTTATTAATCAATGTGCCCTAAGACTTATAATTATTCTATTGAGAAAATGGAAAATCAGCTCTCTTCTGTTTAGATCACTGTTTATTCAGAATGTATGTTAAATGCATTTTTGTACTAAATGCAACTTTGACTTCCCAGATTGCTTGCTAACATATAAAAAGTATATTGGGATTTTTATCAATCACATGCTTGTTTTTATAAAGAGTAACAATTCTCATAATAACCAATCTGAATGTTTTTCTCTCTCTCTCTAACTAAAATTAAAAAGGAGAAAAGGTAGAGAATATGGCTATTGATTAGGGATTCCTAAACAGAGGAATTAAGAGTTTTCACTGTCCTGGAAAGGTGATGACGTGTTAGCAATATTGTTTTTGTAAATTATAGTGAGAAAGTAATATATTAGTCTTTCAATCGGTGTCCCATTTGTCATGATAGAATTTCTATCTATTTCTTTAGCTAAGTTGAGTGATCCTTTATGGAGTGGCATCTATCAAATCTGTAATTTTAAACAAACACCAAAAGGTATCAGAAATGATACTTGTCTATAAGAAAAGCATTTTCCCAGCAAATATTCTCAGGGTTGTGGCTGTATGTGTTCCATTTGGAGCCTCATTATGAAATTCATGACTTCTCTCTTCAGGAGGTCAAATGCCCTCTAACACATCAAACTTAATCAGGTGTACATGTTTGATTAGTCCCACTGCCATAGCTGCAGGCCATCTACCTCGCCACCACACAGCCAGGGAAATGCGGGTATCATACAGTTTGTCCTTTAATTCTTTCTGTGCTGTGACCTCGCTTTTGCCGCTTGGGGAGTCCAAAATAGCAATGCGACTGCCTGGGGCTTCTGAAATAGCAACGAGTTCTTCCACAGTGGGTGTGGTGGTATTCCATTACAAATGATTTTTAATATGGCCATTTTTTTCTGTGTATAATTTTTCTGCTGGCTTTGAAAACAAGAAATTGAAAAAAAGTCTTAACATATCCTTTTGCTTTTTGTTTTCAAAGTGCTGATTTGGTGTGACATAAATTTCTCTCATTTCTGTTATTTGGGAATTTTTCTATTTTGGTCAGATCAGAATTATAGCTCGTAAGCATTTGATATAGCATCTCGATTTTCTGAGAAGTATAATTTTGCCATTCACTTTATACCAGGTTTTCTTTCTGCTTATTTGTGTGTGGCCAGTCCTGTGTTATACAGGTGAACCTTGAACAACACGGGTTTGAGTGGCGTGGGTCCTCTTATACGCACATTTTTTGTCAATAAATGCCTGCACAGTTTTGGATCAGTGGCTGGGAGTCTGTGGATATGGAGGGCCAATTATGTGCACTGCTATAAGCCATTTTATTGAGGGTACTTGAGCATCCGTGCATTTGGGCATCTGTGTGGCTCCTGGAACCAATCTGCCTTAGTAGTGAGGGAATCATTAACTGTCTCTGGAGTCAAAAGTTGAATGCAAATTTTGACTGGGGGGCCACTAACCCCTGCATTGTTCAGGGTCAACGGTATACTTCTGCTTGATCTCCTCATGTCAGGTCTCTCATCTTTATGACTTGAAAGATGCCAACCACCTAGTGTTCAAAGTTTTATAGATTTTGTGTACAATTTTTAATATAAGGTGATGAACAGTTTCTAGAACACCATTAAAATACACACTTCATTATGCCTGTATTCCAAGACATTTAATTTTTGTCATTGCAATTCTGTTTTTGTAAATCTGTAAGTGACAATATGCAGAAGAGTCACACAGATGTCTAGCAACCACAGAGGTTGGATGATTGCGGTTTTCATTCCAGTCACAAATTCTGTGACTCCTTCTTTTTTGAAATATTTGGCCATCATGTAACTTGGGAGGAATTCATTAAAAATATTTACACATGAAAGATGTGCATTGTAAGTATTTAGAAATGAACACATTCACATCAAATAGAGCAACATGATTATTTTATATGTGCATGCTAATTAGCTCTAGATAATATCACAATTGTGACTCTTTAAACATAAATATATATATTTTTTGCTATGTTTCTATGTATAGGATCCAACATTATAAATCTTACAAATAAAACTATACAAATTAAAAAATATTAAAAATTAACTCATGACCTAAGTATTATCTTAAAAGATTTGTGGGGGTTATTTGATATACTTCATGTTGATAGGTGAGAATAGCAGCAAATGATAAAGTAAAAAAATGTTCAACAAAGAATAGTAACTAAGAAACAGTGCTCAAAAAAACATAATCTGAAGGTACAGAACAGAAAATACATTTTCCAAAAATTCTCGTGAACTTTTATGAACAGTGAATGACCCCCCTGTGGTAAATAGAAAAGAATCAGGGACACCACGTGCTACCAGGAGGCTGCCTGTTTGTTTTGACTGAGGTGTTTTGCTATTTGGCTCACCAAATATTACAATTACAATAGTAATTAGAAATAATCATCTCAAGTCTTCATTATACCAAGGACATAACTTTGTACCTCATACATTCCATTGAAAAAATCCAATCAATTAAGTCTAGTTGCCCCAGAATTTATGCTGCAAACACACTGTTGACTTCTTAGAAGCATTTCAACAAGATCTGTGAAATACTGATGGCATTAGAAAACAGTTAAAAGGAAATGAAAAACCTGCACTTTTGTTGGTAGGAACAATAAAAGAATACTGGTAACCAAGGAGAACATTTCATCTACCTCAAAAAAAATACTTTGTTGTCATTGTTTTTGAGCAAGATCTTTTTTGTTGCATAAATCTAAAAGTAAAATAAAAAGCAAGAAATAAAAAGCTTGAGTCTTTATCATTCAAGCTCATCTAATTCTCATTTACCACCTGAAAGTTCAAAGAATGTAAAACATAGCCTCCAATTTGGGGAGATAGCTAAACACAACTTGCTATCACAGATGATAATAAAAAAATGACAATTTCCCATAAATTTAACAGTATTTAGCTTAGACACCATGAAAACTGAGATAATCCTAACTAACCTTTTCTACTTTGATGAAACAAGATAGATATCAACAATATTAGCAGCTAAATAAGAATTATAATTGGAGTCATTTTTCAAAAATCCATGAATATTATCTCCTTTGATTCAAAATTACTCAATATCAAAGATATTTAAGTGACAAATGGTATTTAATATGGATGCACGTTATCTTATGTTCATAAAATCCATAAAAAGTCTTAATGCTGAATCTAGTTTAAAGATTGTTCCAGAGGGGATTCTGTTGTGAGTATAAAAAAATGCAGCATGTCAAAAATATGCTAAATGGAGTTTTAAATTTCTATCATATTACTGCCTCCCAGGCAGTCACAACATTGCTACATAATTGAATATTTTCATCGTAGTACCCAAATTATCATTTGAAACATAACCTACAGAGAAATGTTATATGTAGTATCCTAGTCTCTTGTATTAGCTATTATTGCCAAATATAATAATGGTAGTTTAATAAAGAATGTCATAGAAAAAGTTTGTAAAAAGAATACACATAATCTTTCTCTCCTAAGAGCATAAGATTCAAGGACTATTTTTAACACAGTAAAGATAGCATCATCTTACCTCATCACTTTGGCTAAAGAGAAACTTTTATGGAATAGACTTCAATTTCTTATATGACTGATGAGAAGGTATTTCACTCAAATTAAGGTTAAATTATATGTATAATGCTTTTAAACTTGACTGTTAATGTGCCGTTATTTAAAAATTGATAATCAAAATCAATTGTAATTATGTTACTCATTTTATATTATGCATTGTTTTAAAAATGAAAGGGGTAAGTCACTTAAGTCACTTAGTCCAATAATATTGACCTACCTATAAAAAACCAACTTAAGTCACTTTTATGAGACACAGAGTTACTCAGTGCACAGGACTACTGGAAACATGCCTCTTAATTTCTAATTGAGGAAATTAGGTTAGGTGATTTGGAAGCTGACCATAAAATATGTAAAACAGAATCTGTAGGAGACATGAGGAAGGGTTACAAAATCATGCGAAACATAAGTCTCCAAGACTTAGTTACTTATTTATTGGGATTTTGGTAGACAAAATGAATATCCCCTGACCCCCAAAAACAAAACAAAACAAAAAATCCACATTCTAATGCTAGAATTAAGATTGATAATTATCTCACCTTGAAATAGGTTGATTATCTTTGATTACCTGGTGGGCCCAATTCAAGGGCCCAACCAGTGGTAGAAGTTGTCCAGCAGTGTTACTCAAATGGATGAGCATTGACCCAGGAAACAAGAGGTCACCGTTTGGATTCCTGGTAATGTCACATGACCAGGTTGCAGCCTCGATCCCCTGGGGGGCGGGGGGAATGTAGGAGGCAGCCATTTCATAATATTTCTCTTTCATTGATTTTCTATCTCTCTATCCCTCTCCTTGCCGTTCCCTCAAAAAAAAAAAAAATCAATTAAAAAAAAAAAAGGTAGAGGAGGCATAAGAATGAGAACCAGAAAGACACCAGTGCCAGAAGAACCCAGCCCACTCTGTTGGCTTTGAAGATGGAGAAAGTGCCACAAGCCAAGGAATGCAGGCGGTGTCTAGAAGATGGAAAGGGAACAGGTTTTTACTGTGGCGCCTCCAAATAGGAGCTCAGCCGTGCCAATACCTCGACTTTGGCCCAAAGGACCCATTTTGGACTTCTGACCTCCAAACTGTAAAGTATGCTAACCTCAGCTAAATGCATTTTCTTAATTTCTCCAAATGTACTAAAATGTCTGAGAATCTAAGTTCTTAGAAGCCTCCTCCCCAGATGCAATTTGCATTTCCTAATTTTGGTATTTTTATAGACTCAAACAATGATTCCTTTTTTAATTAGACTTTCCCAAGGAAAACTTTTCTCAAGAATCAGATAAAAAACATTCTATTTATCACAGTATACTTTTATCAACATATTAACCTTAGAAATTACTCTAAATATAAATTAAGATATGCTTAGAATAAAAAAAAATAGAGCTGAATAGGCTTGTAAACTAGTTTGACCAAATTTATATTTGTAAATGATAATTACAAGAAACTGTTTGACATCCACATAATAGCATTTTTAACACATTTTTTTGAAATCTTTTATCAGCTAATAAGTAAGACCTCTTTACAGTGAAAACCAAAACACTTTAATAGACCTATCTCCCACCCCCCCCCACCCCCCTTAGAAAACATTAAGCTATGGCAGTGCCCTCTGTGAACAGACCCAGGGACGCCCCTTCTTCCAGCTTCTGACGGCCCCCCCGCCAGCATCTTATCCAGTTACCACCTTTAGAACCACCTCCAAGACCAGCCAACACACCAGTTTTTTCCCACCTTCACTCCTTATTGCCGAACAACCACGAGCTCCCAAATTCGTCAGAATTGTTCCACCAGGTGGAGGCTGCCATCAACAGCCTGGCCAACCTGCATCTGCGGGCCCCTTACACCTACCTCTCCCTGGGCTTCTGTTTCCACCTGACGATGTGGCTCTGGAGGGTGTGGGCCCCTCTTCCGAGAGCTGGCGGAGAAGAAAGCCGAGGGCGCTGAGCATCTTAAAGATGCAAAACCAGCGCGGTGGCCGCATTCTCTCCCAGGACGTGCTGGAGCCTCCCAGGATGTCAGGGAGGCCGCCCTGGCCTTGGAGAGGAACCTGAACCAGGCTCTCTTGGAGCTGCAGGCCCTGGTTCTCCCCGCAGACCCTCCTCCCTGTGACTTCCTGCAGAACCACTTCCGGGGTGAGAGGTGAAACTCATTAAGAAGATGGGCCACACCTGACTCACCTCGCAGGCTGCCGGCCCCCAGGCTGGGCTGGGCGAGGATCTCTTCGAAAGGCTCACCCTCAAGCACAGCCAGGAGCCTCTGGAGCCCAGAGGCCTGAAAGGGGCCCCTCTGCATCCCCTGGTGTTTGGCTTTTACCTGAGCCTCTCCCCCAAACCACTAGCCATTCTTTTAACCACCCTGGAGCCCTCTCCCATGCATTGGACCAAATGAAACAATAAAGCTTTTTGCAGCAAACAAAAACAATAACAAACATTAATCTACAAGGATTGATGGAGATTATTATACCCACATTATTGTACTTCAAGGTAAGAAATTATATTCAGAGACTTTACCGTCTGTCCACTTGAGAATTTAAACTTAAAATCAAACTAAAACCAAACAAAATATCTTTGAAACGTATTGAGACATGCTCTCTAGCTGCATTACCCTATTGAAATATAGAAAGTTGAATTATATTTAAAATTAGTTTTCAAAGTGTAAAGATTTTTGAGTGTGTGGCCGAATGAGCAATTGCCTTCACATTGAAAACAAACTATATGCTGAGTGAGAGATTACAATTCGGAGAGCTTTGTTTGTGTGACAATAACATAGAATGGATAATAATTGAAATGATTATTAGCTTTGCTTTCTCCACTGAGGAAAAATAAGGTATGGAGAAGGCTATGTTTTCTTAGTATAACAAAATGAATAGAAGCCTAGGTGTGCTCAGAGACTAACCTGTATTTGCAGCACAAAACAGGCCTTTATTAGCTGAATGATCTTAAAAAATGTGCTCAATATCCATCTTATCACCTATAAAATGGGACCTATAAAATCAACCCCATCTACTTACTGTGAGAATTAAATGATCACATACATTTAATTACATCAACCTGCCATATTGTCAAACATATAACAAATGCTCACTATTGCTGTGATTACATAATAAGATAGTAACTTTCAAAAAATATATACGTATTCACTTACCTTACATACATACATACATACATAAGAATTCCATTATTTTAATTCTAACATTTAAAATATATTTTGTTAAAAAAGAAAAATAAACTATATTTTGTTAGTATAATTACCTTAGTAAATCATTATAGTAATATTGCACAGATTTTTATAAGGATTGGAAAAGTGCATGCCTTCAGAAAAATGTATCTTTTGTGAATTTAATTCACTCATCAGGGATGTTACCTGACTGCTTTTACAAAAGAAGTGTTGAACCCATTCTATTGCCTGTTACCTGACTGGGACTCTAAAAAAGACCGGTTCTTCCTGTCACAAAGATAGTTTGATTATTATTTAGAAAAAGAAGAGTTTAAGTTGGGCATTGGATTAGCAGAAAGACGTTGACACTCTACAGGCTTTAGTTAAATCTCCAATTGGCAAAAACAGCTAGAAAATTAGAACACTAATAGAGCAACTGGGCTGATTGAGAGCTGGCTTGCAAAGCCTGATTAAATCAATCCATGATTCTCACAAAAAGGAGCAGCAGCAAACAATCTGAGAAAGTCAATTGTTCCTGTAACAGTTTAAGGTGATTATTAACTTAAAAATTCAGTAGACTCTAAAGTTACTGGGGATTCTATCTTAATTATTTGATGTGTTAAATTCTCAGATTTTAGTTTAGTTAAATCAAGTTGAATTTAGTTCAATGGGTTAAATGTTCTGTGCTTTATAGACATTGCCAGCTTATGGTAATAACCTAGAACTACACCTCAGAGCTCCTTGTTATCAAGATCCTTCCTGGTTATACAGAGATCTCAGTCAGAAAGGAGCCAGATTCAGAACTATTAATTAAAGAGAAAACCCCATGGAAAATTGAACTTTCACTCAATATGTTGCACGCACATGGAGAATGAATTTTTTTCTTCCTAAATGTGTCTAAATAGATATGAAAATGGGGAGGTTATCCACAAACAAAATAACTTTTTATTCATATATGAAGTATTGAAATCAATTATTCATTGTTGTTTTGAACTATTTGTTTTTAAAACTAATTTTAGTTGATTATGTCCAACTGGATTTTATAGGGTGTCCCCCAAAAATGTATACATAATTTAACAGCTGATAACACTTAATTTTCACTCCTTTTCAGGTTTAATTGATTTGAAATAATGAGTGAAGCAAGACTATTCTTTGAACAAAGAAAATTTATCCTAAAGTGTCACTAGATTTTTTTTTATGGAGATACATAAAAGATAAAGTTTACAGTACAAAACTGACAACAGTCAATGAATTGAAGGCTCACAAATACCAAAGAAAATGATTCTTGATGTTTGAGATTGCATTGCTTCGTATTATCAGCAGTGCCTGGACCAGAAAGGTCATCAGTTTGAAAACAGACATTGACCTAAAGAATTATTTATTTCTTTAGATTCTTTTACATTTTGAAAATGAACTAAATGTTAATAAGCACCGACTTTATAATCATTCAAAGTGTGTATACATTTTTGGGGGGACACCCTGTTTTTTTACTGAAGGAAAGGGCCTTTTTGTTTTTTCTACTCCATAGAGTGCCTTCTATATTTTTATTTATTTATTTTTTAATTGTTTTATTGCTTAAAGTATTACAAAGGGTATTACATATGTGTCCTTTTTTCCCCCCCGCCCTTGACAATCCCCTGGCCTCCCCTACCCCCCAGTGTCTTATGTCCATTGGTTATGCTTATATGCATGCATACAAGTCCTTTGGTTGATCTCTTACCCCCCTCCCTCCTGCCCCCCAACCCTCCCTGGCCTTCCCGCTACAGTTTGACAATCAGTTTGAGGCAGCTCTGCCTCTGTATCTATTATTGTTCATAAGTTTATAATCGTCTTTATTATCCATGAATGAGTGAGATCATGTGGTATTTTTCCTTCATTGACTGGCTTATTTCACTTAGCATAATGCTCTCCAGTTCCATCCATGCCGTTGCAAATGGTAAGAGTTCCTTCTTTTTTACAGCAGCATAGTATTCCATCGTGTAGATGGACCACAGTTTTCTAATCCATTCATCTACTGATGGGCACTTAGGCTGTTTCCAGATCTTAGCTATGGTGAATTGTGCTGCTATGAACATAGGGGTGCACATATCCTTTCTGATTGGTGTTTCTGGTTTCTTGGGATATATTCCTAGAAGTGGGATCACAGGGTCAAATGGGAGTTCCATTTTTAGTTTTTTGAGGAAACTCCATACTGTCTTCCATAGTGGCTGCACCAGTCTGCATTCCCACCAGCAGTGCACGAGTGTTCCTTTTTCTCCACATCCTCTCCAGCACTTGTTGTTTGTTGATTTGTTGATGATAGCCAGTCTGACAGGTGTGAGATGGTACCTCATTGTTGTTTTGATTTGCATCTCTCGGATGATTAGTGACTTTGAGCATGTTTTCATATGTCTCTTGGCTTTCTGAATGTCCTCTTTTGAGAAGTGTCTATTTAGATCCTTTGCCCATGTTTTTAGAATTCAAATATTGGTAAGTATCTATATATTCTTTACCAACATTCATATTCTTGATTGTGAGCAAATAAAAACCACCAGGGAAAGATATGACAAAAATTTCATGATATTTTCAGCAGCTGATGTCAATCCTTGTATATTTGTATCATCATTCCTTTTTTCCCCACTAATTTTGTAACTATTTTAAACCATCTACACTCACCAAATTTTTAGCCTCATCATAGGGATCTAAATCTCTAACAATCAATGTCTCTAGTAATCTCCCTCTTAATGGGCTCTCTCCCTACAATAAACATACTCAACTCTCCTCTTAAAAGTTTAAACTTTCTATCACCCTGTTTCTCTCACCAAACAAAGCTTCCTCCACATGTCTTGGAGGTGTTCTTTATTCTATGACTGCCATGCTTCATCTCCCATGCCCTCCTTAACCCACAGTACTTTCACTTTACCCTCATCAGATTATAGAAGTTGGTTATAAAAAAGATCTCAAATACCCACCATGCAGATTAGCCCACTGGAGATCTTAAAACAGACAGTCCAGTACTTATTGGTCATGCTTCTTTTAGCTTTTTTGAAACTATGGTCTGATGGTTTCTTTCTTGTATCTTGGATTTTATATTCTATTCATGCTGTACTCTATATTATGCAATACAGAAATTTACTCTGAAAAGAAGTTTCATTTCAATTCATCTAAAATCTTCAGAAAGCAGACTGACATTTACCTAATATAATTGAGAATAATAAATATTTAGCATAATTTGAGGGAATGTGATGAAATTATATGCCATGGTTGTTTTGGCATAAAGAAAAAAAAATTAATCATGTCACTGTCAGATGATGGGTCCCACTCCAGAAACTTTAAAGTTTCTACTAATATTTTGAAACAGTTTCTTAAGAATTAGCAATTACCATCTCTGTCATTTCTAGTCATCATGCATTAGGTGGACGTTTAGATATTTCTCAGTGAAGCTAGTTGCTTGTCATCCATTGTAAGCATGCTGACAGCATCAAAGAAACATTTCAATTTTTGAGCTCCTTTTCAGCACTTGAAAGGCCATAGATGTCTCTTGATATGGTCACATTCTCTGCTAAGAAAAAAGAAAATAAACTGGCTTAGAAATAATAAAGGAAATCTTGATATTCTTTATGCAGATGGAACATTGCTGGTTTTGCTCCTTGGGTGAAGAAATAAGCCCCAAACATAATTCACTGATCTCACATCTAAGAAATCATCATGATCCCCCCCAAAAGTTCAATCTTCTATTATGAAAATAACCAAATGATTATCTATAACAGAAAAGTAACATTTTAAAAAGGTTTTTAAAAATAATGGATTAGGATTCACATTCTATCCAACAGAGATGTGATTTTAAAGATAATAAATATTCCAGTGCTTGACTGAACTTGAGGCAAGTCACTAGTTATTATTTTTGTGGTTAAGTTTCTTTGAAAGAGAGAAAATTAAAACTCAAATCCAGCATCATTAAACAAACAAAAAAAAATGTTTCTTTCTTGGTTGACAGGGGAGAAGCATATATATTTGTACATGTGAATAGGTAATTTTTTTAAAAAAAAATAAAGGTCCTGAACTCACTAACATGAAATATTAGCTAAAAATAAGAGTTTGCTAATTGCTAGCAAACTAGCAGAAAAGAATGAGATGAATGAATATGTGGATTTTTTAGTGCTAAGAGGAAGCAACCGTGCACACAGAAGTTCAGAATAATAAACCTTTGATTTCCATGAAAATAAATCTATAATCACTAGGAAAAATGAGGGAACTCTTCTGAAAGTTCTTTAGAAAGATTTAACAATAAACATATTCTTAATCTTTACCATGTTGACACAACTAGTATAAAAAAGGCAGCTCATACTGAACATAGTCTGAATGAACTGAGGACAAAGAAAGAAATGCAATGTGAATTTAGTGCAAACTGCCTTAGAGAATTCTGATACTCCAGGTTTAAATCTGGTCCATGGAATTATAGGGGAATTGCTGGCATTTTATATATTCTTAGTATTATCAAAATATAAAAGTTAAAATTGATTGGTTCAACAGATGACATACTCATTGCCATGATTACCTCTCAAAATGTCAATTTCAAATCAGGCCTAAACAATAGTAGCCTTCATTTTGAAATTAAATCTGAGCATGAATGAGTTTATTTTCTATGTGAACTATTTAGATTTATGTCTACAGATCATACATTGACCTTCAGTAGAATTGAAAAATAATAAACATGATATATGATATATACATAACATACATATTTATTATAATATGTGGGAGTAACAGAAATAAATTTCTAATTTAGGATATATGTGTAATTATATAATTTTTCTAAATAAGGGAGATTTACCTTTCAATTTTAAAGCAATCTATGTTCCAGTTAGGTTTAAGTCCTATTATTCCAAAAGTTGCTCTTCTCCAAAGAAATGTCCTCACATTGACTATGTTTTCATTTCTGACATTGATTCCCTCAGCTTCCATTACAAAATTTCATTCAAGCCATTACTTTTCCCAAGAAGCCTCTGAGAACCCCCAATTATGAGTTCTGTGTTCTTCCCGTATGCTGCCATTGTGCCCCCATATATCTGCTATCAAACACTTGCCACCCCACACTGCATTGCCTTTTATTAACCTGCATGATGGCCTATGAGGTCTGTAAAGTGAGAATACATCCCTCTAATGCTCATGTATTGGAGACAGCATATAACACGGCGTGTTCCAGATACTAGATGGTTACATGTGTGCACGACCGAGTTGGAGTTGAAGTCTCCCAGTACTCCCTGCTGAAACAGATGGTTTTCAATATTTGAATTGTATCTCCCTACTGAGAACTTAAACCTCCTATGATAATATGACTTAAGTGTTTGTTCCAGAAAATTCTTGTTCAGCAAGATGAAATGATCAGCCAACGAATAACTGCTCTTTCCTTCAGTAAGTGCCTAAACTTTTCTGGAACAGCTGCTTGCTTATTTGGCAACCATTTTCCCAGTAAAGTTTGATTTCAGGACCCTGGACTCACTGTGTTTGTTGATCATAATCTGTTGTGTCATAAACTTCATAAACTTTGCTCAGTGCTTACCTAGTTCTTTGAAAGATGCACCTCAAACTATTGGAGTCCAGACTTAAAAAGTCAATAGTTAACTTTTTCAATTCCTTCTTTTCAGAAAATGTCAAAATGATAACCTCACATGAGGCAGTACGTTGCATTAACTCAGCTTTACTCTGACCAACAGATTGTCCTATTAGCCTTTGTGAGAAGTCAACAGTCAGCACTTTCACAAATTCAAAATTCCTCTGAGAAACCTCCTATACTACAGTTTCTTGTATTTTATTCTTTGACTTAAAATGTGCTATACATGATCATGAACAAATAAACTGATTACCTGAGCTGTCTGAATGCTTTTATCACAAAGTAAATAATGTACTAACTATTTCAACCTTTTAATACCACATCTTAAAAGATTGAAAATCGTGTGCCTTTCTCAGAGATAGGTTATGGCAGACCATAGGTAGGATCTGAAGCGTATTATGTTCCTGAATCTTCTTGAGTTGCCTTGTTTAGTTCTTTTCTCTATGTTTGTGAACATAAATAAACAAACACCAGGTTTAAGTTGGGTTAATTTTATCCAAGAGTGTCCCTATGTCTCATGCCAAAGATATGAGGATATTTTAGGATTTGTACCTAAGTGCCATTAAAACTTTTACTTTTCTCTATACTCCAGTGCAACATAGTGTATATTGTGTTTAAATGGGTAGGTGCAGATATTCCTAGTCAATTTTATGGTGAAAAAAGTAAAGTAAAATCTTGATAATTATCTTTTTTTAACCATCAGGTATTAAAAGAAAGCTATTCATGTATGATCTCAATGTTTTCGGAAAGAACTGAAAAGTTTCCATTTTGGTTATGACATTTTTTTGTAGTAATACTAACTGCTAAGATTTATGACAGAAAAGGATACAGAGCAAAAACAGCAAGAAAATGATCTGAATCCAAAAGGAGTCCCTAGAGGTCCAGTTTAGGCTTCAGAAAACATCCTTGTCTGAGGCCACAGAGGTTGCCCCATGTCTGGCTGTGAACTACAGGGACATGTGTGGAACGTCTCTCCCCAGGGAGACCCAATGACTCTCAGGGTCCAGGACTTATATTGGGGCAGGAGGAGACTGGTCTTAGTTGTGATTTTTAATCTAATTTATATGCTACAGTGCAATTGGGTGCATACCTCTCAGCAAGAAAAAATAAGGGAATGAGATCATAACTAACCCACCTGTTTCATTTTACAATAACATACACATGATTTACCAAAAAAAAAAGTGCCACTTAGAAATATCATACCGTTTATATTCCTGGTCTTAAAAAGCTTAGGCCTGAGGTGTGCTCTATGCCTTCTGTGCCAAAATAAGGATGAACTTTCCGATGACAGAAACCCTATCTGACTTTCTGAGGATCAGAGTGACTGCAGAGGTGAGGATCCTACAGGAGTTCGAAAGGAAAAGAACAAAGATTCTTTTAGAAATAAAACAATGGAAAAATCAGGCAGGGACCATGCAGAACTGCAGCCACGTATGGGATCTGGTGCAGTAATTTAGCTACATGAGAGCCATCCTAATTGGAGCTTGAAGGCTAATGCATGTAATTACTCTAAACAGTCAAGCCCGAGACAGCTCTAAATACAGAGCTGTCCTTCATGTTTTACCTCGTAGCTACTAGTCCTGACTTGCTTGGTTCTTCCATTTGGCAGCTTACCTTTTTGCCACCCATCTGATTCCTTTTATAGGGTCTAATTTTGACTTCCACAAGTAACTGCTAACTTCCTTGATTTAGATCTTCAGCCCATCTATTTTATCTGAATGAGTTCTAGACTTAGCTAATATTTTCTGATTCCACCAGGTGATTTTTTGTAACTTATGATGATAACAAATAAAAAAACACAGTTTTTGAAGATATATATCATTTCTGACACTGAAACTGCAAAATGAAACAAAAAATTAGCAGACATAAGAGCTTTCAATAACTTTAAACTATATCTGTTTATTATTGTTATTATTATTATTACTAGAGGCCCATTGCAGGAAGATTCCTGCAAGAATAGGGCTTCCTCAGGCCTATTCCTGCAAGAATAGGGCTTCCTGAGACTGGAGCAAAGCAGAGAAGGGAGCGAAGCCCACTGAGGCAGGCTTCACTCCCTGCTCCGCTGCTTCGCTCCCTTCGCTGCTTCGCACTCAGCTCCCTCCCGTCTCCGCCACCTCGCTCCCTCCCGTGTCCGCTGCCTCAGCTCCACTCTTATCTCTGCTACCTCTGATCCTTTCCCTTTTCCACCGCTTGGCTCCCTTCTGCAGTGCTTGGCTTCCTTCTACACTGTCTTCAGTCTTCGCTGGGCGCCTATGTATGCAAATTAACCGCCATCTTTGTTGGGTTAATTTGCATACTCTTCTGATTGGCTGGTGGGCGTAGCAAAGGTACGGTCAATTAGCATCTTTGTCTTTTATTAGTGTAGATTACTACTACTATTATTGGACACTGAGCTGCAATAGTATTTTGCTATTAAATGTTCATAAGTGCTGGATATGGATTGAGTGTTTTTTTTTAAAAAGTATAAAAATAAATAAATGCATTATACTATAGAACACTGACATTTTAGTAATTCAAATGTGCTATAATTTCAAAATTATTTATGTTATTATCTAATCATCCTTAGATTCAGAAAAAGCAAAGCATTAAATCTCAAGTTATCAGATGGTGGTTAGGGATATTAACAAGTGGAATTATTTTTAGAAGGGAAACACAGTCCAAAATCCAAGAAATCAGGCAACAGAAATGAAAACTTCTCATAAGGAGAATAAAATACACAGGATCTGTAATGCAGGCGGCAGTGCTGACTCTGGGAAATCATCTGTGTGAGAGGAGGTCAGGCTTGAGGAGACGGAGGTCTTCCGGAGCAGAAATGCTCTTAGAATAGGGACTGCACCCTGACTCCTCCCTTAAATCACAGTGGAAACCTCGGTTCGGTGCTAGAGTCCTGAAGTCGGGGAATGAAATACTGAAAGGTATTCTCAACAAAGACACTTGCAAAATGTGTTTGTTTGAACTCACTCTGAATCAAAATTTGCTCAGGTACCAAAAGCCCCCAAAATAATATGAAACCTCAAGTTTGTATAGTTTAACTAGATGCAATTTTTTAAAAAGTAGTAAAATTGAGTAAGAGTATATGGGATGAAGTAAAAATAACTATTTAAATTTTATGAAGTAACTTGTCCAAGATTTATGATAAGAATTCTTTATTGATATTTTCTATTTAAACAAACATTTGTCCCCATAGTAAGGAAAGTAGAAGAGACTACTACTGACTAGATGATAGTTTCCTATTCTAAGAAAGACCTCTCTATTCATTCAGCCATTTGAATAAACTTAGAAATATTTGTAGATATGTATAGAGTTAGACTACACAACTTTGTTTTCTTAGCATTACAAATACAATTCCTATCTGTTAAGATTGTAAATAAGCATATTAGATTTTAAATTTTTTATATATTTATAAACAAATATCACCTATATTTTAAACTTTTAGACTTTAACTTAGAAGTATAGAGATTTAATATAGGCTCCTGTTAAGATTCCATAATTCTAATTTCTTAGAAAGAATACTGCATTGTATAATATTGGAGAGAAGGACAGAAAGGAGCAGTGTTGAGGGTGTGGGGATGGGAGAATGGAGAGAAGAATTTTAGTATTAAAAATTTCAATAAGTTTGAAATGTATTTTTTGACAACTACTTTCACATTCCCTGACAGAAGAGTCACAATAACCTTACAGAGCATAGCATGACCCAGTTTCACCCCAGCATCAACATGTTACGGTACAGTGGTATAATTGTCACAGTGAATAAACCAATATTGATTTGGTATTTTTAATTAAAGTCCACATGTCGTTAAGATTTCCTTAGTTTTGACCTAATGTCCTTTTTCTGTGTCAGCATCTCACCCAAGATACTACGTGACATTTGGCTATCATGTCTCTTTCCAAAATGTATTCTTGTAATTTTTAAATATAGAATATAACAGAATGCATTGCACACTGGGACTGCTAAAATATTGAAACAAAACAACCATGTTTCAGAGGTGGAAAATGGATTATTGAGTGCTAATACATCAGAGCACATAAATAATGCATGCCCCATATCTTCAAGATTACATTGGAAATCCTACATATTGAATAATATTGAGACTTGAACTAAAAAGAATATGCTTTCAAATATCCAAAGGTAAAGTATTGCTGAAATTGGATAAAGTAGTTTTTACAAACAGGATATTTTTCAATTTTATCAGATAAAATAATATCCTATGTTTTGAGAAGAATATTGAACTGTGAGAAACACTAAGATTTTGTTCGAATTCAAAAGTGAAATGTTTCCAAATGAATTTTAAAAACATTGTGACTTATTTGCTTGAAGACAATAGCGTAATAGAAACAATTGTCCTCAAGTTTTCTCATCAGTGGAAATGTAACCCAAAAAAACTAAAGAATGCACTTCTTTCTTTTTTTCAAGAATTTTTATTTTTATTATATTCTTTAATTCTCACTCGATATGTTTATTGATATTTGAGAGAAAGGAAGGGAAAGAGAGAGAGAGGGAGAGCAAGACATCAATGTGAGAGAGAAACATATGTACCCCAGGGATCAAATCCACCATCTATGCATGTGCCCTGACTGGAAATCTAACCAGCAATTGTTTTGGTGCATGGGAGGGATAAGCAACTGGGCCACCTGGCTGGGGTAGAATGCACATTTATTATACTATAATATAGATTTTGCATTGGGCCATTAGATTTTTATGTCAGCTGCTAGTTTATACCATAACTAGAAACATTTTAGTATCTAATAATGACAATCCTATCAGATACTTAACTATATGCCAAACAATTGTAGATAGTCTACAGGTTTTAACTCATTTTATCCTTGCAACTCCTCTTTAAGTATAATTAGTAGCCCCATTTTTAGAGACAGGAAAACTGATAAACAGAGGTGGTAAATTGCATAGTAGATTTTGGCTCTAGGAACATTTATCTTAATCACTACATTCTATAGCAGTGGTTCTCAATCTTCCTAATGCCACGACCCTTTAATACAGTTCCTCATGTTGTGGTGACCCCCAACCATAAAATTATTTTCGTTGCTACTTCAGAACTGTAATTTTGCTACTGTTATTAATCGAAATGTAAATATCTGATATGCAGGATGTATTTTCATTGTTACAAATTGAACATAATTAAAGCATAGTGATTAATCACAAAAACAATGTGTAATTATATACGTGTTTTCCGGTGGTCTTAAGCGACCCCTGTGAAAGGGTCGTTCAACCCCCAAAGGGGTAGCGGCCCACAGGTTGAGAACTGCTGTTCTATAGCCTCATATATAGGAAATACCACAGTACCAAATTTCTAACAGTTGTAACTTAAGTTTTGAGTCTCCTTAATATCTGATAAGGGAGCAATCCATACTATTTCAGAGAAGTCTGAAATTTATAATGGAACTGGGCACACATAAACCATGCTCCACTGTATGCTACATAGATCCTGATAATACTGTATATTTTGTGATAGATTACAGTAGCAAAAATGTTTCTGGTGTTTGAAGAGTATTACTTTGTTGAAAGTAAACTTTTCCATTTCAGTGGAGTCATTCATAACTGAGAATTACAAGACATTTTATCATCTCAAGATTTCCTGTACAAAGCTCCTATGAACTGCATTTTATCATTCCTTAGGTTTCAAGTAAAACAATCATATATTTGAGCAGGAGCTATGACATGACTTCACATATTCCCCGTAATAACACCGGAATACATGGAGCATTATGAGTTTTTACAAAGTTCTCTTAGGCTCCCCTGATATTAAATTTAGAAAACCTAGTGCTCCAGAAATGATATTTTCCCTGCATTGTATCACTTATTGTGATGACCACAGGATGGTTCATAGTTATGGCATGCAAATATCTAACCAACATGACAACCTCTTCTTTGCTAGTCACCCTATTAATTGTTTGAGACACAACAGTGAAGAGTCCGGACACTCAGGAAATGAGCAATCCTTTGGGAAAGATTGATAAATAGTATCATTAATATGCATGAGTAGTAAAGTATGACAGTACGAAGATGCCATCTCAGTCTCATTGAATCACATTCTAATCTTGACCCTTTACTGAGACTAGTGAGGTACCAAGGAAACAATGCAAAGTACACATTTATTTGAAAGAAAGAAAAAATTAGTAGTCACTCAATCTAATATATCCATAACATTGTCTAGTCAACATATAATCATTAGGGAATAAAAAAATTTTGATGTATTTTCCCTTCTTGTTTTGCTACTAAGATTTTAAACTCTCCTGTATAACTAAGCTGTCTCCTTTCTGACTAGCCACATTTCAAGGACTCATCAGCAGTGGGGAGCTTGAGACAACTACAAAACCTCAGCCTTGAACCCAAGCCTCCAGAATTTTAACCATATCCTCAGGTGATTCATATGCACATTAAAGGTGGGGAGGACTCTTCTGAAAGAGGGCACAAAAGGAAGACCTGAGGGAATTCCTATTGGAAAGTTGGCAAAAACTGCTCTGCCATCTAGGCCTACAAAGCCTCCCTCACTTTTTTAGAGTTCACTTGTAATTCAAGGAGAAGGGTTCAAAATAATAATGCCTACGGAAATAGGTGAAGGATTTCAGAAAGTGCTCTCAAAGATGTTTACAAGTGTCCTCCAAACAAAGGTCGTTGGGAATTTTGTGAAGCCATCTTGACATCCATGCCAGAATGCAGTTCTCTGTGCGTATTTATTTTGTACTATCATATTTTTTTTCAGTAATTTTAGGCTAATTTCTTTGATAAGTATATATCTTCTGTTTGGACAAGTGTGTTTACAGAAAAAATTATGCAGCAGATAAATAAACTCAGTGTGCTGATTTAACTGTTATCCACATATTAGATTTAGCGAATAATTCATGACTTCAATGACACAGTTCTGAAAACAGCTGGAAGTTGAGTAATCAATTATAGATGCAGCTCCCCCAGGCACCGGAAAAAAGATGGGAGTGTTAAGAATTTTTATTCCCTCGGCTACTGTGTCTTATCAAATCACATCTTTGAAATGGTGACCAAATACCGGGAGTTATGGCATGTTGCTCCCTGGCATAATCAGGCAGTCAAATTTTTATCTGGGTGATGCTCTTGTGGCTAGTTATCTAGTTGAAGTAAGTCCAGATATCTTTTAATGTAAAAGCAAATATAAGTTCAAAGGATAAAAATAGTTTAGCATGTGTCTTCTCTTCTAGTGTCTGTTTCATCAATGGTTAAATGAAATACTACCTAAGAACATGGACTTTTGAATCAGATTGGCCTGGGTTCAATTCCTGACTCACTGCCTATCTGAATTACCCTGAGCAGATCAAATAGCATCTCTGAACTTCCTTCTTCTCATAGTTACAATAGAGATGATCAATGTTACTGAAAGGAGTTTTTAGGGGTGAGATAGGCAGGTTTAGGACATTTTACGAATTAAGGGGCCCATGGAAAAAGCACAGGCTACAGAGCTGGAAAGGGTACATTTCCATCAGCTAAGGGAGCTGGGAATAGCAGAAGGTCCATTTCCATAAGATAAGGGAGCTGGGAGCTGCAGAAAGGTATACATTTACAGACTAAAGGGAAGGAAGCCCCTCATTCTGAGAGGGAAGAAGAAAGCCCAGAGGGAATAGGGAAACAATAGGGAAGAAGAAGGAGGGAACCTCACGTGAAGTTTGAGCTCTGGAGTTGCTATAGTAACCAATCTAAGGGGATAGTGACCAATCAGAGGGGATATCAAGGCACAAAGATCTGCAACCTTTATAAACTGTAGGGGAAAGGGACTCGGTGGGACTCTTCCCCCTCCCCACGTGGGAGTTTGTGCTTGTTTCTCAATAAATGTCCACCTTTTGCTATACCAACTTTCATCCGTGGTTTCATTCTTCAACTCCACCGGACCAAAAAAAAAACAGGAACCATCCTGCCCAGAGGAACACTGCTCATTCCAGTACAATTTTCCCATATCATTACTTATTTAAGAATTAAAACATTAGCCCAGCCAATGTGGCTCAGTAGTTGAGCATCAACCCATGAACCAAGAGGTCACCAGATTGATTCCGGGTCAGGGAATATGCCCAGGTTGTGGGCTCGATCCCCAGTGGGAGACATGTGGGAGGCAGCTGAAAGATAATGTTCCTCTCTTATTGATGTTTCTATCCTTCTCTCTTGCCCTCTCTCTGAAATCAATAAAGACATATTTTGGAAAAAAAAATTAAAACATTAAAAGTATCCATATAATAGTTGCTTGACTAGTGGTTCCTAAATCATATTAGATTTTACAATATCAAATTATAGGAAAGAAAGCCTCAGCTTGTTAGCCATTACTGTTACTAAAAGAGAAAGCCCTGATAATAAAGACTCCCAGAATTATCCTCTCTTTTGAACTTAACTCTAAAATACATGATTCTGTAGCCCTTGAACAGTAAGTAGCATATTATCATCAACATCAGTGGCAGCTGCAGCCTAGAATATGTAGATCAGGCAGGTAAAGCCCTCAACTAATGATGGTGGGTTGCTCACTGTGGGCAGATGGATGACCACAAGAGACTGAGAATTAAGAGGACGTGAATCAATATTTCTTAGTCCATGAAACACTTGTCCAGAAATATACCAATTAATAACTTTCCTGGAGATCAAATTATCTATACTAATAAAAGGGTAATATGCTAATTAGACCGGATAGACCAGATGTCCTCTGGACGTCCTTCTGGACAAAGCCGCAGCAGCTGCGAGGGCCGAGGGCCGGTGGCACAGGAGAGGTGGTGGCACAGGAGAGGTGGCAGCACAGGCTGGTCCAGCACCATGGCCCCTTCTGCAGAGGCAGTGGGAGAGGGGGCTGTGCAGTCCAGGTCCCAGTGCTGCCCCTTCCGTAGAGGCAGCCACAGAGGCAGTGGCGCAGTCCTGGTCCTGGTGCCATGCCTCCACAGAGGCAGGACAGGGTGCGAGCTGCTGTTCCTCAACATCCCACAGCCCTTCCCCCAGCCATCCTGGCCCCAAATTGCCCTCCAACCACCAGTGGGCAGGGGGCGGGGCCGGCGCTAAGAAGCGAGGGCTGAGAGCCAGCAGTTGCGGCAGCTGGCAGTGGCAGCAACAGCAGGGTGATGGGGGTGGCGCCTTCCCCTGATCGGCCCTGTCACCTCCAGCAGAGGAAGGCCAGACTGCATCTCATTTTATGGATGCCTGGGATACTAAGCCATCAGTAGGACATCCGCTGAGGGCTCCCAAACTGTGAGAGGGGGCGAGCCGGGCTGAGGGATCCCCCCAGTGCACAAATTTTTGTGCACCAGGCCTCTAGTCTTACATAATAGTCTATTCACATAGGCCAATATCTTTCTTATTAATCAATCATTTTTTTATCAAGATTCACTTCAAGTTATTCACCTCACTATACCCACTAATCCTAAAAAGATGTATGTTGTGAACTTTACCTAATTTAAGCCAATTTGACTTTTTTTTTAGACACATGTTAAACCACTTGAACCTGGACCAAAAAACCTTGTCATTATCTCTCTATTAATTTCCCCTCTTCTGAAACTGCTAAAATTCTCTTAAGATGGTATCCTCTGTTATGGTTGTAAGTTCTAACAAATGTAGTTTGGTATATTTACAAGTTGTCTGAGTTATATTTGGGAGAATTTAACTGAAACAGTCTTTTATAATGGAAAGAGCAAAAGAAATTTTAATTAGAGATTTTGGTTTGATTCATTACTCAGACTCCAGGTAGCTGAGACACATACAAGTTACTTAATGTTTTTGTGAATGAATTTAGAATATTGGTACTTTTCCTTCCTGTATCACCAGGTTCTTAAGATAATACAATATAATGATGAAATTAAAATACTTTATAAATATTGAATGATTATACATATGAGGCTTTGCTTAGTAGTGCTATAGGTGTACATAAAATTGATTACCCATGCCAAGAACACTTTTGAGAGTGAAGGTAGAATATTTATGGATGCCTGGGATACTCAGCATAAAAGGGAACTCTGCCAATTCAATTATTAGTATGAATTCAGGTATTGCTTTCATTTTGTTGGTAGTAAAACATATCTCGTAACCTCCACCCCACCGCTACTACCACCACCACAACAACCAACAACGACAACAAAACAGTTCTTTCTTTGGGAAGAATCTCAGGAAAACTGCATCTGTCTCAGTTTGGGGCCACAAAAAGGATTCAAATAAAGCATCAAAAAGAGTCCTGCCTCCTGACTTCTCAGGGCTTCTTTGTTTTCTTCCTTGTATCTGGGGCAAGTGAACCAAATAGATTTATATAGAAAATTTAGCTACAAATTTCCTGTGGCATTTGGTTGTACTCTGCCTCTCCACAAAACAACTAAACAGAGAAATTAAGAAATAGCTAAGTGTAATAAAATACTCAAGTGAGTGTGAAAAAATGAGTAGAAAGAAATGGAAACATCTTCCATAAATGATATACATCCTAGATAGCAAGTCTCTGACCAATAGAATTTTCATGTAATTTAGTTTTCGTAATTTCAATGTGCATAATTTAAAAATTGAGTTCACTTTCTCATACAACAGGACACTTAATCATTAAAATGGCATTGTCATACAGTATCATATTTCAGGTGGAAGCAGAAACCAGTCAACTGAAAAATAACATATATCATGAAAATGTTAATCACAAGGTATCTTCCAAACTCCAGAATTTAAACTGTATGCTGCTAAAACAGTTGTTATATTCTGATTCTTTTTCATATATATATATGTTTAATTGATTTCAGAGAGGAAGGGAGAGGGAGAGAGAGAGATAGAAACATCAATGATGAGAGAATCATTGAATGGCCGTCTCCTGCATGCCCCCTACTAGAGATTGTGCCCACAACCTGGGTGTGTGCCCTTGACCGGAATTGAACCTGGGATCCTTCAGTCCCCAGGCTGACACTCTATCCACTGAGGCAAACCAGCTAGGGCTGATTCTTTTTCATATCCCCATATTTTTAATCAATTCAATGGTTATATTTTCTAATAATTCTATATTATACTTAATTGCTAAACATAGGATTTAAGTTGGATAATAAAAATAATTATACAGAATAAAAAGTCAAGTCTCTTGTTCTTTTTATTTTGCAGTGATTTTTAGAATTGATAAGTTAGCAACAAAGTAAACTGAAGTACATAAAGTACTTGTCAGCAATTATACATATGTTAAGGGCAAAATACATTAAAATAAATGATAGCAGATATGGGTTAAGATAGAACAATTAATAAAATCATGTCATAAATATTCAAGCTATTTAGAATACTCTATAAAATTTTTGTGAGGTCATTAGCACCAAAGCTAAAAAGTTACTAAGGAAAACATTTCAAGAATCTATTAAAAAGATATTAAGAAAACTTAGATTAGTGTGTGTGTATCTGTGTGTCTGTGAGTCTGTGCACATGTGATTAAGAGAGAGGAAGAGTGAAAGCTAAAGAAGCTATTCCAGGTGTCAAAAATGATCAAAATGTGATAAATATTAATTAAATAATATAATAAAATAAGCTGATTTACTATATTTAATAATAATTTTTGTTTAATGATGAAATTACTGAAATGAATCATTTTTATATTAGACTTAAATATGTTATAAAAATGATCTCCCCCCAAAATATGCTTTTCAATACATTTTACTATTTAACTCCACATTTTTGTATCAAAGTGGAATGAAGTACAGACTTTGCATATTATTTGAATTTTTTAGTTTTTATTTATATGATTAATGAAAACAAATTTATTGTTATTTTTGTTTTTCCTTTCAGCAAACCAACATATCAATTCTTCCTTTTTAAAAAAATCTATTTAACATTCTAACATCTAGATGAAACAATTATTTAGTCAAAATGATGTCTACCTACAGCATACTATTGAATAATAAGCAGTATTATTTAGAATGCTAACAATTACTACAAAGTTTATTTAATTACTAATAGATTATTGAAAGTCTAAGATGCAACTCTAATTAATTTAGTGATGAAGCATTTCACATTCCTTGTTTGATTTACTGACAAGACTTTTCTAGAGAAACTAAAATGCAGAGTAAAATTATGTTTTATAGAGTAAAACTATAATTTATTCTAACAATGATAGTCGTATTATTCACTATATGAAAACCAGTAACAAAGTGAGAATGAATTTATTTCATGTTTTTTAGTATGTGACAAAAAATAAGTAAAAACACAATTATACAGAACACTGGAAAATGTACTATTGTGGAAAAGTCACTGGAGAATTTAGGCTTTAAAAACCATTCACATTTTTTCATTGCATCATATTATAAAATTCATTCATAAACAAATTAGAATTAAAATATGAATTTTTTGCTTTTCACTGGTTTTATTTAAAAATTAACTTCCAGGCAGTATGGAGGTTCCTCAAAAAATTGGGAAATGGGAACTCCCATTTGACCCTGTGATCCCACTTCTAGGAATATATCCCAAGAAACCAGAAACACCAATCAGAAAGGATATATGCACCCAGATGTTCATAGCAGCACAATTCACCATAGCTAAGATCTGGAAACAGCCTAAGTGCCCATCAGTAGATGAATGGATTAGAAAACTGTGGTACATCTACACGATGGAATACTATGCTGCTGTTAAAAAGAAGGAACTCTTACCATTTGCAACAGCATGGATGGAACTGGAGAGCATTATGCTAAGTGAAACAAGCCAGTCAATGAAGGAAAAATACCACATGATCTCACTCTTTCGTGGATAATTAAGACCATTACAAACTTTCGAACAATAATAAATACAGTGGCAGAGCTGCCTCAAAATGGATTGTCGAACTGCAGTGGGAAGGCCAGGGAGGGTTGGGGGCCAGGAGGGAGGGGATTAAGAGATCAACCGAAGGACTTGTATGCATCCATATAACCATAACTAATGGACATAAGACACTGGGGGTTAAGGGAGGGCAGGGGCTTTTCAGGGGGGGGGGGGGGGGAAAGGACACTTATGTAATACCCTTTGTAATACTTATAGCGAAAAAATAAAAAATAAATAAAAAAAAATAAAAATAAAAATAAAAATTAACTTCCAAAAAGAAAGCAAATAGCCCCTTTTCTCTATAAATTATTTTAGAATCACAAAAATTCTTGAAATTTACATTTTAATTTTAGGTTAGATGAATTCAATTATTTCTTAAAATAAAAATATAGTTTAGAAGAAATAAAAAAGCCTTCTATTTTAAAAGTAAGAAGAAGGCATCTTCTCAAGACACTGCTTGCGAGAATAACATGGAAGGGTATTCATGAGGCTTCAAGTATATGGAGCTACTCTGAGCAGCAGCAGCAGCAGCAGAAAATGTGGGAAGGGAAACTCACGCAAAGTGTCTAGCATACTCGCATGAGCATTTTCAAAAAGGGATGCACGTGCTGTGAGTTAGACAATGGCACACCAACAATAGTACTTGAAAAAGTTGCTGGTTGTTACTTCCCACTAAGTAGGGATTAACTCAGGGCCAGGAAAATTGTAATAAGAACATGGAAATTCAAGGTAGTTCTGAAAAATACAGCATTTCATACTTAATTATGAAAATATTCATAACTGTCTGAAGCAACTTGATAATTATCTTTCTTTGGATTGTACAAAACTCATAACTTATTCAGATAGGGATAATTTTAAACTTTAATTGTGACATTCAGCTTGAACTCTAAAGTTTTATGTTATAAATACTGATTGCTAAATCCAATACATTGTGATTATTACTCTTATTTTCCTGCAGAAGCTAGCAACTGTTCTGAAGGATTTAAATGACAAATTCTATAGAGTGATCCAACTAAGTAATTTCATTATAAGATCTTTTATAACTGCTGCTATTTATTCAGAAATATGGGACAAAGGGGAAAATGTCACATGTTTTTCTTTCTGTATATGTTCATAATATGGTTTTCTCACTTTTACTCCCTGTTCTCAATATTATAAAGTATGTATTTTAAAGACTTAAATAAGCTTGTGTTGTGTGTCTGTGTAGTTTTCATTAATACCTAGAGCCCAAATGTATAGAAGTTCTGGGTAGACACTAAACAGTAGTGGATTCCTGAGTTTTGGTATCTGCTGACATCATCATTATGCATCATCATTATTACTACAAATATGTTTATTTAGATGCTCTTGAAATTATGCTTCAAGGTTTCGTTACTGTAATTTTAATGCCATTTATTGTAGCTAGAGTCATGACCATTCTATTCTATTTGGTGTCTAATGCATGTACCCCTGTCACCTGCACAATAGTGAAAATGCTCATTCTGTGTGCTAAAGATAATTTATTTTATGTGAGATGGTAAAAATCTTACCCATCAAAAACTGAATGGTTATATATGGATTTAATTCCAAAGTTGATTAAACACATATTTTTAATAATTATACTGTCATCACCCTATGCCGCAACCATAAAGAGATGAAGACACAGTCCCTGATGTCATGCAGGCCATGGGGTAAGACACACAAATCAAGTAGATATAAAATAACATGATGATTTCAGTTAATTTTGCCTGTTTTGCACGAGCAGGGGTCCTTCTTGAAAGAAAGAAGACTCATGAAGTGTATAACCTCCATCTTGCTAGTAAATTCATGCTTGACTTTAAAGAAAGGAGTTCCAATGCTATGGAGGCCCATGTAAGAAGAAGTGAAGGATAGCCTCTAGCCAACAGACAGCTAGAAACTGGGGCCCTCCCTCCAACACCCAAAAGGAACTCAATTCTCTTAACAACTGTGTGAATTTGAACTTGATCTCTTTCCCATTGAGCCTTAAACTGAATGTCGCCCTGGTTTATGTCTTGATTACAGTCTTGGGAGAGACCTTGAACCAGAGGACTCACCAAAGCTGGGCCCATAGAAACCATGAAATGTTGTATGTGTGTATATATTTCTAAGTTGCTAAATTTTCAGTCATTTGTTATGCATTAATCAATAACTAATACAGTATTCTCAAAAATTAAAAATGGAGCTGCCATTTGACCCGGTGTTCCCACTTCAAGGTATATATCCTTAAGCCTGAAACACCAATCAAAAAGGATATATGCACCCCTATGTTCATAGCAGCACAATTTACAATAGCTAAGATCTGGAAACAGCCCAAGTGCCCATCAGTAGATGAATGGATTAAAAAACTGTGGTATATTTACACAATGGAATCCTACGCAGCTGTAAAAAGAAGGATCTCTCACCCTTTGAGACTGCATGGAGGGAACTGAAGAGTATTATGCTAAGAGAAATCAGCCATTGAGAGAAAGACAAGTATCACACGATCTCCCTCATATGTGAAATCTAGTGAACAAAATAAACTGAACAAAACAGACCCATAGACATTGAAGCATGCAACAGACTGATGTATTTCAGAAGAGGGGCAGGGAGAACAGGAAGAAACTAAACAAAGAACTTATATGCATATATGCATAGCCCATGGACAAACAATAGTGGGGGAAGTCCTGGGAAGGATGCGAGTGGGGTGGAGAGGGTCAATGGGAAAAAAGGGGGACATCTGTAATACTTTGAACAATAAATTTTTAAATATATATTATATATATATAACTAATACAGATTTTTATATAATATCAATATTGATTGAGATGTTGAATGAATGATGGAATTTACTGATAGGAATAAATATTTAGGGGAGAATAAAGCTCCATGCAGTTAGTGAACAAGGCAAGGAGACGAGAAGCAGCAATATTCTTACAGGGAATTGCAAGTGGTTTATGCTGCAAAAAGTTTCAGGCAGAAAGAAGGAGGCAGCCAAAACCCAGAAGAGGTTATATATCACTTTAGGGGACTTGAGTTTTTAATCATTCTTGTCATATAAACGTGTCGATAGAGCAGAGGAGAGAGAGGTGTGAATGTGATTTAGATAGATAACTGTTATAAAGAGAAAAAATTTAGGGCAGGCAAGATTAGTAATATATTAGTAATAGCTAATATTTATCAGGCACCCTTCCACCTCATTTAACATCCACAGCCTCTTTCTTAAATTTTAGCTGTTATTTCTAATAAAATAATGTTGAGGTATAGTCAAATTATGAAGGATGCAGGACCAATAAATTGCAGAGCCAGGGGTTGAACCCCATCAGAGGTGCCCCAGAGACCATCTCCATAATGACTATTATGTGCTGCCCCTCTGTGGCGGTTTTAGAAACTGCCGCAGCGCCAGCCGATCTTACTTTAAAGGAAGCAGATAGGAATAACATCCTTTCAACTTCCAACGTTCTGGCTCCACACCAAGACATCTGTCCCCCTCCCTTGTGACAATGGGTGCTGCCCTATTTCCTGTCCCCACTTCTCTTCTCAGTATTCAGTCCTCAGTATTCGTTCTATTAAACTTCTCTCTTGCCTGAACCACCGAGTCTTTTCTCTGTTCTTCCTTTCCATTAGGTTTTAAAGTTTAATTTGAATTTCATTAAAACTTTTAAGATCTTATTTGAAGAGGAGTAGCAATAACTTGTATTTATCTTCACTCACCCATGCTCGTTCCTTTCACTGGACCACACTCAGAAGAGATGAGCTGAAAGAGAAAAGAATATGAACGTGTGGCTGGCCTATCCCATAGTGTTTCTTCCATGCATGCCTGCCCACACTATCAGGAGGTAAGACAAAGCGGAGGGACATTTAAATGTAGACCCAAAGGGAAGTGGGCCTAAGGAAGCTTGTCCAGTGTTGTTTTATAATAGCCCACCTGGCTTTTTTCATTGATTAAGCTGAGATCAAGCTCCAGGAAGCTCAAAAATATCCTATTAAAAGTATCCTGTTGCCTTTCATTGCTTTTGTTTCCATTGTTGCTGTTCCTAAATCTTTCTCATGACACTAGGTGGGCCCCCAGGATTCAACTGCTAGATCTACTGTCTGCACGCCCTGTAGCTGTGAGTAAATTCCATGTTCTTTACCTCAATTTTGTCACCTCATAGTAATGCCTACCTCATAGAGTTGAAATGATAAAGTGCAAGGTAAGAAAGACTCACACCAAGCATTCAAATATTAAAACTCACAAATGTATTAAAACTTGCAAAAAAGTGGCAAAGTTTCATTCAATATGGAGCTCAATTGTTTTAATAAAGTTGAGTAGTACTAATTACTATCATCTGGTGTGAGCCCTAAACAGGTAGATTATATATTTTAGAACATGTTTTCTAAAAATCAAAAGAATTTTTTAAAGAAAACTAACAACATATTGTGAACACAAGAAGTTAACTAAAATGAGTGTTAAACTAATTACAGCACATTACATTAGTTGCTCTGAAAGTTGACCATAAACTGAAATCACTGTCAATATCATTTACTATTATTTAAAAAGATCATTAAAACATATATTCATGTTCCCAACTATTTTCACAGAGATTATTTTTATTCTGTTGTGATAACTACAGAATGTTTGAAGATAATTCTATATAATGGTGATTATATTAACAACAGGATTATTTTTTTAAATTGTATATAGTCTATATATACAAGATATATTTTTCTCAGATTGATTTTATGATATGTGCAATATCCTTATTCTTGATTTGGTAATAATTTCTCCCATATTCAACTATGAAGCAGAATTACATAAGAATAAAGATAGTGAGTTAACAATATGCTATGTTTAGCACCCATATTTCAATGATTGAACAGAATAAAATGCACAGTAGTCCTCCCTTACATGCAGGGGATATGTTTTAAAACCCACTGCAGATGGCTGAAACCACAGATCCCAGTAGGAGATGTGCAGGAGGCAGCTGGTCGATGTTTCTCTCTCATCGATGTTTCTAACTCTCTATCCCTCTCCCTTCCTCTCTGTAAAAAATCAATAAAATATATTTTAAAAAAAACAAAATGCTATGTTTAGCACCCATATTTCAATGATTGAATAGAATAAAATGCACAGTAGTCCTCCCTTACATGCAGGGGATATGTTTTAAAACCCACTGCAGATGGCTGAAACCACAGATAGTACTGAACGCCATATATCCTATGTTTTTTTCCAATAGATACATACCTATGAAAAAGATTAATTTATGAGTTAGGCACAGGAAGAATTAACAATAACTAATAATAAAATAGGACAATTATGGCAATATCTACACTAATAAAAGAGAAACATGCAAATTGGTGTCACTCCGCTATGCCCACCAGCCAATCAGAGTGACTATGCAAATTAACCCAACAAAGATGGTGGTTAATTTGCATACACAGGCTCAGAGCGAAGACTGAAGGTTCCAGCCGAGTGAAGACTGAAGAGGCTTGGCTTCTCTGCTATGGCCGGACCATAGGCCTGGGTCCCGGGTGCCAGAGGAAAACCGGTGCCAGCAGCCAGGGGAAGGAAGGCCTATTGCACAAATCTTCGGGCAATGGGTTTATAGTATTGTAATAAAAGTTATGTGAATTCTCTCTCTCTCTCTCTTTCTCTCTCTCCTCTTCCTGTCTCTTATAATTGATACATAGCCTAACTCTAAGTGATAAACTGGCAGGTAGTATATCACATGCAGATGCCGGATAAAGGGATGATTTACATCCTGGACAGGATAGAGTGGGATAGCATGAGATTTGATCACAGTGCTCAAAACAGCAATTTAAAACTTATGAATTGTTTATTTACAGAATTTTTCATTTAATATTTTACACTACAGTGTACCACGATTAACTGGAACCACATAAAGCAAAACCACAGATAAGGGGATACTCCTGTATTTTGCAAAATCAGATCTGGACCTGTGCAAGAATTATACTTAACTGAGAAAAAAAAACTTACTACAACCACTCATTGTAGAAAAGAACTATTTGTAGTAGGGGCTCACTCAAAAGACACTTCAACTATAGCTTCAAGGTATCCAGCCACTAGTTCACTGATTCTGACCACAGCTGCTTCAAGTATCATGGCGATCTTTTACCTCCCACTGTAAACTTTCTCAAAAGCCTCAGAGTCTTTATTGTTAAATGAGAATAATAACTGAACTACATTATAGAGCTATGAATAAAATTCAATCTTGTAGTATATGAAGTGTTTGGCATAATGCCTGGCATAAAGCAAGAAAGCAAATAACTGTAATTTTAATCTGGACACACGCAGGTAACAGTCTCAATTAAATGAGATATCCCTCTAGTCTTATAAAATAGAAAGCCGATGTGTTTTTCTTGTGTTTAACAACCTATTACAATGTCTTATGAATAAAATTCAGCCATTGAACAAAGTGAGGGGAGAGTAAAATGGGCTGAGAATGAGCACAGATAAACTTATACCTTAGTTAGAAGGATTAAAAAAAAATAAGTGTATCTTGCCCTAACTGGTTTGGCTCAGTGGATAGAGCGTGGGCCTGCGGACTGAAGGTTTCCAGGTTTGATTCCAATCAAGAGCACATCCCCAGTAGGAGGTGTGCAGGAGGCAGCGGATCGATGTTTCTCTCCCATTGATGTTTCTAACTCTCTACCTCTCTCTATTCTTCTCTGTAAAAAATCAATAACATATATTTAAAAAAATAAATTAAATAAACGTATCTCATTGGGAGATACGACATTGTTACCTTTTCACAGTTTAGGTTTATGTCTAACTTTTCATGCCTCAACATTTCTGTGTGTGTTTTTTAAAGCATCATGAAACACCTTACAACTAAGAGTATAAAAGCACCATGCACACAGCTATGATAGTGTGAACTACTTTGAAGTTTAAAAAAACATGCGTGGGTAAGCTCCATTTCACTTAGTCATACAATTCTTTTGGATCTTTCCTTTTTAAAATGTTACATAATGTGTAAGTGGTGCTCTAATCTATCAGAAGATATGTACAGTGAAATGACAAGTCTTTTTAGCTAAAAATAAATACATAAGCGAAAGAAATCTCCCTGTCTAGAGATGACGAGCAAAGCACTGGATATAGAAACATTAACTAGTGTGGCTGGCAATCTCTCAGTGAACAAACTAAATATTATAAAATTTCTGGTTATAAAAACTATCTAAGCACAAACCAACACAATATATATATATATCACAGGGGTGAGCAAAAGTAGGTTAATAATAATAATAAATAATATAATAATAAGTAAACAATCATATAAAAGTGAACTTTTTGCATACTCACAATTGTAAACCTCTTTTTGCCCATCCCTGTATTTTAAGCCATGTTTTATTATTAATTGAATGCATAGTCTACCCATTTTAGATCAAATAGCTGCCAAAAAAGAAAAAAAATGGTGATTCCTGCTAAGGTTAAATTTAATTCAAAGCATAGAAATAGTACCTATAGTGTCATAGCTGTCATCTTGATTTGTAAGTTATGTTTTAAGTGCTTTCTTTATATTGTCCTACTTTCTACTGTTGTTTTTTAATGTCACCCGACATTCTGCACATAGTGATTTGAAAGACAAAAAACAAAAAACCCAAAACTTCATTATACTTTACCAGTGCTTATATTTATACCTTTATGTAACTCTATTTCTCAATTTGTTAGTCAAAAATTTGAAAACAAAACAATATCAATGTCTCCTTATGAAATAAAGTATTTTTCATATTTATACTTCCAACACCTGCCTCTAGGGCACATTTTTTGTTGTTGTATAATCATGAACCTTTGTTCACAGCTTAAAAAGTAAAACTAAAATGATAAAATAAATAATTATAAATATTATCTTACATGGCCTTATATGTTCATCTACTTATCATTTTGCATTCTTTCGTAGCTGTATTTAATTCAGTTATTTTTATGTTCAAATGATTCCCATGCTCATTTTGAAACCCATTTTAATAAAACTTTCTTCATGGGGATTCTTATCTTAATAAAACTCAGAATCAAGTACATTCTGCGCTACAGGAAAAAAAGGAAGCATAGTAAAGAAATAAACTTAAGGGATGGTGTTCAAGGAAGCAGCATTTAAGCTACAGCTGATGAAAAGGAGACAGACATGGGATGAGCTATGAGAACGGAGTTCTGGGCGAAGAAATGAGTCAGTCTAATGCTTTGTCTTTCCCTGTACCAGACAAGGCAATGGGATAAAGGTGCACAGGTCAGCTTTGGCCTCGTTTCAGGACAGTAATCATGCTGGGTGGTGTCAATTTTGTTTCTTGTGCTTAGAAAAGCTAACAAAGTTTTTGTTTGTTTGTTTTTACAGACTTTATTTTTTAAAAAATATATATTTTTATTGATTTTTTTACAGAGAGGAAGGGAGAAGGAGTTTCTAACTAGAGAGTTAGAAACATCGATGAGAGAGAAACATCGATCAGCTGCCTCCTGCACACCTCCTACTGGGGATGTGCCCGCAACCAAGGTACATGCCCCTGACCACAATCGAACCTGGGACCCTTCAGTCCACAGGCCAACGCTTTATCCACTGAGCCAAACCGGTTAGGGCAGACTTTATTTTTGAGAGCAGTTTTAGATTCATTGAAAATTGAGCAAAAGTAAAGATACTCCCCATGTGTCCCCTGGTCCTACATACACACAGCCTCCCCCACTATTAAAATCCCCCACCAAAATGGCACATTTGTTACAATTAATGAACCTCTATTGACACATCATTATCACCCAAAGTCTGTGGTTTCCATAAGGTTCACTCTGAATGTTCATTCTATGGGTCTTGCCAAATGTGTAATGGCATATACCCATCATGAAAGTCATGGAGAGTAGTTCCACTGTTGTAAAAATCCCCTGAGCTCCACCTATCCATCCCTTTCCCCCCTAATCCCTGGCAACCACTGATTCTTTTACTGTCTTCATAGTGTTGTCTACCAGAATGTCATATACTTTCAGGTCAGCTTCTGTCTCTTAGTAATATGCTTTAAGTTTCCTCAGCATCTTTTCATTGGTGGTGAGTTGGAACATCCTTGCCTTGTTCCTGATCTTAGCAGGAAAGCTAAGTTTTTCACCATGAATTTTGATATGATACTAACTATGTGTTTTTGGTAGAAGTTATGTATCTTGTTGAAGAAGATTCCCTCTGTTTCTTGTTGTTGTTTTTCAGAGATTTATCATTAATGGGTGTTGTATTTTGTCAAATGCCTTTTCTTTTTTACCCAATAATATATTTTTATTACATACTGTATCAAAGGCTCTTTTTTTAAAAAAATACTCACAGGAGGATATTTTTTTTTTCATTGAGAGAGTGGAAGAGAGAAGGAAAGACAGAGAGAAATATTGATGTGAGAAAAACACATTGATTGGTTGCCTCCTGCCTGAGCCTGACCAGAGCCCAGGCCAGGGAGGAGCCTGCAACCTAAATATATGACCTTGACTGGAATCCAACCTGGGACCACTCAGTCTGCAGGCTTATGCTCTATCCACTGAGCCAAACCAGCCAGGGGTCAAAGACTCTTAGTTAAGCTACAATGATAGCAGTACTAAGTACAGTTACCTGGAGTGCCTTTAAAAAAAATCTTCATTGAGATATAGTTGATATACACAAAACTAAACACCTCATCACAATCAAGATAATAGATCTGTCACCTCCAAAAATTTCCCTTATTTCATTTTATTTTATTTTTAGTTGTGTGTGTGTGTGTGTGTGTGTGTGTGTGTGTGTGTGTGTTGGTTTGCATCCATTGACATGATCATGTGACAATATTTATTTAACCTATTGATCTTATGTATTACACTAATTGATTTTCATAATCTAAGCCATTATTGCTCAACTTTTATACCTGGGATAAATCCCACTTGGTCACAGAGTATAATGACTTTTATAAATTGTAGGATTTGACTTGCTAATATTTTTTGAGAATTTTTGCATCTATCTTTATCAGGAATATTGGACTATAATATTATAATGTCTTTGTCTCGGTTCAATATTAGTGTAATTTTTGCCTCATAGAATGAGTTACAAAGTATTCCTTCTGAATCTATCCTGAAGGGTTTAAGCAAAGAGATATAACCTCATTTATCTGTTTGTTTGTTTGTTTTTATTAAATTGACACAGGCTGCTGTTGAGTAAGGGATTAGAGAAGGCAAATATAGTAAATAACAAGACCAGGTCAAAGGCTTTTCCCTGGCTACTGCAGAGGTGATGATGCAAGAATAAGAGGAACTAGAGCAAAGCTAATGGCTATTAGGCATATTTTGGAAGTAGAACCAACAGGACTTGCTCAGAAATAAGTTGTATAGAATGAGCCAAAGGGAGGAATAAAGGTGACAGCATGTTTTCTTATTTGACCAATAAGGACAACAATGGGTCAACTACTGAGGTGAGAAAGGCTGCAGAAATACCAGGTTTAAAGGGTGAATCAACCTGACTTTGCAAATCTTAATTAGTTTAAAGTCATCAGTACGTTTCTCAATTAATCTCCATGACTAGAGTTCTAGTTTAGAGGGATCCATCCCTCTAATGCAGCGGTTCTCAACCTGTGGGTCGCGACCCCTTTGGCGGTCAAACGACCCTTTCACAGGGGTTGCCTAAGACCATCCTGCATATCAGATATTTACATTATGATTCATAACAGTAGCAACATTACAGTTGTGAAGTAGCAACGAAAATAATTTTATGGTTGGGTCACAACATGAGGAACTGTATTTAAAGGGCCAGAAGGTTGAGAACCACTGCAATGGATAGGCCAGGTCAGAGGACATTGGTGTAATATTCCCACATGTCTTTTCTTTCATTTCCTCTGGAAGGCTGATTTTCTAATTCACCATTGCCTTTAGTCACATTTTGAGAAATATTTTAAAAATACATATTTTTTTAGATGCCAATGACTAATTCTTGCAACACAACCCTTTCCTGGTGAATGGGTGGCATGGATTAGCTCTGGTGTCCTTCATTTGGATGTAAGTTTTACTAAATATATCATAAATGTATTATAGCATGTGGTTGTTGCTGTTATCTAGCTTCAGTGTTAATGAAGATATATTTTCTTCTTTTAAAAATATTTCATAAACCAGCCAACATGGCTCAGTGATTAAACGTCTACCTATGAACCAGCAGATCAGTTTGATTCCCAGTCAGGGCACACGCCCAGGTTGCAGGCTTGACCCAGTATGGGACATGCAGGAGGCAGCCAATCAATGATTCTCTCTCATCATTGATGCTTCTAACTCTTTCTCCCTCTCTCTTCCTCTCTAAAATCAATAAAAATTATATTTAAAAAAAATAAAATAAATAAAAGTATTTCAGGGATCTTCTGGAGAAGATAGTGAATTAGAAGCTTGTTCTGATCCTGGAATCTTTCCCTTAAGTCCCAAATGTATACTTATGAAATATATTTGTGTATACACTGCATTTCTGACTTCAGGGGTATGCATAAGAATAGAAGTTTTGTATAGCCATATGGCAATTAAATTTATTTGCCATAAAAATTCATTTTAAAATGTCCATTTTGAATTATGATTATGAGAATTAATTATGTGTAGCAGAACTGAAGTTAGAGTAGGCATTAAAGAGCTTTTGTTTAATAAACTGATTAAATTTTAGATTAAAAAATATCTTCACCAGCAGGGTGTTATGCAGCCCAAAGCACTCATTTTAGGGTTTAATAAAATAAGTCCAAAGGATTTTTCCTTGTTAAAACATGTTTTATAAATATATTTAATCTTCCTAATTTAAAATAACTGTATAAAGGCTAAAAATTAGAATAAAATTACACAAAACTATTTTGAGAATATTTTCAGAAATTGTATGCTCTCTTTGCAGCCATAAGACCTTACATAGTTTAAATAAAAAACAAAAACTGAATATTTTCACACTTAAGAAATGATAGTGCATCCTGATCCCAAAACAACTTATGATGTGATTTTCCTATTAACTTGGTTTTGAGTTACAAAACAAAAATAAAACAAATTCAAAAATCCATTCTGGTTAGTCTTAGTGGAATAAAAAAAATCAACATTTGGACTTTTATTCTTTCCAGTTAGGAATTATCATCACCAGAACACTGTTTCAGAGGAAGGAAACTAAGATATATTGAGCACCGGACTTTGTGCCAGGACATCTATACGTGTATCTAAAGGCTAAGCGACCATTATGATGGAACGACCAGAACGACTGGAACCACTGGTCACTAGGATGCGCACTGACCACCAGGGGGCAGAGGCTCAACACAGGAGCTGCCCCCAGCCCGCAGGCCCCGATCGCAGATGGGGCCTACCAGCTAATCTCCCGGTCCCTCCCCCTGGCCGGCAGGCCCCGACCGCCTGATTGGGGCTGGGACCCTGGGCTGGGATGGGGAACCGGGGGTGGTGGGTGGTGGTGGATACAGCCACTTTCCCATGGGGGCTGAGGGCTGGCTCCCTCCTTGGGGCCAGTGGCCAACTTCCAGGGTCCTCTCCCCATCCCTCCACCCACTGGCAGGCCCCAATAGCCTCATCGGGGCCTGCCAGACAACCTCCCAGTCCCTTCCCCCCTGGCTGGCAGGTCCTGATTACCTTATGGGGGCTGGACCCTGAGCTGGGACAGGGAACTAGAGGTGGGTGGTGGAGGACTCGGGTGGGGAGGTAAGAGGAGGGGAGGGAGAGGGAGGCAGGAAACTGCGCAGTGGTGGCATGCGGGTGGTGAGGGAAAGAGGAGGCAGGGAGGCAAGGAGGTGGGGAACCTGATGGACCCTGATCCCCGGCCAGGCCTAGGGACCCCACCCGTGCACGATTTCATGCACTGGGCCTCTAGTTTACATATATTTTCCCATTGAAATTTCATAATGACACATCACTTACCTATACTATATAGGATATAAATAATGTACAGAGAAATTGACTAACCTATGCAACCCAACAAAGCTTAGCTATGACAAAACCCACTTTACTTCATAACATCCAGTTGGGCTAATTGTGATGAAATGCAACATTAAAGGTATATTGTGTGATATCATCATGCATATATTTTATGAAGTTGTTGATCATAATACTGTTTTATTTTTACAAAAATAGCTACCTATGACAAAGTGTGATCTTTAAGCTAGAGTATATTATAAGACAACTACATTACATAAGCAATTATTTCATATTTTAATATATTGATTTTCTTATTAAGTCAGAAATGGTAAAGTGAAAATTTTATAAGCTCAAAAAAAATTTCTTGATTTTTAAGGTAATATTTAATATGTTTAATTATATTTTATTTAAAAATCTGTGGTTCTCATAAAGGTCAGCAGTAATTATACCCACCAGGTAGAAAATAAACTGTTCTAAAGGATACCTGATAATTAAGTTACTCAACACAATTACAAGATAACCTGATTCAGTAGTTCACTTGGCTCTAGTGAAAAGACAGTTTTTCCTTATATTGGGTTGGAATATATTTAGAGTTTTTATTTATTTATTTTTTAAAATATATATTTTATTGATTTTTCACAGAGAGGAAGGGAGAGGGACAGAGAGTTAGAAACATCGGTGAGAGAGAAACACCGATCAGCCGCCTCCTGCACACTCCCCACTGGGGATGTGCCAGCAACCAAGGCACATGCCCTTGACCGGAATCGAACCTGGACCCTTGAGTCCGCAGACCGACGCTCTATCCACTGAGCCAAACCGGTTAGGGCTATTTAGAGTTTTTAACTTAGTTTTGCTTACATGAATCAAAAGCTCCTAGGAAAGCAGAGCACAGAGAAAATGTTTGGAATCTTAGAATTTAATGCAGGGGATTTGTGGCTCTGGTCATCAGCCAAACAGAAGCGACACAAAGATCAAAGCAACTACTGTTAACTGGATGCCCAAGAGGAAGAGATGACACTCAATTCCAGGTCCAGGGTTAACTGGTAAAATTGTGGGCCAAGAAGTCCTGTCTTCCTTGGTCAAACCCAGCAACAACCAGCTGGCATGAGGGCTTGGAAAGTGCAGCTGGGAGGGTCTCCCTACCTGTGAACCAGAGTAGGACAAGGAAAGGGAGAGAGGCACATCTGAGGGCAAGAGATCAAGGAGCAGTGAGGATGGTTTCTTACTGATGAAGAATTATGTTTCTTCTTAAATTTTTTTTAATTGATTTCAGAGAGGAAGAGAGAGATAGAAACATCAATGATGAGAGAGAATCATTGATTGGCTGCCACCTGCACTGGGGATTGAGCCCGCAATCTAGGCATATGCCCTGACAGGGAATGGAACCATGACTTCCTGGTATATAAGTTGATGTCCAACCACGGAGCCATGCTGGCCAGGCTTATGTTTCCTCTTTATTGTACAACCATAAACACATTGAAGTGGAATTTATATTTTAAAAAAATAAAGGTAATAAGTTACAGTATTTTCAGCAAGTCTTCATAAAACATTGTCCAGATATTTCCATGTTCTCATTTTCTGCCTATGTTTTGTTAGTCTTACCTTTACAAAATGCAAGATCTCATTCTGAATATAAATTAATTGTAATCATATAAGCATAATTAAAATTCCATAGATGAGATCAATTTTATTCTCAGAAAAAAATAGTCCAAAGCACTTTAAAAGATGGGATAATAATAATAATAATAATGCAATTCAAAGATAAGGAAACAAAGTAACCCATATTCACTTTTCAGCAGGCTTTAAAATATGCACTGTTTTTCCTAGAAAGGATGTAGACTAATATAGGTGAAAAGGTTAGCAAACTGAGGACTGTGGGCCAGATCTGAGACCAGTTTTGTAAATATGTTTTATTGCAGCAAAATTATTCCCATTCATTTAAGTATTGTCTTTGGACATTTTGGCTTAAAATGGCAGAGGTGAAGAGCTGTGACATAGATGACACGGAGCACCAAAGCCTAAAATATTTACTAACTGGCTCTTTTATACAAAAAGTTTTCAAGTTTATGAGATAGATTTGTAGGGGCTTTATTTCTCTTCACTGAAATTATCAGCAGAAGAGCCTATTTTACTTATATCATCTGGGAATAGCAGAAAACAACAATCTCCAAACCAATGATATGCCCCTCAAATGCCCACAACCAAATATAGGTGATAGATTTCAAAGCTATGTAAGGAAAATTTGTTTTGTCACTAGAGCCATTTTCAATACCCAATTAGGTTACATTATAATTGTGCTGAATAACTTAAATATCAGGTATTCTTTAGAAAAGTTTAGTCTTGTGTTTCTACGAGGTAGATTTAATTCACATTTTTACCCAATAGAAACTCATTTGGATTGTAGCTATGATTGCATTTATTTGTTTTCACAGTCATCAGTAACACAATAATTACCTAATGACTTTATATTGAAATTCTCAGGTCTTCATAATTTAATATAATATTTGCATAATATATGTTTCACAAGCAAAGTTAATTATTCTTAATATGATAAATATTTTGTTTACTGATATAGTTATCATTTTGAAAATACTTTAGTTTTGAATTCTGTTCTAGGAATATGGATATTATTATATTTGAATTGATAATAGGGTCATATGTTAAGTAGTGAACATTTTATCTTGGACATAGGTAGAACACAAGAACATTTCTCAGGATGTTTTAGCCAAAAATCAATCTCAGAATGTTTGATTTTTAGGAAGCAAGATGTTGAAAACCATAAAATAAATAGACAAGTTACATATTGCAAAATCAAGTTCTAATAATTGCAGTGAAACTTCTCAGTGAGACTAATTTTTTATTTTAGTCCACAAACATTTATTGAATGTCTACTGTGCAGAAATCATTGAGTATACTAGTACACACTAAAATAGTTTAATTGCTATTTCTTCAAGGAAGCAAAAGAAAAGAGAGAGGAATAGAGAATGATTTTTTAAAAAGGATAATTGTGATGCCAATTAAGTGGCATACATCTAACTCATTTCCAATATGAGGTGTCTGAATTCCTTGCAAATTATATTTAACACGGTTAACTTGATATAAAGCATACATTTTACTTAACATGATAAACAACTCAATATAATACACATTCAAAGACATGACAATTGCTTTCTGTACATGTTTATTTTTTACCATAAAATTAAAAACTGAACTCAGGTGTAATACATCTTTTGTTGTTCTGTTTTGGTCTGAAACTCCCTGCAGCCTGAAGGGCAGAACAAAGGAGGAGACGTTTGTTCCTTTATGAGATGGAATTTCAGGCTGGGGCCTAGCCAGGTCTCTTCAGCAGACAGAAGCTCACAGTTTCCCTATCTGCTGTTTTGGGGCCACCTCTGCTGCCACCCAAATGAACTTGGGTAAGGTCAGATGGCCTTGGCACTGACTTCAGTGTTTGTTGCTGTCTTGAGCCACCAATGGAGATTCAGAGCACCACTCCCTGTTAATGCAGACAGCCTTCTCCCGCCAGACACATACTTTAGTTATGAGGACCAGAGAGCCTTCGTGCTATTACTTCTAACATTATTACTTCTTAGCAAACTCTCAATTTGCCGAAAGTCCCATCTCAATCCAATTTAGCAAAAGTTCCATTTGGGGCCAAAAGGAGAAAGAAATCAAATGTCACACTGAAAATGATCCATCTTAAAAATACTCCAACAAGGTTCTTAGAGAGGTTTTCACAGCTCAACTTGTTTGTGCTTTAAGGGGAGACCTTTCTCTAAGCCGGTTTGGCTCAGTGGATAGAGCATCTGTTGCGTCTTTTCCTTCAATATCATGTCACATGTTGCTGCGGGTGACTCACCAAAAATTGCCTTGCAGTGGGGGATGTGCAGGAGGCAGCTGGTTGATGTTTCTCTCTCATCGATGTTTCTAGCTCTCTATCTCTCTCCCTTCCTCTCTTTGGAAAATCAATAAAATATATATATAAAAAAAAAATAAAGGGAGACCTTTCTCTATGTCTGTTTCATTGTAGGAAGTAGCGGGCATCTGTTGCGTCTTTTCCTTCAATATCATGTCACATGTTGCTGTGGGTGACTCACCAAAAATTGCCTTGCAGGACCATCCTTTTCTGCACAGGAGAGTTCTGATCCTTGGGTGGGACTCTAGGTCTAGCCCCAGGGTAGAATATATGTCTCTATTGAATCATCCAGTCTATTTCAGTTTACACATACAAAGTAGTGACTCGTTCAGGGGATCAATGTTGTCCTAAATTGATTCAATCAGAGGGATAGCTGGGACTGTTATTTATCACAAGAAGAAGCACTCTTTGCATGCTGACTTTGAACTGAGGAGGCTATTGATCTGGTAGGCACCATGTAAAGTGAGAGAAAGGATACACCATAGGAGTCAGGCTTAGAAAATCATAAAAATTATGCTCTGATGAGTTTGAATCCTAGAAATAATGGTGCTTGAAATGAAGACTAAACATAGATTTCTCAGTTTTTGAACCAATATGTGTGTGTTTTTTGTTTTTGTTTTTGTTTTTTTTTCTGCCTAAACCTGTTTGCCCTGGGTTGCATGTCATTTGAAATCAGAAGACTGTAATGCAGATATTATCACATACATTTGCCTCTCATATGGTGGTCCCTGGAAACCCTCAAGCATTCCATTCCATCAAGTGTGGCCAGGAAGGGCTGCTTCGTAGCATAAACCAATTACTGTAAAGGTAAGTACTTATAAAATGGCCAATTTCAAATGACTCAAATGATGTCACTAAACTTCGATTTGGGGAGAAACGTGCATGATTGATTCCTGTGAACCACAAGCCACCATTAACACACGTAACATCCCCATTCCTCCCTGGCATCCTGTACTCCCTTGGAGTTTATGCGGGGTTTTAAAATTTAGTAGAGGGACTTCTGGTTTCCAATCTGGCATGCAAGGAGCTTAGAAGTCATCACTCCATCCTAACAACAAGTAAAACGCTAAACTTACTGAAAAATATCCACCACTTTTCTTAGATTAAGAAAAGAAGTGATCATAGGACAATAAGCTGATGTCCCCCAAATTGAGACTGACAGGCAGATACAGAGAATCACAATTTACCGGAGCAGAAACCCCCACACAAAGTCTCCCCAGGAACCAGTGCTGGGGTAGGAAACCCTGAATGGTAATTGATGAATTGCTGGAAGCCCTGGGTGCATAAGTCTGACTGCTAAACCTCCGGGGGGACCCAGTCCTGGGGCCTCCCACACTTTTGTTAGCTTTACCTCCAGGAGCTCTACCACGTTGGCAGAGAAAATTCTCCCCATGCTCTGGCAGTGGGAGGGGAAAATCAACCATTTTGAAATACTCCAGAGCATCTTTTTTTAAACAAGGCCTGTGCTCAGGAGAAACTATTTTATCAGAGCCTAACCTGTCGGTGTTTTTATTGGAGACTGAACTAGCTGCGGGAAGGGAAATGCCCAATTCCAGGCCCCTCCAGTAATCCAGTGTTTCCCAAATAAAGGGAAAGAAGCACTGAGAAGCACTGATGGAATTCACAACCCCAGGGTCAGACTCAACTAAACACAGACCTGATCATAGGACTAAAATGGTATAGAAGAGTGTGGTCACCACTGTAGACCATCATATCGAGGGGGATACATATATACAGGCATTCCTATATGCAGGATGGGGCAAAGGTAGGTTTACGGTTGTATGGGAAATAATACAATATCAATGAATAGTAAGACAAGAATAAACTCTGTGCTTTGAGAACTCATAACTGTTCACTTACTTTTGCCCACCTTTGTATATATACATAAGCAATGAATGGACTTGGATGACCTACGGACTCCGCTTTCTTCACTCTTAACTACAATCCTACCAATAAAGTTCCAGATTCCCCTGTCATCAGAGCCTTGTCTTAGTGCCTGGTAAGGAATCAGTATGTTTTTCATGTTTTGATATAATCATGCTGTTAATAGCTACATAGGAATTGTTGCTTGGAAACATAAGCAAGTTCTTTTTACTTGGCAAAGACAGAAACTGGAAAACTTAACTGATCCTCCCAACCTAGGTTTTTCATTAGCAGACAATACATAGCATATTTGAGGATATTTAATGCATATCTTAGATCATGAAATTATTACTAACCTGATGCGGTACATTCTCTCTCCTGTCAAAATGGCTGTCATCAACAAATCAACAAATGACAAGTGCTGGCAAGGATGTGCAGAAAGGGGAACCCTCGTGCACTGCTGGTGGGAATGCAGACTGGTGCAGCCACTGTGGAGAACAGTATGGAGGTTCCTCAAAAAACTAAAAATGGAACTCCCATTTGACCCAGTGATCCCACTTCTAGGAATATATCCCAAGAAACTAGAAACACCAATCAGAAAGGATATATGTACCCCTATGTTCATAGCAGCACAATTCACCATAGCTAAGATTTAGAAACAGCCTAAGTGCCCATCAGTAGATGAATGGATTAGAAAACAGTGGTACATCTACACAATGGAATACTACGCTGCAGTAAAAAAGAAGGAATTCTTACCATTTGAAGCAGCATGGATGGATCTGGAGAGCATTATGCTAAGTGAAATAAGCCAGTTAGAAAGTGACAAATATCACATGATCTCACTCATTTATGGAATATAGTGAACAACATAAACTAATTAACAAAAACAGATCCAGAGATAGAGAAGCATCAATCAGACTGTCAAACCCCAGAGGGAAGGTAGGGGAGGGTGGGGGTAAGGGGGAAAGATCGACCAAAAGACTTGTATGCATGCATATAAGCCTAACCAATGGAAACAGACAACAGGGGGGTGAGGGCATTAGTTGGGGAGGTTGGGGGGGTTATGGTGGGATAAGGACACATATGTAATACCTTAATCAATAAAGAAATTTTTTAAAAAAGAAATTATTACTAACCTAAGTCAACTTTCAGAATGTTGCAACAGGGCTACATAACAATAAAACTTTTTTTTTCTTTACTGTTTTATTTTACAATCAGACACCATATGTGAAGGAGCATTTTCAATTTTGAAAAACCTGTTTGGTTACAATTCAAGGCGAATGCAATTCTCACTAATTGCTTTAAACTATTCCACAATAAGGAGACTAAAATGTTGGTCCCAATATGTGTCTAATGTGAAAAGTTAAAATGAAATTTTAATATAAGATATTTTTATGCTTAATCTGGAAATAATTATCCCTTGATATTTGCAAGAACCAAACATAATTAACCCTAGACACAGTTTCAGATTTGAAAAAAAAGAATAATAAAAAAGGTAGTATTAAAAGCAGTAAATCAAAGCTAATGAAGCAACATTAGCACTTTTATGTTGTAGGTTCTAATTAGAAAGTCTGTTAATGAAATTGGCACATTTACTTAATTGCTGTGAACAATTATTTTCAAATTAAGTTTGGCAATTAAATAGCATGATTAAGCTCAGAGTCGAAGATTTAGGTAGGGGTATGTTAACTATTTTGTATGCTGTATTATGTATGGCGGTTTGAGCTCTGACTATCTGCTGATTAACGAATGTAAATGGCAGTAGTACTTTTTGGTCTTGGCAATTTATGCAAAGAAATGTCTTACTCCTTTAAATGCTGTGCCTTGCACAGTAACTTGAACTACTGGAACCCCAACTTCCAGCCTGATCCACTTAAACATATATTTTTCCTTCCTGTAAGTGTCAATCTTCCTGAATTACGCTTCTGCATTTATAGGCTCCGTTTGCTCCCCTTTCATTTAGCACTAGAACTCCGACTTCAGTACCAACACGAACAATACCAATTGTGCAAAAATAGAGGTTTCAAATTGTTGCAACACTAGTAGATTGTTTCATCTTTAGCAATAAGCTTTGAGATGGCTACTATTAACATTTCTATTTTCCGGATAAAATTGAAGTTCAGAAATATTTTTTGAAACCCTCTTAAAGATTCACCATTGATAAATGGCAGGATGGGGATTTGAACATAAGTTCACTGACTGTAAATTCCATGCAACTTCTTTAAAATAGCGCTCCCTTTCATTATGTCTGCTAACACGGTTTCTTCCCATTGAAATGTGAAATACAAGTCTCATTCTACTGGATGTTTCGGTATCCGATGCTGCCGACTACTCTCTCATTTTGAAACTTCCTTGACTTCAAACCACCATTTTTTCCAGTTTCTCCTTTCTACCTTTGATGTCTCTATTTTATTCGTTTTGCTAAATTGTCTTCCTTGTTCTAACTCCTACATGTTAACAATGCTCCCTTCTCAAGCTATATTTTCCTTAATACAAAGTCCAGGGATGCCGCATCATCTTATCCCGTGGAGTTGCCATTTATGAAATCATTATCTCTCTGATCCAAATGTACCCTTCACTTCCTCCTCTGAAAGTAGAGCTGGGCCTTCAGTGATTTGTGCTTCGCTGCCTGGCATGACTTTAAACGTTGCCAGTAGAGGGTACTAGAGGAGCAGTGAAGGGAAAGTAGGTATTTAACTGCCATGGTACTTCCCTGGCCAGGCTCCTGCATTACAGTTTCTCTGGCCTTTATCTCCTTCAGTGAATAATTTTTTCAGCACTTGGTTCTTGCAAGGCAGGGTAGCACCAGCTAGTTCAGCAAGACCTCAGGTGGCTTTGCTAAGAGTTCCAAAGTATGACACTTAATTGTGGACAGCTTATCACAGAGGGCCATTTTCCAGCAGGTTCTTCCATTCGGTGAGCTGGGTTCATGACTTTTGATTGAAGTCTGGATCTCAAGTCTGGGGTGGAGGGGTGGGGGGCGTAACCCGAGAGTGACTCTTCTGTGAATGCTCTGTCTGGGTCTGGGTGTAATGAGGTAATGATTGCTCCTCGCACCTCCTATTTCAGTAATTTTCAGAGTTCTCTCTCTTCTTCTTAACAAATCCCCTATGAATTTCAATTTCCTAGGGTAAATAATAGTTACTTATATTAAACTTTCCCTGTTCAAAATATGATGTGGTTTCTGTCTTCTAGTCAGACCATGAGTGATGCATCCACTGACACCTAAAACATCTTCACAAGTTCAAAAATTAACTCATAACCCAACCTTAAGAGAGTTGGGGTTTCTCCCCTATTTCCTATATTTTGAGCTTTGAGTAGAATTTATTTTGCTTCCTCTTAATTAAGCCATGGGATCATATAATACACAGGTCTGTGCATATACACACACATTTACACACACATACTCATTGTCTCAATCTTAAGATTCTGTCAATTACATGATAATATTTTCAGGATAATTCTCAAGTGTAACACATGTGGCAGAAACTACAGATCTTCACCATTTCTTTCAATGATTACTGCCTTGTTAATTTTTCCCCATCTGAATCACTTGTGTCAACAGCTTGTCTCTGTTCTGTGGTCAAACCATTCTAATACATTCTATCTTCTTGGCATTCAAGAATTTCACCTTTTCCCATGACTACAGCTTAACTTCTGAGTGTTCCTGAGAAAATCACACAATTGAGCAGTGTGGTACAAAAATAAATTATTGGTCATGAAACTCAATTCTAGTCTCATATTACCACCATGAATTTTGAAAATGTTCTCCACAATTCTCAAATCTCCAGTATATGCTTCTATTCCTTCACCTCTTACCACTTATATAAAATAAAATCTATTTGGAGAGAGTACCAATATGTTACAATCTCCATGGAATTATCAGTGAATGATATGTCCTCATTATATATTTTTTTTATTTTATTGATATTGTAGGTGACGTATCTCAGTGTTATATTCTTATGCTATAAAACCAATATGTTTTTTTAATTAAATCTTTATTGTTCAGATTACATTTGTTCCTCTTTTTTCCCCCCCATAACTCCTCTCCTCCCAGTTCCCGCCCCACCCTCCACCCTCACTCCCCACCCACTGTCCTCATCCATAGGTGCACGATTTTTGTCCAGTCTCTTCCCGCATCTCCCACTCCCCTTTCCCCCGAAAGAATAGTCAGTCCATTCCCTTTCTATGTCCCTGATTCATTATAATCACCAGTTCATTTTGTACATCAGATTATTTATTCACTTGATTCTTAGATTCACTTGTTGATAGATGCATGTTTGTTGTTCATAATTTGTATCTTTACCTTTTTCTTCTTCTTCCTCTTCTTAAAGGATACCTTTCAGCATTTTGTATAATACTGGTTTAGTGGTGATGAACTCCTTTAGCTTTTCCTTATCTGTGAAGCTCTTTATCTGACCTTCAATTCTGAATGATAGCTTTGCTGGATAAAGTAATCTTGGTTGTAGGTTCTTGGTATTCATTATTTTGAATATTTCTTGTCATTCCCTTCTGGCCTGCAAAGTTTCTGTTGAGAAATCAGCTGACAGTCGTATGGGTATTCCCTTGTAGGTAATTGAGTCTCTTTCTCTTGCTGCTTTTAAGATTCTCTCTTTGTCTTTTGCTCTTGGCATTTTAATGATGATGTGTCTTGGTGTGGTCCTCTTTGGATTCCTTTTGTTTGGGGTTCTCTGCGCTTCTTGGACCTGTAAGTCCATTTCTTTCACCAGGTGGGGGAAGTTTTCTGTCATTATTTCTTCAAATAGGTTTTCAATATCTTGCTGTCTCTCATCTTCTGGTACCCCCTATAATTCTGACGTTGGTGCGTTTGAAACTGTCCCAGAGGCTCCTTACACTATCTTCGTATTTTCGGATTCTTTTTTCATTTTGCTTTTCTGGTTGGGTGTTTTTTGCTTCTTCGCATTTCAAATCTTTGACTTGATTCTTGCGCTCCTCTGGTCTGCTGTTGGGTGTCTGTATAATATTCTTTATTTCAGTCAGTGTATGCTTAATTTCTAGTTGGTTCTTTATCACAACATCGAGGGTCTCATTAGTTTTCTTGAGGCTCTCATCAAGTTTATAGGCAGTTTCTAGCAAATTATTGAAAGCCCTCAAAAGTGCATTTTTTAGCTCTATAGCCTCCATTTCTGTCATGTTTTTTTGTCTCCGCATTTTTTATGCTTTCTTGGTGCACCCCCTTGTGGTCTTTGTGCGCAGTCTTGTTCTAGTTAAGCCTTGATTGTTGTAGTTAATACTAGAGGGATTTGACCACCAGGCCGACTGGCTGTGAGAATCAGCTGTGTCTGCAGTGGGAAAACTTCTGTCCTCTGGAGAGGTGCTAATCTAGCCTTTGCCTGAGGCTATCCGGCAAATGGCTCTGTGCAGGTTAGGTCGCAGGGGATCAACAGGGCGGGTGGAGGGAGCAGTTATGGCTGCTCTCAGTCCTGTTCCCAGAGGCTCTGCTTCTCAGAACCCCAGCAACTGCTGCAAACCTCGGAGAGAAAGCTGCCCTCACGTTCCGACTGATGCCAGACAATCCTGCTTCTCCCATTTGAGTCTGAGTCCCTAGAGACTCGCCCAGATCTGGAGCTCAGAGTCTGAGACTCCCTCCTGATTGAAAATGACAACCGCACCCTCAGCCACCAGCCGGCTCCACGTGCACCTCCGTACCTTTGTATTTTCCACACTGCGCCTCCTCTGAGCCTCGGTATGCTGTTCTCTTTCCTTCTAGTTGAAGAATCTCTCCTCAGCCAGCCTTCCTGTGGTTCTGGGTGATGTCCGTTCCGTCTTTTAGTTGTATTTTTGAAGTGGTTGTTTGCGGCAGCAATCTCCGGTGTTTACCTATGCCGCCATCTTGGTTTCCCCCTCAAAACCAATATGTTTTATAGCAAAATCTATTTCCTTTTCTTACCACTTCAGTGTCTCCTTCTGAACCCACTCCTTCCCATCAGCACTTATATATTTTCAAGTATATCACATAACAAGAAAACAAATAACAATAAGCATCATCACCCATAGAATACTAGTGATCCTCTTCATCTTTCTTATTCTCATTCAATATTCCCTTTCTCAAAAAACACCACTAACATCTAACTTGTTGATCAACCCAAAAGTCTGGAATTCCTTTCTCTTTCATACTTGAACAATTGCAGACTCTTTATTCTAAACTTTTCTTTGATCTGTTTAATTCTCTTTATTTCCATACCAACATAAAAGTCATCTTTCATCAAATTTTATCTGGATTTTTGAAAGCTTCTTCTATTCACTCTTAGCTACCATATTTATTTTGTGTCTTTATTTAAATTGCCTTAATGAAAATACTAATTATTAGATCATGCTAATTTCAGATTAGTAGTCTTATATATTTTCATGATCCTTACAGAAAACAAATTGATTAGTATCCTTAAAAATTTCTTCTGAAAGCTTTTAAAATATCTCTCTCCCCAACATATCCCAATCAACTTTCTCCTCTCCTCTACTCTTCTTCTCTACTTCAATGGACTGCATTCCATTCTCCATATTCCAGTGTTTCTGAATATGTGATTTTCTCCACACCTGGATATTTGCAAACATGTGTCATTAAGATCATGTTTCCAGGGTGATAATTATATCTACTTTACTTGGTTTCAATAATAAAATAAATTTTCACTTTAAAATACAATGGTATGAAATCTGAGTGAGTACTAAATGAATCCCTATTATATAAGGGTTTGTTGACTGCAGATAAACTTCCTAATGACTCAGCCAACAATTCATTTGAATTGTTTTATTATCTGTGTCACTTTTTATATCAATTTATTTTAATGCTTTCTTTTATAATGAATTTAATTTATTTTCATATTGAACTTGGTTGAAGATAGAAATAATAAGCAACAATGACACTGAATTATAATGTTATTAATAATTCTGGAAATAGACAATAGTATGACTATCATTATATCTATATATTGCCTTCATATTATTAAAATCATGTACATCATGTCAAGATGTCTCAACTTTTAAAACTAGTGCTGCCCTAGCCAGTTTGGCTCAATGGATAGAGCATTGGCCTACAGACTGAAGGGTCTCGGGTTTGATTCTGGGTTTCAGGCTTGATCCCAGTCCCTGGTCAGGATAGTGATCATATTCATATATTTTATATATTATACATGAGGTGTTAATATGCTATTTGTGGTTTTAAATAATAATAACATTCTACTATCTCATTATTTAGAGGCAAAATCTAAACATTATTAAGATAAACACTCATTTATTTTAACCAAAAATATGTAAAAAATACAAGCAACTGCTTATGAAAACATTTTATCTATATTAGGTACCATAAAATATAATTATATTTTAGTCTACATTTTAATGTATCCCCACGCCTACATCTTCCTTCCAAAAATAATCAATGTACAATATATAATTCATATATTTATCTTAAATAATTTTTAAAGTAAACAATATGCTTTTATTGTTTCTAAATGGTTCCAAGTTGCTTATCTAAAATATGTATAAAGATAGTGTATTTGTATTGCTGTAAAAGATTTTATTAAAACATATCCACAATACAAACTAATTAAAAATAGACTTCTGTATAATTTATAATGTACCACATAAAATTCTTAAATTCTTAAGAGGATTTATATGATTATATTGTACTATTAAAGAATTCCTTTGACCTAAAATGAACAAGAGTGAATTACTCTAAAGGAACATGTTCTCTCATGCCTTAGGGCTTTCAATGATTATGTTTCCTCCACTTTAAAAACTCAGCTCTATTCTCCTTTCAGGCTTTCTGCTTATTTTCTACACCCACATGATTTTTACTTATTTGGTCTAAGTACAAATGTCACTTCTTTCTAGTCTTCCTTGATTCACCAGTCTTGCTTAGGTTACCTTGAACTTCTGTTGTAAAAATACACTGAATTATTTGTTGCTTATCTGATTTTCTGGAAATTTTTTAGGAACCAAGAGTTCAAAGAACTTACCTGCTTTTTTCCTATGGTGTATGCCCATCATCTAACTGGGTTTTGGAAGGATGGGGGCAGGGGGTGAGGGGGTGTATGAATGAATAAATGGCCTCTTAAATTTCCTATTTGCCTTCGAATTTGTCCTCCTCAAATTGTTTCTCTAGTAACTGCTAAAGTCATCAATCAAAAATGCTAACTGTTTAGTCAATGGCACTAGCTTACTTACAGCTGAAGTTGCACCATTCTGTCTGTTTAATTGAGGATTTGCACTGGGGATTTAATTACAGTAGCAGTTTCTTAGTTCATGCTCCCAAGGTTTCTGAGTCTATGGGCAGAGGGGAGCCTACGTGGTTTTCTGGCCAATCTTTAACAAACACTATTATACAGAATAAATATTGGTTCCTCTCAATGGTATGTAATGCTCACTGTTTTTGCACCTATCTATCATTCATTTATCAATTCCACTCTATACAACTGCTGTAGTTCATAAAAACCATACACTTTCATAGTTCACTGTTTATACTCTTATCCTCTTTAAAAAAAATCAGAAATTTCATTTCAAAATTGAAGTTAAACATAAGCAATTGTCTCCACATTTTTTAATTGGTTTTCATATTTAAAATATTCCACATGTAGAAAGGCCAGGGCAATAGGCTCTATGCCAGTGGTCAGCAAACTGCGGCTCGCAAGCCACATGCGATTCTTTGGCCCCTTGAGGGGCTCTTCCACAAAATACCATGTGCGGGGCGCACATGTACAGTGCGATTGAAACTTCGTGGCCCATGCACAGAAGTCGGTATTTTTGGAAGAGCCACACTCAAGGGGCCAAAGAGCCGCATGTGGCTCGCGAGCAGCAGTTTGCTGACCACTGCTCTATGCAATATACTATGTTTTCACACAATTGTGTATGCTCACAGTATCAGACCACATGACCTATTTGTTTGACTAGTGTAGTTGTAACCTCAGTTTAGGGTAGATTCCACTTTGCCAGATGAACCACCTGATATGCCAAGCTATTTATTTTGGTATGCCTCTGTACTTAGTGTATTATATAGACATCTTTTGCCTCTTGTGGCTGCCCCAAGTGAAGTAAGTGTCCCTCTAGTTTAGAAACTGTGTTTTATTCATCTATATATTCTTAATATTGAATGCAATACTCAGACTATCATAGGACTCCAGTTACTACACTAAATACTTGCTACCATTTATCACTTTTACTTTAATAAGGGCTCAAATAAGCAATATTCATATAGCATCTCCCTCATGCCTTCCACCATCAAGATGTTCCCAGGTAAGAGATGGGACAATTAGGGTTCAGAGATTTAAATTATCTAAGTTTAAACAGACAATTAGAATTAGGATTCTAAATAATCTAGCTATAAAGTCTAAATAGCAAGTAATTATAGAAAATCGCTAACTATGTAATGGGCCACTTAATTAGTCAGCAAGCCCTAGGTTACATGGGCATTTAAAAGAGTTTGTGCTTCTCTTAAAAAACCTAATTATTACCAAAGGCTCTTCTACTTTAGGTTGCAGTATTATCGGTTGTTAATGTAATGATTGACTCTGTTGCAATGCTCTGTCCTGCAGCATGAAGTCTAAGGGTTTCTTTATGTCAAACTTTCTGAAGCAGCGAGCAACCATTGTAGCTGTAGGGCAAAAGTTAGTTGTAAGAGTTTAAGAAGGATCAGGTCAGACAGTGGGGCAGAGGATTTCTCTTGAACTCTAAAGAAAAAAGAAATGAAATTACCAAGAAATGAGTGAAGAGAACCCAGTGGTTACGTTTTTCATATCATAAAACTTCATTATATGCTTTTTTAATGTTCTTTTTTGACTCATTAATTTATTATAAGATAAAAATTAACCATCACTGCCTTTATGTACAATTGCTTTTTTGCTCTCTATATTAAAATTATTTTAACTACTTCTAATCATAATCATTTGGGATACTATAAACCTTCATAATAAAATAAAGCCATTATAGTTATTATGAACTTACATATTGAAGGGGTCACACATATCTTCAGTAGATATGGTTAGAATACAAATTAATTTTCCCAAGTTTGTTAATATTCAAAACAAAGTACATATGGCCAAATCTAGATCTAAAACAGTAAGCAGTATTTATTATGATACTGAATGCTATATGCAAATGTGTTTCCAGCTTAAGATATGTTTAAGAAACTACATTAAATTATATTACTTTGTTTTCATAAATATTAGAGTGATTATGCCATTAAATTTATGTAGTCACTTTCTCTCTCCCTCTCCCTTCATCCCTCTAAAATAAATAAAAACATATTTATATTAAAAGAAGAAAGAAAGAAAGAAAGAAAGAAAGAAAGAAAGAAAGCAAGCCCTGGTTAGTGTGGCTCAGTTGCTTGAGTGTCATCCTGTGCACCAAAAGGTTGCTGGTTGATTCCTGATACCAGTAAGGGGGATGCAGGAGACAGTGGATAAATATTTCTCTCACATCAATGTTTCTCTATCTCTCTCTTGCTCTCTCTCTCTCTCTCTTGCTCTCTCTCTCCTTATCCCTTCCTCTCTCTCTAAAATTAATAAAAATATATTTTTGGAAAAATATGTAGTCATTGATATTTATTTTCATCTCCAAGTTTTTTCTGAGCCCAGGAATATGTTGAAATGTCCAGTGGATATCAATTTTTCAGAATTTTAGAATAATTAACATTTATTTGAGAGTGATTGATTATCCCATCTATATTCTGAGTCTCAATTTCTTTATTTGTAAACTGAATGTAAGAGATCAAAGGAAAACCTAATGTCAAGATCAAAGGAAAACCTAATGTCAATCTTCATGCCTGAAGAGACCACCATGTGTCCAGCCCAATGCTGAGGGCTTCACGTGTTGTTGAATCAGCAATAAGTGCATGTGACCCTCCTGTGGCCCCAGTTTGGAGGCCAAGAGCATGGACTCTCAAGTCAGAATTTTGGGGGATGATAATCACCCAGGTGCTGGTCTTAACATCATTAGCTGTGAACTGGGACATTTAGTTTAGTCTCCGGATCTTAGAGTGCTCAGCTTCAAAATGGGGTAAGGATAACAGTACCTCATGGGGATGTGAGGGTTAGTGAGCTAATACATGTAAAAATGTGTATAGTAGCAATTTTTGTGAAGACAAAAGATACAGTATGTGAAAATGTATGCCCTCTTAAAGAAAGTTAGTAATTACTATTTAAAAGAAGGAGGCAAATGCATATTGGTATGAGTCTCCCCATTACACATCTTATGAGCCAAAGGCTTTTTATCCCAGGTTGTCTTTCAAGGATTTTGTATAGTAAACAGCCTTGCAAGATAGAATAGTATCGCCATCGACAGCAAAAAGCAGGTTTGTTTATTGTCTAGTATAATAAAAGTAATGTTTTTCAGAACAAAGGTTGAATAGCCTCATCGACCATTATTAAAAAATTCACCCATTTATGTTTGGGGTTCCTCCCCTATAGTGCCACCCACTGCTTTAGAGCTTGGGGAATGTTACTTTTCTGCTACTACTATTTGTATGTGTAATAAACTGCTCTTTGCCTCTGATTCAGAGGTTTCATGCTTTCTGCCAGCAGCCATGAAACCACAACATGCTAACTTGTTAGTTTTCAAGTAGATCGTCTCAGATCCTTCACAGTTTTTGACAGTTTAACAAAATAATAGAAACATGGGTTTCTGTGCTAGGAAGGATAAGAATTTGGGGCCAATGGACAAGATTTGGGGGTATGGAGAGCGGCTACAGTGTTTTGGACAGGTTCAAGCCTTGGACTGAGGAGAGGGCACAGTCCTCTCATTGCCACGTGCAAGTCCCAGCTGGAGGGCAGAGCCTTCCCAGCACAATTAGCCAACAGCTATAGCTGTAAGCTTGAACCTATGGCTTGAACAAGTGGCCCCATGTGCCTGTGTGATAGAGTTCAGGTGCATGTAGTTGAGTAGGGTTGAAACCAATGAGAATGTTGTAAACATCTTGATCACGCCCCTACTTTGCCTCGTGGCATCTGCTCTAAAATAAAGACACAGCTTGTGGGCGCTGGTTTTGTCTCCTCATCAGGGAGCAGCATCCCACCGAGACCCAGCTTTCGTTCTCATTCTGTCTTTTCTCAATCCTTTCACCACCCCCACTCAGGTCACTGAACCAGGCTGAGCTGGCATGAGTATGCCATGGCCGTGCCAGCTCCCCACATGGGGGAAGTCCATGGGACTATGTAGTAAATAGGTTAACTAAATTTTACAGACAACTGCTACACAATAAATGGTTTTTCACTCTTGCCTGTAAATAAGGAAGAATTGAGTAGATGCTCACAGGCCACACCAAGAAGTGAGCTCAAAGACAGCTGTTGGAATGGGTCTGATTATTGCTAAAGCTCCTTTGGATGTTGGAACTAGCCAATGTGGTGGTCAGCTTCAGGTCCATCCCTCTACAAAAACTATTACTAAGGTCCCTCTTGCAATCAGGAGTTACAGAGTCACACACCTCTGCTGACTATTAAAGAAGGAAAACTTGTGGCTTTGGAGGGCAAAAAAACAAGCAATTCATTACAACTTTGGCTGGTTTATATAAAAGTTGAGGGGCTAGGGCATGTGATACTTATTAAGGAGAAATGGCCACAACTGGATTATCTTAAAAACTAGCTCCTCCTGCAGTCTTTCATTCCAGCTTTAAATGTACTCAAGTATGGCAGTAAGAAGTCTGAGTTTTTGTCATGGGACCCAGCTGTTGTGAGGGAGAGTTACCTTTGAAGGGAGAATTCCCTGAAACAGTGAGTCTTCTGTGGAAAGTCATAGAGAAAAAAATGATCTCTGTCTAGGCTCTTACTGCCTCAGTGAGCCACTGGGGAATGAACAACTGGGCCAAAGAATCCTAGCTAAGATTTGGGGTCAACCCCACAGCTTTGGAAAAATCTACTGGCTCATAAAATAAGACATAAATGTCAGGTGTTATGAAAATGGTGCAGCAGATAGCCTGGATTAAGATGAACTTCTTTAAAATATGTCACCACTCTGTGAGTCACTTAATACTTTTAAATAATACTTGTTTTCTTTTCCGTTTTTCCCCCTTTATTGATTAAGATATTACAAATGTGTCCTTATCCCCCCAATGTCCTCTCATCCCCCCCAATCCTGCCCTCACCCTCACCCCCTGTTGTCCACATCCATCACTTATGCTTATATGCATGCATACAAGTCCTTTGGTTGATCTCTTCCCCTCCCCCCCACCCTCCCCTTCCTTCCCTCTGAGTTTTGAGCATCTGATTGATGCTTCTCTGTCTCTACATCTGTTTTTGTTCATTGGTTTATGTTGTTCATTATAAGCCACAAATGAGTGAGAGCATGTGATATTTATCTTTCTCTGACTGACTTATTTCACTTAGTGCTCTCCAGGTCCATCCAAGCTGTTGCAAATGGTAGGAGTTCCTTCCTTTTTATAGCAGCATAGTATTCCACTGTGCAGATTTGCCAAAGTTTTTTAATCCATTCATCTGCTGATGGGCACTTAGGCTGATTCCAAATCTTAGCTATTGTAAATTGTGCTGCTATGAACATAGGGATGTGTATATCCTTTCTGATTGGTGTTTCTGGTTCCTTGGGATATATTCCTAGAAGTGGGATCACTGAGTCAAATGGAAGTTCCATTTTTAGTTTTTTGAGGAAACTCCATACTGTTCTCCACAGTGGCTGCACCAGTTTGCCTTCCCACCAGCGGTGAACGAGGGTTTCTTTTCCTCCGCATCCTCGACAAAATTTGTCATTTGTAGATTTGTTTATGATAGCCATTCTGACAGGTGTAAGATGGTACCTCATTGTCATTTTTATTTGCATCTCTCGGATGATTAGTGACTTTGAGCATGTTTTCATATGTCTCTCAGTCTTATGTATGGCCTCTTTCAAAAAGTGTCTTTTTAGGTCCATTGCCCATTTTTTGATTGGGTTGTTTATCTTTTGTTAAGTTGTATGAGTTACCTGTAAATGTTGGAGATTAAACCTTTATCAGAGATATCATTGGCAACTATGTTCTCCCATGCAGTGGGTTTTCTTGTTTTGTTGATGGTTTCTTTTGCTGTGCAGAAGCTTTTTATTTTGATATAGTCCCATTTGTTTATTTTCTCTTTAGTTTCCATTGCCCTAGGGCCTAGGAGCTGTGTCAGTGAAGAAATTCCTTCTGCATATATCTGAGATTTTGCTACCTGTGGATTCCTCTAATATTTTTATGGTTTCCTGTCTTACCTTTAAGTCCTTTATCCATTTTGAGTTTATTTTTGTGTATGGTGTAAGTTGGTGGTCTAGTTTCATTTTTTTTGCATGTGTCTGACCAAATTTCCCAGCACCATTTATTGAAGAGACTGTCTTAGACTGTCTTGACTCCTTTGTATGTTCTTGCCTCATTTGTCAAATATTAATTGAGCATAGTAGTTTGGGTCAATTTCTGGGTTCTCTATTCTATTCCATTGGTCTATATGTCTGTTCTTGTGCCAGTACCAGGCAGTTTTGAGAACAGTGGCTTTGTAATACAGTTTGATATCTGGTATTGAGATCCTTTCTACTTTGTTCTTTCTCAGGATCACAGCAGCTCTCCTACTTTGTTCTTTCTCAAGATCACAGCAGCTATTCAGAGGTTTTTTTTTTTTTATTCCAGATGAATTTTTGGAGAGTTCTTTCTAGATCTGTGAAATATGCTGTTGGTAATTTAATGGGGAGTGCATTGAATCTATAGATTGTTTTGGGTAGTATGGACATTTTGATGATGTTGATTCTACCAATCCATGAACACGGTATGTTCTTCCATCTGTTTATGTCTTCCTCTATCTCTTTTTTCAATGTCCTGCAGTTTTCTGGGTAGAGGTCTTTTACCTCCTTAGTTAAGTTTATTCCTAGGTATCTTAATTTTTTTGGTGCAATGGTAAATGGGATTGTTTTTTTAATTTCTCTTTCTGTAAGTTCACTATTGTCGTATAAAAATGCCATAGATTTGTTGGCATTAATTTTGTATCCTGCTACGTTGCCAAATTCATTTATTAGGTCTAATAATTTTTGATGGAGTCTTTAGGGTTTTCTAAGTACAGTATCATGTCATCTGTGAGTAATGACAATTTTACTTCTTCTTTTCCAATTTGGATGCCTTTTATTTCTTCTTCTTGTCTAATCACTTTGGCTAGCACTTCCAGTACTATGTCGAACAGGAGTGGTGAAAGTGGGCATCCCTGTCTTGTTCCTGTTCTTAAGGGAAATGGTTTTAGTTTTTTCCCATTGAGTATGATGTTGGCTGTAGGTTTGTCATATAAGGCTTTTATTATGTTGAGGTATGATCCCTCTATTCCCACTTTGCTGAGAGTTTTTATCAAGAAAGTGTGTTGGACTTTGTCAAATGCCTTTCTGCATCAATCAATATGATTATGTGATTTTTGTCTCTCAACTTGTTTATGTGAAATATCATGTTTATTGATTTGTGGATATTGTACTAGCCTTGCATTCCTGGAATAAATCCCACTTGGTCATGGTGTATGATCTTTCTAATGTAATGCTGGATCCGGTTTGCTAGAATTTTGTTGAGGATTTTAGCATCTATGTTCATCAGGGATATTGGCCTGTAATTCTCTTTCTCTGTGGTGTCTTTATCTGGTTTTGGGATTAGGGTAATGTTGGCTTCATAGAAAGAGCTTGGAAGTGTGCCTTCCTCTTGAATTTTTTGGAATAGTCTGAGAAGGATTGACTTTAGTTTTTCTTTGAATGTTCGGTAAAACTCCCCTGTGAAGCCATCTGGTCCAGGGCTTTTGTTTGCTGGAAGCTTTTTGATTACTGTTTCAATTTCATCAGTAGTTACTGGCCTATTCAGGTTTTTTTATTCTTCCTGATTGAGTTTTAGAAGCTTGTATTTTTCTAGGAATGTGTCCATTTCGTCGAGGTTGGAGTAGAGTTGTTCGTAGTATTTTTTGACAATCCTTTGTAAATCAGTAGGGTCTGTTACTTCACCTCTTTCATTTCTGATGTTGTTTATTTGGGTCCTTTCTTTTTGTTTCTTTCTTGGTGAGCCTGGCGAGAGTTTCATCAATCTTCCTTTCAAAGAACCAGCTCTTGGTTTCATTGATCTTTTGTATTGTTTTTTGGTCTCTATGTCGTTTATTTCTGCTCTGATCTTTATTATTTCTTTCCTTCTAGATACTGTGGGCTTTTCTTGTTGCTCTCTTTCTAACTCTTTGACTTGTAGGGTTAGATCATTTATTACCAGTTTTTCTTATTTTTTGAGGTAGGCCTGTAGAGCTATGAACTTCCCTCTCAGGATTGCTTTCATTGTGTCCCATATATTTTGGATTGTTGTGTTTTCATTGTCATTTGTTTCCAGAATGCTTTTTATTTCTTCTTTGATCTCTCTGGTAAACCAGTCATTGTTTAATAGCATGCTATTTAGCCTACAAGTGTTTGATTTCTTTTCAATGTTTTTATTGTAGTTGATTTCTAGTTTTATGCCATTGTGATCTGAGAAGATGCTTGTTATGATTTCTATTCTCTTGAATTTGAAGAGACTTTGCCTGTGTCCTACTATATGGTATATCTTTGAAAATGTCCCATTTGCACTGGAGAAGAATGTATATTCTGTAGCTTTGGGGTGAAATATTCTGAAGATGTCAATTAAGTCCATCTGATCTAGTGAGTCATTTAGGATTGCTGTTTCTTTGCTGATTTTTTGTTTAGAGGATTTATCCAGTGGTATCAGTGGGGTATTAAAGTCCCCTACTATGACTGTATTGCTATCAATCTCTCCCTTGATATCTTCCAGAAGTTGTTTTATGTATTTGGGTGCTCCTGTATTGGGTGCATATATGTTTACCAGAGTTACATCTTCTTGTTGAATTGCTCCCTTTAGTATTATGTAGTGGCCTTCCTTATCTCTTGTTATGGCCTTTACTTTGCGGTCTATTTTGTCATATATAAGTATCGCAACCCCAGCTTTTTTCTCATTTCCATTTGCCTGAAATTTTTTTTCCATCTCTTCACTCTCAGTCTGTGTGCATCCTTTGTTCTGAAGTGGGTCTCTTGCAGACAGCAAATATATGGGTCATGTTTTCTTATCAATTCAGCTACCCTGTGTCTTTTGATTGGAGCATTTAATCCATTTACATTTTATGTTATTATTGAAAAGTACTTGTTTGTGGTCATTTTTATTCTTAATGTTTGTGTTTCTTCTTGTCTTTCTATTTCTTCTTTTTACAGCAGTCCCTTTAGCATTTCTTGCATTGCTGGCATGGTGGTAATAAGCTCTCTTAGCCCTTTTTTTGTCTGTGAAGCTCCTGATTCCACCTTCAATTTTGAATGATAGCCTTGCTGGGTATAGTATTCTTAGATTCATTCCCTTGCTTTGCATCACTTTGTATATTTCATTCCATTCCCTTCTTGCCTGGTGTGTTTCTGTTGAGAAGTCAGCTGATATTCTAATAGGAGATCCTTTGTAGGTAACTTTTTGTCTCTCTCTGGCAGCCTTTAAGATTCTTACTTTGTTGTTGGTGTTTGCCAATTTAATTATGATGTGTCTTGGTGTTTGTCTTTTGGGGTTCATCTTGTTTGGCACTCTATGTGCTCCTTGGACTTGTGTAGTTTTTTTCTTTCCAGTATCAGGGAAGTTTTCTGTCATTATTTCTTCAAACAGGTTTTCTATTCCTTGCTTCACCTCCTCTCCTTCTGGTACCCCTATTAAGCGAATGTTGTTTCATTTTGCATTGTCCCAAAGCTCCCTTAGGCTCTCCTATGGCTTTTTAAGTTTTTTTTCCAGTTGCTCCTGTGTTTGTGTGTTTTTTCCTACCTTGTCTTCTAATTCGCTGATGCGGTCCTCAGCCTCTTCTACTCTGCTGTTTAAGTCTTCCATTGTGTTCTTTATTGCAGCTATGTCGTTCTTCATTTCCTCTTGGTTCCTTTTCATGTTGGTGACATTCTCATTCAGCTCCTTATAATTCTCATTGAGTTGTGTGTATTTGTCATCCAGCCATTTGAGCATCCTTATAACCATTATTCTGAATTCTTTCTCTGATAAGTTAGTAGCCTCAATTTCATTTAACTCCCTTTCTGGTGATTTATCTTTTTCTTTCCTTTGTGGATTGCTTTTTTTCTTCCCATATTTTGCTGTAATGTTTTAATTGTAGCTCTGATTGCTTTGCTACCCAGTTTCTTTTGGGCATGGTGCTACTGGTGTGTCCTCTCAGGTCTCCTGGGCTTGGTAGTCTAGTATAGCTCCCTACTTGAGCTATTTGGGTTCTCTTGATGTAGGCCTGTGAACTGGAAAGGCGCAACTGAGGTGTCTAGAAGTCAGCAGCCATGGAGGGGGTGTCCCAATTTTTGCTGTCTTGTGCCCTTGGTTGAAATCACTCGTGCCCAGCGGGGACTCACAGTGGCACCCAGGAACCGTCTGTTGGGGTGGTGGGGCTCAGGAGGCCTGCGTTCTGGAAAGGCATGACTGTGGTGTCCAGAGTTCTGTAGTTGTGGGGTGGGCAGACTCACCTTTTGCTGCTGCCTCCGTGGTTGGATACACGCGATCCCAGCAGCAGTTCACAGGGGCACCTGTAGTGTGTTTGCCAGCAGGGTGTACTGTCACACTCTGAAGGGCCTTGGCACTGAAGCCACTGGATTGCAGTGTCTGTGGGCAGGTATCCCAGAAGAGGGAATTCAGCATTTCGACAGCTCAACAGTGCACCCCTGTTTGTTTAAGTGCGTGTCCAGCGGGGCTCACAGCAGGGCCTCAGGGCTGCCTGTGGAGCGGTGGTCTAGGGAGACCAGCATGCTGGAAAAGCATGCAACTGTAGTGTCCAGAGTTCTGCAGCTGTGGGGTGGGGAAACTCAGTTTTTGCTTTGTGGTGGATAGATGCGTGTTCCTGGTGGTGGCACACAGGAGCACCCACAGTGAGTTTGCTAGCACAGGCACACTGAAGCACTCTGAAGGGCCCTGGCACGCTTAATCAAGGTGTCTTTGGGCAGGTATCCAGGGTGGGTGAATTCAGAATTTCTACTGCCCAGGGGAGCGCGTCCCTATTTGTCCAAGATCGGACCCAGCGGAGGCTCACTGCGGCTTCCCAAAGTGCCCTGTGGATAGATGGGCTCAGGGGGAATGAGCAACTGCGGCAGTGCTGACTCTGATGCACTCTGAGGGACCCTGACGCTGAAGGGCCTTGGTGCTTACATTGCGCAGCTGGGTGTGTGGGGGGTGTTAATCAGGCAGAGGGAATTCAGAATTTCTACTGGGGGGGGGGGGGGGGTTAGTGCGCCTGTGTCTGTACAAAATCACACCCAGCTGGGGCTCATAGTGACTCCTAAGAGAAGTCTATGGAGAGGTGTGCCTTGGAGACCTGCGCGCTGGAGATCGCTAATGCGGAGGTCTGCCGCTGGGGAGGGGAGGCTGCACTTACTGCTGCAGGCGCGGTGCTCCTTTGGCGGTGGAGATCCCAGGGTCTGCGAGTGTGCGTGTGCGGCAGCAGGATTTTGGCTGGAGTGGCTGCCGGGTCACAGGCAGTGTTCCAGGCCTGTCTGGGTGATGGTGCTGATGAGTTCCTAGAAGAGGCCGCTCTCCCCTTTAAGATGGCGGGGGGTTCGTGCTGAGTCTGGCAGACCGGGGAGTGCCCGCAGTGGTGGTTGTCTCTCCCTGTCCCAGAGAGCCTGGTCTGCTGCTCCTGCCGGATTTAACTGTCCCTCCCTCACTCACACACACAACACACACATCCACACACTTTCCACTCTCTCCTTTCATCCACTCACTCACTCACTTCTTATCCCTCACCTCCATCCTGCCAGCCACCATCTTTTCTTTCTTTCTTTTTTTTTTGCCAGAGTCTATATTCCTGGGACTATACTTCTTGTGTAATAGGCAGGTATTAACTTGCCTCCCTTCTAAAAACACTGTGACTTGCACCTTAAGGGTAAATATAAAAGACCTACACATTTTAAAGAAAATACTGCCAGTAGATCGTGTAGCCCTCAAGAAAAATACATAAATTTATTCAAAATCAGACTACTTTCACTTACTCAGGGGAGCTTCCAGAGGGATAACTGACTCTATTTATGGGCAGGCTGTGGAAAGTCTTCCCTGAGAGGGATCAGACAATCAGAAAAGATTGAATTAATTTTTTTCTTGACTAGTTCAAAAGATCAAAGACACTACCTTGTCCCTAGAAAATGTGAAACACTACCTTGTCCCTAGAAGGTGTGCAGGTCATCTTCAACTCACTGACCGGTATTGTTATAGATGATGGAATTTTGTTAGACATCCTGATTGCTGGACAAGGTAGAGTCTGTATAATTACTAATACATCCCGCTTAATAGGTTGGGCCAAGTGAAAAATCAATATAAAACCTTAAGGAGGAAGTCACCTGGTTTATTAAGGTACACCCTCATGGTTTGTGATGTTTATTCAGTTGGTTGGATTCAATTCCTTGGAGGACATGTTTGAGGTCAATATTGTGCATTGGCCTCCTTTTTACTCTTTGCAATGTTACGGGTGATAAATTTAATTAAATAATTTGAGACAATGTGAATGAATTTTTCCACAACTCTGTTATTAAGATTAATCAGAGAGACCAATATAATTGTGGGAAAATTCAATAGAAACAAAGATGGTATAGAAACAAGAGGTAGGTAGTGTTGGGCAACGCCTTTTCATGGATTTCTCATGTTTCCATACACTTTGCACAAATAAAACTTTATCTGACTGTGTTGAAGACTATCTTTTCAAGGTTGGCTGTTTAGAAAACTGGCCTGGGAAATATAATAGTTTTCTATAGAAAAAAGGCAGGTTTGCTTACTGTCTAGTATAATAAAGATAATACCTCCCCTTGGGGCAAACATCAGACAGGCTTATGTCTGGTGTAAGACATCTGGTTCCCTAAACTAGAGTTTCTTCCCTTTTAACACAACCCAGTGGATATATAAATACCACATGGCCCTCTTTGTGTCACTCCATAAGAACTGAGGCTCAGACAACCAGTGCAAATGCTGATACTGTGGCTACTATTATTTCTTTGAGTAATAGATTGTACTTTGGTTCTTACTCAAGATTCTTGTGTCTTCTTCCAGCTCCCAAGAAACTGTGGAAGGCTAACTGGTTAACCTGCAAGTAGGATAAAATCTCCCACCCTTCACAGTTCTTATAATATCTACAAAGTGTGAGCTGACACTCTCCTCCTTCACCTTTTAGTAGAGCATAGTGGTTACCAACATGGAATTTAAATATAGATGCCTAATTCTGATTTCTTATTAACTCTGTAGTGTGGGGCAAGTTAAACCTCCTTTCTTTGCCTTATATTGTGTGGTATTCAGGGATCTAAAGTGGACCTCAAGAAGATTTCTGCTCCTGGTATGTGCGTTCTATAAAATCTCCTTCACGACTCTTCAATATCATGGGATCGTATTCTCATGATTAGGTCACTAATCAATTGGCTTTAAATTAATCAAAACATGGGTCATCCTTACCTAAGGAGGTAAGCCTATTTTTTTAATACTTTTTTTAAATCCTCACCCAAGGATATATTTCCATTGATTTTTAGGGAGAGTGGGAGAGGGCGGGAAAGACAGAGAGGAATATCAATGTGAAAGAAACACATCGATTGGTTGCTTCCTGCACAACCAGGACCCAGGCTGGGAAGGAGCCTGCAACCTAACCCAGGACCCTTTGGTCCACAGGCCAAGGCTCTATCCACTGAGCAAACTGGCTAAGGCGAGACTTTTTACAAGAAGTCAGAATAAGAAGTCTGACAGAGCAGCAGCAGAAATAAGAATTAATGAATTATAAAAAGAAAGAAAAAAACAGAGCAGCAGCAGCAGACATTTCCTTTGGGCCTGGTGGAGGACATGCACAATTAGTTCTATACTGTGTCTGTGGAGAGGCATGATCTCTAAAACCTTAGGGCCTCAGCCCTGCAACCACAGGCAACAGAACTCTGTCAGCCCCTGAACAAGCTCCACAGGATGGCGGCACCTTGATTTCAGGCATGTGAGTCTCTGAGCACTGGAGCCAGCCAAACCCTGCTAGACTCTGGGCCTCAGAAAATGGGAGATAAATAATGTGTATTTATTTTAAGCTGCTAAGTTCATTGCACTGCATTGAAAACAAATGCAGTGTCTTGTTTGTAGTCTGAAATGTGGTTACAAAACAGTATTTACCTCATAGGTTCCCTAGAAGGAGAAAAACAGTAAATATGCATTAAAATGATTTTAAAAGTGCTGGCACATAGTAAGAGCTAAGTGAAGGCTGGGTCTTATTGCATGCGATTGTAGTAAGTTTGCAAACATTTGTATGTGTATCCTAATAATTCTAGTTTAGGTCACCAGGATATAGCAGTTGTTCGGTTATATAAGAAAATAACCGTAACTCTTAAATCTTATAATACACTGTGTAGAAGTTTGGCTGCAAGTTTAATGTTAAGTAGAAAAACTATTTTTGCCTCTTACAAGCTTCCAGGAACTCTCCAAAGTACGCACATGCCCAGTGCAAACTGTGAAGTAGGCAAAGCTGCTCCTTTAGTTTCCAGGCCTCCTCATTCCCTCACCACCTCTTAAAGCTTTAAAATGCACACACGCACACACACACACAGTCATAACTATATATATGTATTCCCATACAATTGCATAATTTAAATCTGTGCATAAATATGATAAAAATACATGCTTTCATTGCAGTCTAATTTAGCTCTTTCAGTTTGGGGTCTGTATTTTCTCTCTCTTTCGCTTCGCCATCTCCCCTAAATGACTTCACCCTCCTCATCCTCATGTTCACCTGCAACCACAAAACAGCTAGTGTGTTTTCTGCTGCACACACCCACACACAGCATGGTTCTACAAAGTGTTCAAACTATGCCTATGATACATTTTATTAAGAAATGTAATTTATGTATCTGTATATGTGTATATATATATGAATGTATTTATGCATAGACAGACACACATTTGTGTGTGTGTTTTGTGAATTTGACATTTCTTGCTAAACAATGCCTCATGAAAATACCTTCATGCACCTTCATACCTCGCTTTATATTCCATTTTTAATGTCCATCACTCTCCTACCACCAAATAGATTCTGTCCTTCTCGCTGCTGTTTAAGTGAGAGGTGGGTGGGGTTGCATCTTGGGAGGAGGAAGAGAGTGGGAGGTGGTAGAGGATCAGTGGAGCTCCGTGGGCTGCCCTTGCATCACACCGCGGGGATGGCAGCAAGCGGCTGCCTGCAGAAGTACCCGGGGCGTTTTCCACCCAGAAGCTGGGGGTGCTCTGTGGGTGTTCTTTAGACAGCTGTCGCCAAAGCGATGAAGTGTTGCAGGCCTGAGTCTCTAGATGCCGTCCGTCAGTGGCTTTGATTTTTAGAACTAACCACTTCTTGGAGTGGAGGCATGGTTTCCCAGTAGCACCTGTCAGAATAAAAGCAAAAGGCAGAGCTGCATTTGCATCAAAGCTGGGATATCAGTGAGCAGAGATCAACTTTCTGTTTCAAGTCTTTTTTTTTTTAAAATGATGTTATGTAGAAATAACCAATAAGTGTTGCTCACATGGCCCAAGAGAGACAACTCACAAGGAGAAGGTGAAGGTTAGCATTGAATAAAGATCTTCATCTTAGAGCAGGAGTCAGCAATTATTGTGGATTAGATTGTGCCCCCCCCCCGCCCCACCCAAATTCATATGTTGAAGTCCTAATGTCAAGTATCTCAGAATGTGACTTTATTTGGAGACAGGGTCTTTATACATTTGCTAATCATTTACTTTTCAAGTTAAAATGAGGCTAGTAGGACAGACCCTACCTATTCGATATGAGGGGTGTTCTTATATAAAGGGGACATTTGCAGGCAGAAATGCACACCGGAAGAACACCATGGACAGGGACACAAGGAGCAGATGGCATCTACAAGCCAAGAAGTGGGGCCGGTAGACAACAGATCCTTCCCTCACAGCCCTGGGGAGAAACCAAACCTATCTACACCTTGATCTCAGACTTCTAGGTCCACAACTGAGAGAAAGCAGACTTCTGTTACTCAAGCTCTCTAGGTTGTGGAACTTTGCCACACAGCAGCCCTAGCAAACCAATATCACAATGTGCGGCCCACAGGCTGGATCTGACCCTCTGTCTGCATTTGCAAATAGTTTTATTGAAGCATAGCCACAGAAATTGATTGACATTGTCTGTGGCTACTTTGGGATCAAATAGGAGAATTAAGAAGTTGTGAATGAGACTGTGGCCCTAAAATATTTTTATCTGTCTATTTACAGAAAACATTTGCCAGCCCCTGATACAGAGGTGCAATCACACCAATTCCCATGCCTGAGAAGTCCTAGCTTCTCAGGTCATTCTCCTTCAGCCAAATTCATGTGCCCACATCTCATTGGATAAGATTCAATTCCTCCTCAGCTCCTTCTCCATAAGGCTTTCAAGATACATTCTGGATCCTGTTGCTTACAGTTTAGAACAACCTTCTGTAATGTCGAACTCCTCTCTGAATCTCCCTGTATCTCTTGTACAGATGGCCAGTTGGCCATGTCCCATCTAGCTTTCTCATTTCTATCTCAATTAATGAATGTGTAGTATATACTACACAGTGTACTAAGTAAGCACTTTGCATGTATCAGGGAACTTACTGGTCACAAAAAGTTTGTGTGATAGGTATAACTATTATTTCCAACTAACATATGAGAAATCTGAGCCACAGCTTATGTAACACAGACACTGTCACACTGTGTGATGAGGCCAAGCTACAAACTCAGGCATATAGTATGCCCATGAGGCTATACTCTTCATCGTTTTCTTGTATTTTATCTCATTTTTCCTCTTGTAACACACATAATGCAGAGTCTGGAGGTAGGACTGTTATATCACCACCTTATTTTCACCAGAAAATTATTTCTTTCCTTATCTCACAAAATGATGTATCCCCTACCCTCCTTACGATTTACATACAATTAGACTATATCACTGCTACCCTTCATATATTCTGCTGTCATTTGACTTCCTTGTGCCTTCTCAGAGTATACCTTTACTAATGTGTCCTTGTGTTCCTAGATTATCCTTACCTAGTGAAAATCTATGCCTGATTAAGCCCAACTCTCAATGCCTCTGGTGCCTGCAAACTCTTCAGCTCTCCAACAGCCTCACCCTTGATCCCTGGATGAGAGAGACCTTTCTTCCTATTGACTGAGGAAATATAAATCTACTTGAAGGGACCTCATCAGCTTTCCACCACCAAATCCACTGACATACCTGCATCTGTATCAATATATGGCGCTTGGTGGAACTGACATCTGTGTTCTCTAAGACCCTGACTTCTCATTGTGTATGGAACCCAGCACTTCTATGCCCGAAGCCTTAGAGGCCACAGTTATCTTTCTCTTGAGGACTGATTTTCTCTTCTTTTATGTATCATTTCCATAACCATTCACAGATGTTGTAATACCTACATACCCAGCTTAAAAGAAAAACACCTTCTTTGAACTTATGTCTTTCATCTATCAATCAAAATGTTATGGCCTCTTTGAGAGCAAAATTCCTCTGAGATTCTCCCTAGACTTTTGCTTCAAGCATGATAGAATAACTCTTACCACAGAACACAACCGAAACATGAAAAACACATGGGACAAAGGTTTTCAAGTGCCAAGGTAAAGATGACACTGGGCAGAGTGAAACGGAAGAGGAAAACTTTATTATTCAAGGCTATTGCAATAGGGAGAGACAACAGAACACAGTCTGAGCTCAACTCTAATGACAAATGGCCATAGAGTTATTGAGAACGGAGGGTGAGGGGGCGATCTTAGGTCATTTGTTTTTGCCAACTGACTTTACCCAAAGGAAAGACAAACTCTGTCTACCTTTACAACTAAGAGCAAGGTGCCTGCCATACCCCCCCTCCCCCCCCCCCAAACGTGGCTTCTCTCCTCCGACAGAGACAGAGAGATAGGGGCACTATCTTCCTTGTTGCTTGCATTTGAAAGAAAAGGCTCCCAGGTCCTGGAGAAAGGCATTCCTGGCTTATAAAACTGGCAAGAGGCTTTTTAAAAAGGATTTACATTTCAAAGGAGCGGATGAAAGATATAGGATAGCACATTTAAGATTCTAAAGTATATGCTCTAAGAAAGGAAAGCACAGGACCCTGGAGTCAGAAAGAAACCTGTCTAAACTGTAGTCAAGCTGAGGGGACTGTTATGGTCCTCTGGGGCACAGGCTTTCAATAGCACAGGCACAGCAGGAAAACACAGGGAAATAGCCCCTAGTAGCCTGGTATTTGGAGGGGTCTAATCAATGCCAGAGTCTCACTTGGCTGATCAGGCAGAGATGCCCGGCACTGCCTAGTCAAGGAGCTGTAATTTGCAAGGCAGGGTAACTTAAATGATAGGACTGCACAGGGAGCTGATAGGAAGGACCGAGGCGTTCCAGCATTCCAGAAGTCTGTGTGACATCACCTCAGCTACTGGGCTGAGGGCTGGGCTCAGCATGCACAAGATAAGACTGTGAAGCCCAGAAGAAATCACCCGCTATGACATTGAAACCTAAATAGTGAAAACAGAGATGGAACATACCTGAGGCTATTACATTTCTCGCCCAGCCGGAGTGAGAGATTTAACCGAATACCTCAGGTACTCAGGTGAGGCCCAATAAGGCCATATAACAGGACAACTGTAGCAACATTGCAACCCAAATGGGCCTGCCCTAACAAAGAATAAAATCAGGTCTGCCAGTACCCATGCAGGGGCAGGTCTGTTGGCATAGATACTGATGAAGGAAGGAAGCAAGGGCAATCAGACATTGTTAAGCCTAATGGGCTGGGGGGCAGGAGTTTGTTTGCTTCACCAGGAAGCTACATACCTATTCACACATGCCAGGGGACTTAATCCTCTGAGAGCAGACAGGAAATCTCCCCAGAAGCACTGCCTTCCCTCCTATACCATCATCACCTGGTTATTACTTCCTGCATGTATTTTCATGGTAAAAAACATTAGCTAGGAATGTGCTACTGCTGCTCTTCATCCTAAATCGGGGTTGACCCAGAAAGAGAGTGCTGGTAGAAAATGTTCCCAGTGATCACAACTTTGGGTAATACAACTAAATGTGCACTTAGAAGAGATGACCTGGCCCTGACCAGGTGGCTCAGTACACTACAAGGTTGAGGGTTAGATTCCTGGTTAGGGCACATGCCTGGGATTTGGGTTCCAACCCCTGTTGGAACTAAAAACCCTCTTTCTCCCTCTCTCTCCCCATGTCTCTCTCTCTTTCTCTCTCTCTCTCTCTCTCAAAAAAAATCAATAAAAATGCATATTATTATTAGTAGAAGAAGAGACGGCTTGATTTGTAGCTATATACTGATTCAGTGATAGCTGAAAGGTTGACCAATAGATCAGGAATTCAAAAGAATATCATTGGAAAAATTGACCAGGAGGTGCATGGGAGAGAGTAAGTTTATCCTGTAGATCAAGCATGTCAAACTCAAAGGCTAACATGGGCCAAATAAACAAGGCATGTGGCCCTCGGGGCATGAGTTTGACATACTTGCTGTAGATGTTAGTAAGCATCTTTCCTTAACTAATCTAGTGCTGTCCCAAAGGGCTCTTATACCAAATCTGGCTTGGCTAGAAGGAGATGGAGGCTATAGATCCACCCAAATTGTCCCTTTCCTCATTGAAATTGATCTGCCTTCGGCCAAGTGCTGAGTGATCAACCTCCCAACAGCAGAAATCAAACCTAAGCTGTAGATATTGACATTTCACATACCTGCTAGGGTGGGAATCTGAAACCTTTTTCTGTAAACAGCCAGTTAGTAAATATCTTAGGCTTTGTGGGCCATATTTCTCTGTTGTAGCTACTGAACTCTGCTTGCCATCATAACCTGAAGAGAGGAAGTTAGTAAACAAATGGGTGTAGCTGTAATTCATAGAACAGAGATTAGACCCAAGAGTTGTGGTTTGCCAAACCCTATCCTAAGGGAATCATTCAGCAACCTGGTGCCCTGTCCCTCCCCATCATGGAGCAGGCAGTGTTTTCTTTTTGAAGAACAGACAACTAAGTCTCATGTGCATTTCCCTCTCCACCACGCAGTGCTTTTGTTAATCCCAACATTTATGGAGTACCCTGGCATTTCTCTCAAAATAACATTTGACAGTTGTTTAAAGGGAAGATTGTGGCGCAGTGACTGTGTGGCCAGTAATATCATATGCCCCATCACACAGAGGCAGCTGCCTTTTTAAATGGAATTGGAAATGCAATGCAATTAAAACAATAAATGACTACAAATCCCCAGTGGCCTAAACAAACAAACAAAACATTATTTTTTGCATCAGCATCTGATTACCTGTGTATCTGCAAATCTTTGTTGGGATATTTGGGCTTATCTGGGCTCTAGTATTGAACTTCTCCCCAAGTTTCTCATATAAAAACCTGGGACGGAGGAATAGAAGTTACTTTGCGCATGGTCTTCTCGTGACAGGAATATAAGGAACTGAGAGAGAACACACAATACCTTTTAAAGCCTCTGTTCTGCTCAAAATTGGCACACTCTGCTCTATTCTACACATTAACGCAAGTCACTGAGTTAAGCCTAAAGTAAGACAGGTAGAAAAGTACATTGAGCCTGGTAGGAGGGAGAGATTAGAGAAAACATTGGAGAGAATATTAAATATTTGCTGAAAGAATTCAATCTACCAGGGTTCTGTAGAAAGTTTAGCAGCAGTACTAGGGCATATTGCTATGAGTGTGAGCCCTAGAATTTATAAAATATGCTCTAAGCTAGTGTTCAATTGATGGCCTCGTTTCTCCATAGCAAGATTGAATGGGTCAGGGAACCAAGCAGTAGAATCAACAGTCACCGCTCCCCTCACATCTCCAAAGGATAGAGTTTAAGTATTTTTGTGTATGGTCTTTAAGCCTTAGGGGTCAGTCACTTGGTGGACCACAGTGCCAAAGAGAAGACTTCTCCCACCAGAGAACCCATTCAGTGTCCAAAGTTTCTATTTCATATTAAAGCTTAGTCCTTTGGGGCACCTGTGGCCTACTGTGGGTGTGGTAGCTGCTAGACCAGCATGGTGGGTGTTCCTTGGTGGGAGAGCAGGCAAACTAATGGGCAAGTCTGTTACAGGATGGGCAAGACAGAGAGAGGGAGAGAGAGAGAGAGAACTTTGTTTCCCTGGGGTTTTATCTAGGAGCTTTTCAAAATAACCAGTCATCTTCCCAAGCTTTCTCTGGACTGCACTGACCCTCTAGTAGTCAATGATCTTTTTCCCAGGTTTGACTGACAGGCCTCTATGGCCAAGCACCTCCCCTGCAGGATTTCCACTTCTATTGAGCATGTGCTCACCTCCCTCTTTCTTGGATCCCTTCCAAGTGATCTGCTGGGAATGGGCTGGTGATTCCCTGGGGGGAGTGTGAAGCTGTAGCTTCCTGATGAAGCAAAAGGACCTCTGCTCCCAGCTTACCAATGTCTGCCTTCCCTTGCTTTCTTCCTTCTAATGTGTAACTAACTACAGTAACTACGGTAACAAAACTCCCTCCTATCATAAAGCTATGAAAAATGGGTTTCTCCTTTGGCAAGAGCCAATTAGCTAACTACCAAGTGAATTGAAGATAAACTGTATGTGACAAATGGTGTCAAGTCATCTTATTTGGGAGCTGGTTATGGTTTATTTTGAGACTATGTCTCTGCAATCTCTCAGCGGATTGTCTTGTGTAGCACATCTCAGTTTAATGTCTATTCAACACTTAAACTTGTCTTCCTCTTCTACCTTTGTGGCCATGTTTTCTGAGTTGGGAGGGGATTTTATTTTTAATATTTTTCAAACACCCAAATGACCCTTTTTTTAAAACCATATTTTAAGGAGCTGGAACTATATAATTTTCAGCACAAAGTCTCCAGACCCATACAACAGCATGAATAGGTCAGTTCCTGGGATCTGATCTTCTGAGGGCAGATCACAGAAAAGGTTGCACAATCCTAAACATGTTGGGTGTCCAAAGCTTGTCTATTTGGGAGCATTTGTGCACATGCAGGCATTTTCTTATACTCATGAGAAACTTCCAACTGCTGGAAGTAGCTGGGGTTTAAAAAAAAGGAGGTTGGCCCAGCTGGCATGGCTCAGTGGTTGAGCGTTGACCTAGGAACCAGTAGGTCACAGTTTGATTCCTGGTCTGGGCACATTCCCAGGTTGTAGGCTCAATCCCCAGTGTGGGGTACGCAGGAGGCAGCAGGTCAATGATTCTCTCTCATCATCAATGTTTCTATCTCTCTCTCTCTTTCCCTTCCTCTCTGAAATCAATAAAAATAATTTTTAAAAATGTTTTTTAAAAAAAGGATGGTGGACCATTGCATGGCCCAGACATGGCTCTCTGCCCTCTGCCATGTTCTAATTCCTAGCTGCAGGAGAACTCTAAATCCAAACTCGACCTTACAGTTTCAAATTCCTATAAAAACCTAGAAAGGGTTTCCACAGGGCATCTAGTAGTCAGATGTTGTCTGGCCTGTGACTTGAGGTGAGGAGAAACCAACACAGTGATTTCTGCCTCTGAGCACTGATGTCCATGAATGGTGAGGATAAAGGAAGGTAATACATAGAAATGGAAAGAGCCCCCCACCCCACCCCCAGGGTGAGAGACAAAGAGTGTTTATTCCAGGGTTTTTCTAAGTGATTAGAAAGGAGACTGAGGGAGCTTGTGGTATAGTCTGTTGCTTTCCACATGATGTTTTATTTTGTCTTTGTGAAGACATATTTATCACAGCAGGAGGAGAGAACATAATATATTTCCTAGTCATTTTCTTCATTTAAAATGTTTAACCATTTGTACTTATGGTGAAAGGGATGTGATGTGTTCCTATTAAACAATAAGAACTGGCTGTTAAAGAGAATCATTAGACAGGGGCAGTCATCCTCGTGTGAAGCAGAGCCTAGCACATTGCTCCCTGGCCCAAGCCTTCCGGGGTTTCAGAACCATTAACCTCAAACTAAAAAGTCAACCTGGGAGGCATCAAGCGTTTATTTGAGATCAAAGAAGAGCTATCTGGGAAGCAGTGATTCAGGCAGAAACCCAAATAGTGCTCTGATCACGGGGTAAAGGCAAGGTTGGCTTTGTTTGTTTTTTAAGGAGAAATTAAAGGAAATATATGACTAGAAAAATCTCTCTTGATGCTAATAAGCAAAGCTATTCTGGTCAAGATATGTACTTTCCTGTTAGATTTGCAAACAGTTATTTGGAATACAATGTTGGTTTGGATAAGTCCAAAGGTTCATTTTGTGCAATTCAGACTGTTCCACTTCTAGGGAACGTATACACAGGTGACCCAGTCCGCCTCATTTGGATATACTAATACAGACGTCAAAGGGTACTTATTATTAATTAGGCCGAGCTTAAACCAAAACTAAGAAGAGAGGAGACACAGGAGACAAACAGAATGCAAGAATCACACAGGTTTATTTACCAGAGAGCTGATGGGTTTCAGTCCTTTGCAGGCCACCCGGAGACACTCGCCGACAGAGACACACGGAGGTCGTCAGGTATGCAGCTGCAGGTGCTTGGTCTCTTGACACGAAGAGAGGCCTCTAACAGTTTGGGCTCAGAAGCAGAGCAGGAATGGCAGTTTCCAGGGGCAAGGAGAATGTCTTGTCTGTGGAGGGCAGACAGGCGTCTAACTGCTGGTGTGAGAGTCCTTCTTTTATACCCGATGGGTGGGCTTCTTCAGTGTCTCATATCAGTGTGCTCCTGTGGTGCCTTCTGGGCTTATCAGGATACACATGCAGGAAGTTACAAGTTATTTGTCAGGAGTGTACAAGGTACTTATCAGGGTCACACACACACACACACACACACACACACACACACACACACAAGTTAGTTCCTCTTCTAAGTAAAGTTAAAATTCCCTCTAATACAAAATGGAATTTGCTTATGCTAACCTATACTAATAAAAATGGAGTTTGCTTATGCTAACTTATACTAACTAAACTTATTACTATAACACAGACATTCAAAGTTTGAGGAGTGAGACAGGCAAGAATTTCCTCTGGAATGGCAGCCCCAGCTCTAGTTTAAAATGGCCCCACTTATGGTACCTTTTCTCAGAAGCTATAGTCCCTCCCCAGTGAAGACACTGAGGGAGGAAAAGCATGTGGTCCCTGGAAGTTGTGTGCATATATCAAAGAGATGGTGCCTGATTACTTGTCTGTAGATTTGAGGAGACACTTACGTTATGGGGCATAAGAACCTGAGGAGAAAAGAGTGACTAACCCCATGTTCCCAAACTTCCAAACCACTCTGTGGTTATTTGAGGGCGTGAAAAAGGCTCAGCTATGCCAGTGTCCACATGTGAAGGAGCCAAGAATCTAGAGAAGAAAGTAGACAGGGAGCACTGCTCAAGAGACTTTTGACAAAGATGCACCAAGCCCACCAGGAGGGGAGTTATGTACTGATGGTGAGTTGAAGACACCCTGTATTGTGTGCTGACAGTGAGAGAAGCAGCTAGGACAAGGTGAACATGACCCCCCAAACCCACACACCCACGCTGTTGAGAAAACCTAAACAGCCTCAGCAACCAGCAGCAGACAGAATAAATCCTATGAGGCCAGGACTCCCCTCCCCTGGCAGTGACTACCTTACATAAGAAAATCTTTGCCTCCCTTATCCTACCTTCCTGCCCCTTCACATTGGATATGCTTAAACCAGTGAACAGGGCGGGCAGGGGCGGCGGGGAGGAAATCCCCTTTAGGAAAAACACACTGTCTTGTGCTTGACAAAGTCCTGGAGTGTGAGGCGTGAAAGCACAGACCATACCCTTCAATGCCCTTTAGACACCTTGTCCACAAATCAACTCCGTCCAGAGAGTACCAGAGAGTACATTTCATAAACAGAAGTTACTATGATGCTATTGAACCTGCCAAGGGAATGAGTGGCCAAAAAATAAATATAAATGAGAGAGAGAGAGAGAGAGAGAGAGAGAGAGAGAGAGAGAGAGACTGAGATTCTACAAAACACAGTTAAAATTAGTAACCTGAGAAATATAAAACCAATATATAATCACATAAGGTAAGAGACCTCAGTAAGACAGAAAGGGATTTTATATTTATAAATAATGTCACACCATTGTTTTTCTGTGTTTTTTATACATTTTTCATGTTAATAAATGTTAGGTTTCTCTAAATTTTCAACTCTAGGGAAAATATATTCTTAGATTTTCCTAGAATATGATTCCTTTCAAAGTGATTTTCATATTTTACTGCACTCGCTTTATACTTTCAGCTTCTCGTGTGGTATTCTTACATGTCTATTTCTCTCCTATGACCAAAGAGGAATATATTTCCACCCACCTACATGATATCTCCTCTTAGAGAGTATCATTACTGCTAACTCATCACAGTCCCATCTCTTGTCTCCCAGAAATCGCTATTCAACCTAATATCTCATTTCTGTGAGAAGTACTGCAATTCCACTATCAGGCTAAAGTAATAAAGTCACTTTTGACACTTGGGATTCTTTCAATCTCCATAGATAATATATCTCCAATATCTTTTTACTTCAATATCCTCAAATATCTTACAGTCACACTTTCTCAAACTAACCACAGCCATAGCCACAACAAAATTCAGAAATGAAGGATTTGTTCCCTATTTATACAGATCTTGCTGTTGGTCTAGCCATCTTATATTATAGTATAATATATCATTTGAAAGGTATCTGACGCTGGCCCTGGCTGGTTTGGCTCAGTGGATAGAGCGTCAGCATGCAGACCGAAGGGTCTCGGGTTTAATTCCAGTCAAGGGCACGTACCTTGGTTGCAGGCTTGGCACCTGTCTGGGCACGTGTGGAAGGCAACCAATAGATGTGTCTCTCTCACATCAATGTTTCTCTCTGTGTCTCTCTCCCTCCCTTCCACTCTCTAAAAATCAATGGAAAAATGTTCTCCGGTGAGGATAAAAAATAAATAAATACAAGGTATCTGCCCTGGCTGGGGTAGCTCATTTGGTTGAGCATCTCCCTGTGCACCTGAGTAATTCCCTTACCAGACCCCTCAGGGCACAGTCTCCCACAAGTCCCCAAAACCACGGAACCTCTCATTGTTATTTTGTTCCCCTACATACCATCTCTATGTGCTATAAATGTTAATCATTAACTATCATATATCCATCTATGTAAAAGAAGTATTTATCTCTTCATTTTACTCTTCATCCAATCCCAGAGATTTCCCTGCTTTGCTTTCTCCCACCCCCCTAATATATCACCAATGAATTTCATGTAACCCACTTTATGCCTCCTCTTTTGATTGTAATGTATAAAATACAGTGCAAAACTGCCATTCTCTGAAGAATTTTCTCAATCCATTGAGATTTTGCTTCCTAGCACTTGTCACTTTGGCTCAAATAAACTCACAAAAATTCTTATAGGTTTAGACATTTCTTACATTGACAACTACAACTGGAAATAGCAGCCATTCTCAAGGTAAAGCACATTAGTTTGGTTAATGCTGAAAGAAACAGGGAGCAAAGAGCCTTCTAGTTCCTAGTATCCCCCCCTTTCAGAAGAACCTTTGGTTGAGTCAGTTGACAGAGGAGAAATGTGATATGGTGAGTCTCAGGCATAGTATCCCAAAACAGTATAGAAAGGTGATTTTACAGCTATGAGAAAGTTGCTATATAACCTGTACACTCATTAAGCTTTCAACACACCAGGAATATTCACACTGAATTATTTATTGCCTATGTATTTAAATTTTTATTATTGCTTAGAAACACAACTGACAATGCCAAATACAATATTTTGATTAAACCTCTATATTTAGAAACATTACAAAATTTTAAAAAATTATAGATAATAATTACATGTTCATGTTAAGCTACTGATTGACAAATTGACTTAAATGCATAATATATTTTTCATGCTATATTGTGAGTATTCTTTAAGTTCAGTCGCTCCCTAAAATAACTCTCTATACAACTTGATTATCTTGACTCCATCAGTTTGAATGGTCCAAGAAACTGCATTACAGCTTCAATTGAAATCAGGTTTTAAAAATTATTCCAACAGTATGTGTATCAACAATTAAAGCTGTGTCCTTACTGAAGATTTCTAGATTTACCATCTAAACTACTCTCAGCACATTTTAACATTTTGTATTACTGTATATTCAACATTTTAAAGCCTATCAGTAGTGTATGCCCATAGGAAATATATATTTTAAGATGTAGAATTTGATTATTTTAGGCAATAAAATTATATTAATGTTCTAATGAATGCATTAAATACATTAAATGTCTTCATTTGCCATGACTGCTCTCACAAGTTCATGTAATCATCTTCCAACAAACTGACATAGTGTCATTTTATTCTACCTCATATGTTTGGTCCAAAATAAACAATTCCAAATATGGAATTTCCTCCCAAATCTAAGTGGATAGATCAAAGAACTACATAATTTTATCTGTATATTAGTCAGTTTCTTTAAAGAACCAATGGGATATAGAACCAGATGTATTATAAGGAATTGGGTTATGTGTTATGGAGGCTGAGAAGTCCCAAGATGTGCAGTCTGCAAGCTGGAGACCAGGGAGAATGGGTGGTTTAATTCTGGCCTAAAAATCAGCAGGTTCCAGATCCAAGAAAAGCTCGTTTCAGTTCATGTCAAAAGGCCGGAAAGATCAACGTCCAGGTCATGCATTTGGACAGGAGGAGGTCCCTCTTATTAGAGAGTCAGACTATTTCTATTTAGGTCTTCAACTGATTGGATAAGAGCCACCCATATCTACTACTTCAAATGCTAATTTCTTCTAGAAGCACTCTGGCATACACACCCAGACATAAAATTTGATCCAATATCTGGGCAGCCTGTGGCCTAATGAAGTTGATACATGTTATGGAATAAATGGTTGTGTTCCCTAAAAATAACTATGTTGAAGTCCTAACTCCCAAGGTGAAGGTATTTGGAGATGGGTCTTTAAGGAACTAATTAGGCTAGGTGAGGTTATAAGGATGGGGACCTCATGATGGGATTAGTGCTCTTATAAAAAGAGACAGCAAAGAGCTTAGTGTCTCTCCACCATGTGAGGACATAGCAAGAAGTTGGCCATCTGCAAGCCAGAGAGTTTTCATTAGGAACTGAACAAAATGGCACTTTGATGTCCATCATCTTGAACTTCCCAGCTACCAGACTGTGTGAAATACATTTCTGTTATATAAGCTACCCTGTCTATGGCTTTGTTTCAGCAGGCCAAACAAACTAATACATAAATTAGGCATAAAAATATGGAATCATATGTAAATAAGAAGGGGAAGAAAAAGTGCTGAAAACAGAAATGCTAGTAGCGGTTCTCAACCTGTGGGTCACGACCCCTTTGGGGATCAAATGACCCTTTCACAGGGGTCGCCTAAGACCACCCTTCATATCAGATATTTACATTACGATTCATAACAGTAGCAACATTACAGTTATGAAGTAGCAACGAAAATAATTTTATGGTTGGGTCACAACATGAGGTACTGTATTTAAAGGGCCAGAAGGTTGAGAACCACTGTGCTAGGGGATTCCATAGAAAGGGAAGCTATTAGATAATCTAGAGGATGAAAAAGTAAGCTTGCTTAAATGTTTTTAAAGGGAGGATTTACTAGTACAGATGCTCTTTCCTGCCTCAACAGAAAAACCCCAAGCATTAAATTAAAAGTTATAGATTCTGTTGGTTGTAGACTTAACACAATTGAATTTGAAACCCTATGGAGTTATTGATTCTGACATATTCTGGACTCACCTGAAACAGATACACTAAAAGGGGGCGGCGTGTCATCATGAAACCAGGATCCACACAAAGAAAATGAGAACTCTGCAATGTGCCCAAGCTTCATTACCAGGATGTCTGCAAATAGATTTATGCCCTAACTACATTTCCCAAGGCGAGAGATTAAAGAATTTATTTCTGTGAAAGCTGACTTGCCAAAGGGAAAGAACTCCAGAATATTACATTTGGAGTCCTCTATTAAAAAAGTAAATCCCCCCAGGCTCTCAAAGTCTGCAATTAGCATTTTAGTCTCTCATTATTAACTATGAAGGTGTAAGGGTACGATGTTTAATGTTTTCATAAACTGTTTTGTTTTTTCTCTCCTGATACGTGGTAGGATTGTATTTTCCTGTTGATTGAATTTAGGCATAACCATTGCTTTGGTCAATAGAATGTGAGTAGAAGTGGATTTTTTTTATTTTTCCATTTCTGGACAGAAACATCAACAGCTTATTTCTGTCATAGTATTGGATATGACCCACTACTGTCACTCCATTGGCCAGGGTCACGGAGTGAACATTATGGTGACACAGAACAGATCCCCAAAGCAAACTTTGATGAACAGATAGCAGGAGACATAATTTAAACTTTACTTTATTGGCAAGATTGTGGAGACACTTTTTTATTTCAGTATAATATAGTTATCCTTACTGATATAACAAAAAAAATCCCAAGATATTTGAGCAAAGTCTCTAATAAAAGACATATTTCAAAGCAAATAAAAGAGAAACAAATACTTTAGAGGGAAAACACACACACACATTTACTTTGAGGAAAAACTAACAAAATAGCAATTTTATTAGAGTCCTAAAGAGGATACAGAAATGATGGGCAATGAAATAAAGAACAATGAGATAACAATGAGTATATCTTTGAAAATTAAATTTAAGAAAGAATAAAAAAGAAGATAATTAAAATATAAGATATAAGATATAAGTTGAGGAAATTTCCAATGGACTAGAAAAAAAATAGGTAAGAGTAACACTATGAATGTTAGCAATCTCCAACATCATAATATGAGTTGCAGGAAACAATTAAAAAAAAAGAAAATATGAGGAAATGAAAACTAAATTAAGTAAGGTAACTTTCCTAAATTTAGAAATACAAATTACTTTATATTGAAATAAAATAACTATTCAAGAGTAAAGGGAAAAATAAATTTAAATTCCCATATTAAGACATATCATGTACAATCTGAAATGTAAAGACAGGGAAAATTATTACTAGGAGACTATGTTTTGATTTTTATTTCAGAAGCCTCTATGTGTTTTTTAAGCAAAGATGACTGATATGTTTTTTATTACTTTTGTTGTTGTTGTTAATACTCACTGGAGGATATTTTTCTATTGATTTTTAGGGAGAGTGGAAGAGAGAGGAAAAGACAAAGAGAAACATCAAAGCGAGAGAAACACATTGACTAGTTGTCTCCTGCAAGAGCCCAGACTTGGGAGGAGCCTGCAATCAAGGTACGTGCCCTTGACTGGAATTGAACCAGGACCCTTTGGTCCACAGGCCAATGCTCTATCCACTCTGCCAAATCGGCTAGGGCCTTTTTATTCCTATTAAAGCATATCTCTCAGACATGTAAAGGCTTATCTTCCTTGCTGTTCTGTATTTCAGTTGTGTTCTTAAGAAATTTGAAGCCCCTTTGAGTCCTGCATGTACAATGCACCATCCCGATTCTTCAGCATGGAGGGGTTATTCCCAGCTGCTGGGGTGAAGCTGGATCACAGGCCTTGGCTTCCAGCCCTCTTTATGTATTGCCCTTCTGGGGAGTAAAAAGTTATTTTTCCAATTTCCCATGCATTAATGCATTGTGAAAGTCCAGAGATCTGGCTTCTTGCAACACACAACACATCCCTGAAGCATCATCTAGCTTTCCATATCCCATCTGAGTCAGCTGAAATTTTATTTAAAGTGCATTGCAATTTATTTTTTCTATCTGTCCAATCATGCCTTCTTTTTTTCCACACAGAAGTTGATCTTTAGAGCACTGGCTAGTAATATAAATATACCATAAGCTCATTTTCATCTCACAGTATGCTTTCTGCGGAAACTAATAGTCAGCGATGGTTCCAGAAGTGGGCTGAGAAAAGTCACTGAGAGAGGATGTTGCAGCTGAATCACTACGTGCAGGTTGGTAATAAGGACCCCATCACCGGCGGGTCAAGTGCTTATCCCTAGCATGTGTTAGTAATGTATTTGTTAACGTTTTCATCAGCGTGAAATGTGGTTTTATGCCATTGGAAGAACATGCACTAGCAACGGTACATATCAATCATTTGAGAAATACAGGGGGGCTAGTAATTATAAGGACAGTGGAAATGGGCCACTGGAGGAGAACTACAGAAAGGGCTGTGAATGATTAATCATTAAGTGAAGGCTTCTATAATAGCCAATGATGAAGTTGGCAGCTTATTAAGAGACATTCATCTCCATCAGCTAAAAAGCAAAGTTTAGGTCCAAGATCACGAATTAATCATGGGACGAGTTGAGTTCTAGAGAAGTTTGAATCTCAACCTAAGTATAAATGTTATACTGAGGTCCAGGGCTTAAATAAAAAAGAATAAAACCCTGTCATAAGAGATGGAGAGATATGAGTTAATACATTCAATATTTTTCAATCCCCCAATTACTGGTGACTTCTCAGAATCTCAATTATTGGCTCATTCCTTCTTTTCTGAGCATAGCAGTCTCTCTTTGCTTGAAGAAAACACAGGGACTATGTTTATAAGTCAAAACATAGTCTCCCCAAGATCTTCTCTCTCCCCCTCTCATCCCTTCTTCCTTTCCCTCCTTCCCTTCCTCCCGCTGTCTTTGTCTCTGTGTATCTTTATCATTTCTATCTCTATCTCTACCTCTCTACCTCTCTCTCTCTCTCTCCTCTCTCTATCTCTATCTCTATTTCTACCTCTAATCTATCTCTGGGTCTCTCAAATTCGTTGCACACTCCATGGGAAGAGTTAACTGAACATTGACATTGTTTGGAATTGTCATTGCTTCGGTAGAAATATAAAGGATATAATAATACTAGAGGCCCGGTGCACAAAAATTTGTGCACTTGGGGGGGAAGAGGGGGTCCCTCACCCCGGCCTGTGCCCTCTCGCAGTCTGGGACCCCTCGGGAGATAACGACTTGCTGGCTTAGGCCTGCTCCTGGGTGGCAGAGGGCAGGCCCAATCCCTAGGTGCAGCACCTGGTCGGGCTCAGAGCAGGGCTGATTGGGGAGTTGGGGCGCTGCCCCCTGTCATGCACAGAGCAGGGCGGATTGGGAGGTTGCGATGCCACCCTCAGTCACGCTCAGGGTAGGGCCGATTGGGGGGTTGGGGCACCGCCCCCTGTCACACTCAAGGCAGGGTCCATGGGGAGGTTGTGGTGCCACCCCCTGTCACGCACAGAGCAGGGCCCATCAGGGGGGTTGGGGCTCCGTACCCTGTCACGCACAGAGCAGGGCCAATCAGGGGGTTGAGGAGCTCCCCCTGTCACGCACAGAGTAGGGCCGATAGGGGAGTTAGGCACCGCCTCCTGTCACACACAGAGCAGGGCGATCAGGGGTTGGGGCGCCGCCCTCTACCACCCACAGAGCAGGGCTGATCA
>NW_005871048.1:57984429-57996669 GCF_000147115.1 Myotis lucifugus | reverse complement strand
GAAGAGAGAAAGAGCCCTGACTGGTTTGGCTCAGTGGATAGATCATTGGCCTGTGGACTGAAGGGTCCCAGGTTTCATTCTGGTCAAGGGCATGTGCTCAAGGAGAGTCTTTCTAATTACCTTTTCCTGTCTGTGCAAGGTACACTCCCCTGGGGCCCAGTGCTATCCTGTGCTTATCTCTGTCATGGTTCTAGTCATATTGGATGGAAATAATCACTCTGATCCTCTTTTCTAATTAGAGTGGTTCTCAACCTTCCTAATGCCGCGACCCTTTAATACAGTTCCTCATGTTGTGGTGAACCCCAATAATAAAATTATTTTCGTTGCTATTTCATAACTGTAATTTTAATACTGTTATGAATCATAATGTAAATATCTGATATGCAGGATGTATTTATTTTCATTGTTACAAATTGAACATAATTAAAGCATAGTGATTAATCACAAAAACACTATGTAATTATATATGCGTTTTCCGATGGTCTTAGGTGACCCCTGTGAAAGGGTCGTTCGACTCCCAAAGAGGTCACGACCCACAAGTTGAGAACAGCTTGTTTAGAATTCACTGTTGTCATGGCTGAACAGGCAAGGGAATTCAGAAATTTGTCTTAATGAAAAGTAAAACAGGCAATATATAACTTAATAAATTCAACTCAGATGTCAACCAAATTCAAAGGTTTAAACATAATCAACTTGTCTTGAAAGTTGATATTTATTCACATATAGAGCAAAGAAACATGGTGATAATATACTTTAAACAAAGCTTAATGGGTTTTAGTTATCAATCACAATGAATAAATGAAAAAATTTCCACAGAGTAGCTTATATTGTAGGTTAAAGAGCCCAACAGGAACACTTTATATTGACCTCGCTTGTTTGGCTCAGTGGATAGAGCATCAGCCTGAGGACTGAAAAGTCCCAGGTTCGATTCCAGTCGAGGGCACATGCCCCAGTTGTGGGCTCAATCCCCAGTAGGGGGTGTGCAAGAAGCAGCCAATCAATGATTCTCTCTCATCATTGATGTTTCTATCTTTCCCTCTCTCTTTTTCTCTGAATTCAATTGAATTCAATAAAAATATATTAAACACACACACACTTAGGGCAGTAACTGAAATTCTAATAAAATGAAAACATCTTCAGCTTGCTAAACATTTGTACCGTGGGTGAATATGTTATTCGAAAGTAGTCACCATTGCAACTCAAGGACCAATAATGCATTACAGGGATTTTATTCTGAATGGACTTTTGTTTGATGCACTGTGCACATGCTGGTTCACAAGTTTGATGGCAATGTTCTCACAAAGAAAAGCAACAATCAAACAGGAACTGCTGGGAAAGATAAATGGCACCTATTCCCCCCTATAATAATTTATGATTTCCTTATGCAATGTGTTCCTGAACAGATAAACACTGGGAAAGAGAAGATAATATTTAGCAATGATTTTTGTATTCTTTTAATAGAGTAACTGTATCCAATATATTTTAATTTTAAGGCTTTGACCATTTCAGTACAATGTTGTTGGTTTAACTGAAGTGCCTATTTTAGTATACTAATCATTATTTGTAACTCTATATGGATATGTAGAAACTTCAGCCGTTTGAAAAATTAAACATACTTTAGATGATTGTTTTTACTTAAAAACATAAATGTGAATGATTTATAACAAATGAACACTTAAATTATTAACTATAGCTGTATAGACATTTTCTTGGGTTGTAATTGTTAATCAGTTATACTTAACATAACCACTTCTATATCTTACAGAAAACTTTGTTATGCTAGAATTACAGGGCTAAAAATGCTGTCTGCGTGAAGTTTTCCTTATGATGGATGACATTAAAACTGGATTAAAGACAAATTAGGTGTCTTGGTGTGGTCCTCTTTGGATTCCTTTTGTTTGGGGTTCTCTGTGCTTCTTAAACTTGTAAGTCTATTTCTTTCACCAGGTAGGGGAAGTTTTCTGTCATTATTTCTTCAAATAGGTTTTTAATATCTTGCTCTCTCTCTTTTTCTGGCACCCCCATAATTCGGATGTTGGTACGCTTGAAGTTGTCCCAGAGGCTCCTTACACTATCTTCATATTTTTGGATTCTTTTTTCTTTTTTGGTTGGGTGTTTTTTGCTTCTTCGTATTTCAAATCTTTTACTTGATTCTTGCGATCCTCTAGTCTGCTGTTGGATCTATGTATATTATTCTTTATTTCAGTCAGTGTATGTTTAATTTCTAGTTGGTTCTTTCCATATCCTTGAGGGTCTCACTAAATTTATCAATGGTTTCTAGAAAATTCTTGAAAAACCTTATAATTGTGGTTTTGAACTCTATATCCAGTAGTTTGCTTTCCTCCATTTCTGTCATTTGTGACCTGTTTCTTTGTCTCCACATTTTGGCTGCTTCCCTGTGTTGATAGAGTGGCTTTGTGTGGTAGGTGTCCTATAGGGCCCAGTGGCTCAGCCTCCCCAATTACCTGAGGTGGACACTATTGGTGCACCCCTGTGTGCCCAGTCTTGTTGTAGTTAAGCCTTGATTGTTGTTGGTATCACTGGGAAGAATTGACCTCCAGGCCAATTGGCTGTGAGAATCAGCTGTGTCTACGGTGGGAGAATTTCTGTGCTGGAGACACCCTTATGGGGCAAGACTTACTTCAGTGGGGCTTTGGTGCTCACTGAGTCTGCCCCCTGAGTGTGTCCCTATGGATCTGAGGAGTTGTAATCTGGATGGTCCCACTCTGACCACTGGGTACACTGGCTCTTGGATCTCTAAGGAGGTGCTAATTTAGCCTCTGCCTGAGGCTACCCAGCAGGAGCTATGGAGAGATCTGCAAATTCCTCTTCCTTGTTTGGGGTTTGGAGGTGCCCAGATGAGGCCCAGCTGTGAAGCAATGCAAGCTGCTGTGGGGCCTTGGGCCTTCTTTTGGATGGTCTGGGTCTCTCTGACCCAGCTTCAGTTTGTTAGGTAATTTTAGATTGCAAAGGGCCAGGCCTGTAGTCGGCAAACTGCGGCTCGCGAGCCACATGCGGCTCTTTGGCCCCTTGAGTGTGGCTCTACCACAAAATACCATGTGTGGGCACGTGTACAGTGCAATTGAAACTTCATGGCCCATGCGCAGAAGTTGGTTTTTGGCCTGGGCGAGTCTATTTTGAAGAAGTACTGTTGATATTTGGCTCTGTTGACTAATGAGTTTGCTGACCACTGGAGGCCATTCATATGCAAAAGCCTCTGTGCACAGCTTGGGTGGAGCGGGGTCTAAGAGAATCAACAAGGTGGAGCAAACAGCTATGGCTGATCCTCAGCCCTGCCCTAAGAGGCCCCGGGTCTCAGTGTCCCATGGTAATTGCTGCAAGCACCTCTGAGAGAAAGCCACCCTCGAGTTCCACCCAATGCCAGACAGTCCAGTTTCTCCCCATATGAGTCTGGGTCCCCAGAGACTCGCCCGGAACTGGAGTTCAGAGCCGTTGGGAGCTTGTGTCTCCCATCTGATTGAAAAAGACACCCGCGTCCTCGGTTGCCAGCCCTTTCCACGTGCGCCTCCGCACCTCTGCACTTTACTTTCGCACCTCTTCTGAGTCTCAGTGTGCTTTTCTCTTTCCTTCTAGTTGTAGAATTTCCACTCAGCCAGCCTTCCTGTGGTTCTGGATGATGTCCATTTTGTCTTGTAGTGTAGTTTTGAAGTGGTCGTGAGAGGCAGCAATTTCAGGTGTTTACCTATGCCGCAATAATTAAAATGCCAAGAGCAAAAGACAAAGAGAGAATCCTAAAAGCAGCAAGAGAAAAGCAGTTAGTTACCTTCAAGGGAGTACCCATAAGATTGTCAGCTGATTTCTCAACAGAAACTATGCAGGCCAGAAGGGAGTGGCAAGAAATATTCAAAGTGATGAATAGCAAGACCCTACAACCAAGATTACTTTACCCAGCAAAGCTATCATTCAGAATTGAAGGTCAGATAAAGAGCTTCACAGATAAGAAAAAGCTAAAGGAGTTCATCACCACCAAACAAATATTATATGAAATGCTGAAAGGTATCCTTTAAGAAGAGGAAGAAGAAGAAAAAGGTAAAGATAAAAATTATGAGCAACAAATACATATATTACAAATACAAGTGAATCTAAAAATCAAGTGAATAAAAAATCTGATGAACAGAGTAAACTGGTGAATATAATAGAATCAGGGGCATAGAAAGGGAGTGGACTGACAATTCTTAGGGGGAAAGGGGTGTGGGGGTGCAGGAAGAGACTGGACAAAAATCGTACACCTATGGATGAGGACTGTGGGGGGGGGGTGTAAGGGCAGAGGGTGGGGTGGGAACTGGGTAGAGGGGAGCTATGGGGGGGGAAATGGAACGACTGTAATAATCTGTACAATAAAGATTTATTTTAAAAAAGACAAATTAGGTTGCCAATAACATGCTATTTGCAATCATGCTGAAAGATGGGCACAGGACTTCTGAATCACAGTGAGTGCCATTTGTTCTAGCAATTGTAAATGCTCCTGGAGAAGTCTGAAGAAGACAATGAGGGACAGATGATAGAATCCCTGTGTGCAAGCCAAGGTTTGCATTAGCATATGCTGTTGAAAGCTTTCTCAGAAGTCTCCTACCTAAGCACCACACATTTGCAACAGAGTGTTGATAGACCCAGCACTAAAATCCCTCTGGAAGCTTTGAGTGTCACGCTCCAGACAGCTAATGAATTACAGAATGAGATCTGAGTCCAGCATTGGAAGCGTCTACTTTCAAAAATGTCTTATTAATCATTTTTAGACTTCCACAGTTTCATCACTGTCAGAAACAAGCCATAGTACAATTAAGTGAAAAGCCAGAATCATCAAAAGGATATAAAATTCATCCAGCTCGCAAATGAAAAAGACTTGATGTCAACACAGCATGATGAACTGAACCTTTAAGAAACCTTGAAAAAGATGTGGGTAAAGTATCTGGCAAACGGTGGTTTTAAACCATAATAGGAACAAATATAAGTCAGGATTTCTTATAAATGGAAATGCCCAGGATCCAACTCCAAAGATTCTGTTCTGTCCTGAGACCCATGCTCCTCCATTACCACTTTTATGGTACCCATTGCTACCTGTCTTATTCAGGATTTCTGAAAACAAGATTGCTTTTCTGTATAAAACTCCTGATAATTGACATGGGCAATAAAATTGATAAAAATGTATGATATTTGGAAAGGGGACATTTTTGTCTCACATAGAACATAGTAGAGAAGGGGCCATTCAAGAGTAGGCATGTAAATTTAAGAGCTATGACCAACAGAGATCTCTGACCGTTAGCCTTTATGAGAACTTGTAGGAGGAAAGCATAGAAGAGCAGTGAACTAAGCCCAAAACCCAGTCCTTCAAAAGTATAAGTTCTACCAAAGAAGGAAGAAATAGAAAAGAAAAAGTTATAATAAATAGTCATTGGAACAGGAGGAAAATATGGTGTTGAAACAAATGTTTTGTTTTGTTTTAAAAGTAGCTGTTCTGGGATGTACAAAGAGGAGAAAATCTCTTACAGTCAGTAAAATGGGTGTTTTCTATTAGATATAAAATTTAAAAACTATAATACTCCTGTAAGAAAAAGTGCTGATCCTTTCAAAGAATAGTTTCTACCGATTCCCTCTGAACAATGCATTATTAAAACACTAGACCCAGTGCATGAAACCCCTGCATGGGTAGGGTCTGTAGTGGTTGCCGGCTGCTGGCTGGGGCCTTCCTTCATTCCGTGCTGCCCCCTGGTGATCAGCACATGTCACAGCGAGCTATCGAACTCCCAGGGCGGTTGAACTCTGGAGGGAACACTTTGCATTTTAGGCTTTTATATATATACTGAGTGGCCAGATTATTATGACCACCCCATCAGTACTTCATTGGGCCACCTTTTGCCTTCAATACTGTGGCGATTCTTCTTGGCATTGACTCCACGAGATGTTGAAAGGTGATGCGAGGAATCTGACACCATGCCTGATGAATAGCACTGTCCAGTTCTGTGAGATTTGATGGTTGTGGAACCAGCTGCCTGATGGTTCTTTGAACTTCGTCCTACAAATGCTCTGTTCGATTGATATCTGGTGATTGTGGGGGCCACCTAAGCATGGTAAAGTCTCCCTCATGTTCTTGAAACCACTTCTGCACCATACAAGCACCGTGGCATGGCACATTGTCTTGTTGGAAGAAGCCATCTCCATTGGGATAGGGGTCCTCAAACTTTTTAAACAGGGGGCCAGTTCAGTGTCCCTCAGTCCGTTGGAGGACCGGACTATAGTTAAAAAAAAACTATGAACAAATTCCTATGCACACTGCACATATCTTATTTTGAAGTAAAAAAACAAAATGGGAACAAATACAATATTTGTATTTGCATGTGGCCCGCGGGCCATTGTTTGAGGACCCCTGGTACGCCATCAACATGATAGGATGAACTTGATCAGCAACGATACTTAGGTATGTTGTGCTATTCAGACGTTTATAATGATCTGGCCCTCCAGCAACTTCAGTGCGAAATTATAGCTAATTTGCCTACAAACATCAGGTGGTCATAATAATCTAGCCACTCAGTGTAGATCCATTATGGAATAAATCTGTAGAGGTGCATTTGGAGCTGAAAAGCCTTATTAAATTTAAATTTAAAAAAAATGATAACACAATAGGGTTAATCAAGAGAAATTTTATAAGGGAATTTTTGTATAATTGCATACTGATAAAGTAATAACACCATTATTTATTTTTTAAATTACAATATATTGCACCACCTCTAGATGCTTGAAAATTGAACCTTATTTACTTGCACTCAGACACAGCAGTTTTAGGTAAAAATTAAAATCATAAATGTTTCTGATATATTGAGAGAATAAGTCCAAGTTTATTACAGTACACACACCATGATGCAAATATTATAAAAAACATATATGTATGTGTCTTGTGTATACACAGACACATGAACACATGCAGAGTTTTATTTCTCTTTAAATGGCCTTTCTTGCCACAACCCCAAAACCCAGATTTAAAAAGTTCATGTTTTAGTTCTCGGCTTTCCTGCTTTTTCCTTTTGCTGATGATGTACACTTTTTCAACTTTCCAATTCCCTTCAGAGTCCGGCTATCTAATATACAAATATGGTTAGCGGTCGTAAATGCATCCAATTGTTCTCTGTTAATTCATTAGCCAGATAATGTGCTACCTCTCCAAGGAAATGCAATGCCTAACTCTCCATATACATCTCCTATAAAAAGCACACTGGGGAAAGCACTAATGCTGGAAATTTAAAAAGATCCAACTGGGAGTTAATTTATTCAAGGGAGACTTCTTAGAGTCCTTTAAATCACATTAATAGAGTGGCTGCCTGCTCTATGAATGCATAAATCAGTCCCAGGTGCTACAGGTTCCTCAAAAAAAATGGGAATATGTTCAGTTTGATTTTTTTCTAAGAATGACAGCAAACAAAATGCTTTTTGTTATTATTGGTGGTAATATTTTTCACTGTCGAGGTTTTAATAAATAGCATTAGACTTGAAATTTTAATGATATGGTAGATTTGTAGAGTCCTTTTTTATAATTGTGTGATGATCTATGCATAGTGGCTAAATAGGGAATGGAAAATAATCATATTTAATTGAATTTTGATTAATAGGTAACCTATAACCATTCTTGTGGTCATAAGACTTGGCTATATTAATTATTATTTGAAAAGAATGGGTGAATACAAGGAAGATGCTTATATTAATAGTCTTATTTTACTGTAAATATTTTCTAATTGCTGTATTTCCTCTACTTTCAAAACTTCAATCATCATCTCTATGCAAATGATCTCTCATCTGAGTTCAAGGCATTGTTTTTCCAAATTGTACCTGGATAATTCACTTATACTGCTCACCAGAAAATTATATACAACATGTATAAAATGTATAACATCATGCTTTAAAAAAAAGCTTTAGTTAGCATACCAAAAACATAGAAACACAAGAAAAACGTTACCTAGTATAAATATAAAAATAGTGTTTTTAATGTAAACCAAGTGTTTAAAAATGTGAAATATTTTAACAAAATACATGCTATTTACACAGAACCTTTTTAAAGCAGCCTCCACAGTTATCATATGAGATCATCATGATGAAGTCATAATAAAAAATGAATCAAACACATCACCAGTATTTGTATTGGTCAATAGGAAAAACAAATTTAATTTACTTTAAACAGATACAATTTATTGTGACATACAAAGCAGGGAGGCAGAAAGTGCCAGTTCTAGGATTCCAGACACAGCCGCTGCATGTGGAGGGAGGGAAACCATTCCAGTGGAGACCTACCAATTAGCCCATTCTTTCATTTAAATGCAAACTGGCTGTTGATTCAATTTAATTACTACTTAAGAAAGGTACTAAATAGATCTACAAAAATAAACCTTTAGGAGAAATGATCAAAGTGCAATGATCAAATATCACAGTACATATCAATCTACCCTTCTTCTGTCTGCTGCTTCAAAGAAATGTTTAACCAATTTAAAGGATTTGCAAAGAAATTGCAGACAAGCTATAATTTTGAGTGCATCAACTGGACCATTATTAAGAATGTCAATTCATCAGAATTCTGGAGGACAGAAGTCACAAAACGTAGTATCAACACTCAAAACATATGGCATCTGTGTGGGAAAGATCCCAGTTGATACCATGGTGAATTTTGATGATAGTAGAGAGAGTTATTGACAGACCTAGGACAACAGGAGCCCAAATCACAAACCTGAAAGAAAGAAAAACAAAGCTGTCAGATCCAATCACTGCCCAGTGATGACAATGAGGACAGGACAAAACTAATGGAAAAGAGAGATTTTTCCTCAACCTTGTGTCCACTGGAAAAGTAGAAGCAGTACTAAATGAAAAGACCTGTGGTGTAGAGCATGAACTTAGAAGCATTCCAGCAGAGTCAGAGTTAAATACAGTTCCATTGTCAAGACAGGCATGAATGAAAGATTTGTTTGGTAATTCTATTATCAACACACCTTTAAAAGGTCACAAAGTGATTTCTCAAGAAACTTCAGTAGATCTTATATCTTCAAGCTGCTAAAGTTCCTTTGACAGTATCATTTTTAAACTGTGCACATATACCAGTGGGAACACTCTTGTGGCTATTAATAGAGTCGATACCTTTTTGTTTAGATTTTACCCAGATACAGGTATAAGAACCAGAAAATGATCCTGTAAGGATTACTTTAAATTCCTCTGATCTAACTAAATATGAAAGGTGCAATGGCTGAAAATTACCAGTAGTGTTTCTTCAAAGGATGTGAGCAGTTTATCAAAAGCTGAGAATGCAACTGCAAATGAATATGGAGGATAAAGTTTGGAATAATTGTACAGGAACAAATAAGTTAGCAAATTTGGAGGAACAGTATATAATTTTAATTTTTCAAAATGGCCTTGATCCTCAAGCAAATATGATATTTAAAAGTATTATTACTGAAATTAGTATAAAGAATGTCTTTTTTTTTTCTTCAAAAATTCCCTTTGAAGCATTGCCTGTGTGACTCAGAGGTTGAGAGTTTACCTGTGAACCAGAAGGTCACAGTTTGCTTACCAGACAGGGCACATTCCTAGGTTGCTGGGCTCGATCCCCAGTAGGGGCCATGCATGAGGCAGCTGGTCAATGATTCTCTCTCATCTCTCTCTCTCTCTCTCTCTCTCTCTCTCTCTCTCTCTCTTTCTCTCTCTCTCTCTAGCTCTCTCACTCTCTCTCGCTCTCCCTTCCTCTCTAAAATCAATAAAAATATATTTTTTAAAAAGTAGTCTAAAATCATCTCTCTTATAAGTGAATATATTGCAAATACTGTTCTTAAAGTTAAATACATTGCTGTTTTGATAGAAAGTATTTTATAAACTTTTAACTATGAAACAATAATATTCCCTGACATTCATTTATTGCTGTATTCTTTAAAAACATTTTCTGAAAAAAGCCTGTTTGTTTCTCTCTTTTTCTAAATTTTTGTTAAATTGCAGATTAAATACCAGAAAAAAGAACAGATGCCAATTTATCCAACACCAGTGCTCTAAACCCCTAAGCTTCCTAAATCAGATGATGTTATCTATGACTACATTGATCCTAATGGTTAAATGTGGGCTAATTATAAATACATACGTACACACATACATACATACATAACACTATATATCCAAAATCTTGAATGAAAGAAAAAAGCAACAGAATGAAAGGAGTGAAAATGGTTTAAAAAGGATGACATATCATTTGAGCTGAAAAGTGTCCTTAAGTTCCAGGCATCATTTGCATTGGAATCTGTCATGTTTACTGAAATTTTGTAACATTAGATTATGAGATGCAGTACATAATCATTTTTGTAATTAATATTAAATAAATCATACAATTTATATTAAAATGTTTCGGGTTTCATGGGGGACCAAGTTTTACTTGTATAAGATGCTGATAATAATAACATTCATGTTAACAACAATAATAAAATATTCAGATGAAGGAATGTTTCTGTAGAAGGTAATGATGCATATAATATCTTTCTCCATTTTAAAATGACTGTTTCATGTGCAAAAATTGTTTTTAGAGTCATTTATTTATAGATCTGTGAACCTACTTATAAGAAATGCACTTTTGTTGTTATTGTGTGAGTTTAGAAGGCACCAAGTTTTTATTAGGTCCACTGAGAACTGTAAAAATAAAAATCATAAGCATAATTTTTCATCTAAGATTACCTGCATTACAAAGCAAATTTGGCTTACAGTGTATTACTTTCTCAAAATCTCCCTCAACATGCACTAAACACCTGCTGGCTACATTTATTTCTATGTACTAGTGCAAAAGGATGAGAAAACATTGAGGCCATGAAAACACAAGCAGCAATGACAAAAGCCCTGCCTCTTTCTACTTCAGGTATGTGGATTAGGAGCTATGTCATCTGAAATATACTGTGGTGATTTGTCAGGGACATCATGTCTTGTACCTACCAGAAAGCTTAATGTTTCAATTTCCTGTGCTTTAGCACCACCTTAAAGTTGTCAGATACCAAATGGTTCACCTCATTCAATGAGTTACTGGCATTTAGAATGTAAATGTGTGTTCAAACACTAGTTTTGTACTGAAGCTGATGACTTTTTATTTCTTTCTCCGCATTAAACATTGTAGAAGCAACTACTCTAGATATTTACTAGTGAGTTTATTTCTACCAATTTCACCAGTGACATGGGTCAAACTGACTTGCTAGGGCTATACATCCATTAAGTAGAAACGTCTATTAGTGGCTGATGATGACAACGATGGGCATTGTCCACTCAGAGAAATTAGGAAAATGTGATTTTGTATGTGAGCTCTATGCACATTTATAGAGAATCAAACATCTCTACTTAATGGTCTGTGCTGCAGAATTCTATCCCTGTCCAAAACTACATAGTGCTAACATATGAGCATAAAATTTAGAACCTAAAAGTGTGTTAGGCTGCAGCTCCCATTAGAAGACAGCTCAATGGCCTCACTCAGTGATCAGAGCAACTGTAAGCACTAGTGAATTAACCAATACTAGTAACACATATTAATTTCAGTATTCTTAAATTTTAAATAATTAATTTGAATTTATTGTGATTAAATTAAATATTTCACTTAGCTGTCTATAGTGACTTAACATGTCCTTCCTATATGCCAGCCATTATGCAGATTGCAAGCATTATTTTAGTTATTTTATACAATTATATGGTGTAAGTTTTGTTACTGTTATTACTGTTAACATTCTATAGATGAAGAAAAGAAGGATTAGTTTTTAGTGGTCATGCATCTGATAAATTGTGGTTTCAGGCTTCCAGTTACACTATATGGCCTCTAAAACAGATTGATTGTATTTCCAGTACTTCTTAGAATACTCTAGTAAGATCTAATTATATTTTATCTATTCTATCAGTTACCAGAAATATTTTTATAGCATATAAGTTTAAAGAAAAAACAATGTATGTGACCTAATTGTAAAGTTTAAAGCTATATTGGGATAAAACTCAGTAATAGGTTATTTTATTTAAAAAGTTTGTATTTAAACAGAAGTTGTAAAAATATTGTACCTAAATATGCACAATAGAACATTAGGTTAAGGCAGACAATAAATGCATCCAAACTACCCTGGTTTTGAAGCACAATGTGTTAAGATAGCTGTTTATAGTTTCCTTCATACTTATCAAATCTCTAATATATTATAGTTATATTTTTCATTATTTTGATACTTTTTATTTTGATACTTTTTACTCATA
>NW_005871048.1:57896682-57984329 GCF_000147115.1 Myotis lucifugus | reverse complement strand
GAGGGAACAAAGAAATCTGTCACTTGCTGTGATCAATTAGTTGTAAGACACCACTGCACTTGGACCAGCCTACTCATAAATATTGTATAATAAAATTTTATAACACTTATGGAATGTCAGAACCTATAAAAACAAGCATTCTAGAGATTCTTGTTTCACATATACTTCACAGTACCCACGTGTATGCTAATTATCTTGATATCTATATCTATATGTATCAATTAGGTTGTGGTCTGAATGTTTATGTCTTTCAAAATTCCTATATTCAAGTCCTAATGCCTGATGTGATGGTGTAAAGAGATGAAGTTTTCAGAAGGCAATTAGATCATGAGGATGAAGCCCTCATAAATGGAATTAGTACCTTTTTAAAAGAGACTCCAGAAGGTTCTCCCTCCCCTTCCCCTATGTGAGGATAAATTGAAAAGATAGTATTCTCCAATCCAAAAAAGAATTCTGACCAGAAACCAACCCATGCTGGCATCCTGATCTTGGACTTTGAGCCTCCAGAACTGTGAGAAATACATTTCTGTTGTTAATAAGTCACTCAATGTATAGCACTTCGTTATAGCAGCTGGAACTAAGACAATGGCTATGTATATTCAGATATAATGCCTGCACAATAACTTAAGACTGAATTTCAGTACAATACATAAGACAGCCCATCCTATCTAATAATAGCCAAACATGGTAATTGACCTTACCTTCGCTACGCCTCCCATTGGCTAATCAGCGAGATATGCAAATTAACCGCCAACAAAGATGGTGGTTAATTTGCATATGTAGGCGAAGCAGCAGAGCGAAGACTGAAGGCGGCACCGGCCAGGGCCGGGAACGCTTGAAGGCGGCGCCGGACGGAGTGAAGGCCTGGGTCCCGGGTGCTGGAGGAAAACCGGTGCTGGCAGCCAGGGCAAGGGAAGGCCTATTGCACAAATCTTTTTGTGCAATAGGCCTCTAGTATTATATATATAGCTAAATCTCATGACTCAATGTGCTTTAACCAAATTTAGTCTCTCTTTCTTAGGAATCCACAGTTGAATTGACCATGAATGGAAGACAGTCCATGATGAGTCACTCTGACCACAGCAAGAGCATGGACACTAATTTTTTTCTCACACAGTTTTTATATCCTTCCTGAGACATAGTACAATACAATTTATCTATAGTCTTTGAAGGTTTTCCTATTCTCTGTCATTCCAACATATTATTTTCTTCTAAAAAAACCCCACATATTTTCTATTACTTAAACCCAAAGCATCCCAACTGACACAACATGCCATAGAGCACAATCTTATTATTTTCACTTAAATTGTCCTCACAATTCTTCAATTGATGCTTATTGAGCACTTACTATATAGACAAAACTATAAAATAGAAACTCAGCTTAAATCTATAAATAGATAGGAAGGTATAAGACTAATATGCAAGAAACTTGCAATAGGAGAGATTGCATTTAACTAATCAACATGAAGTAATTTTATTAACAAATAATTACTAAACCCATATTTTGTGTCAGTTATATATTTAATGTACACTTTTGTGACAACACAATTTATGTATAGAACTGACATTTAATCTTAAGGGCTAATCTAGAAATAAATGACTGTAAAATTAATGTGTTCAGATATAGATCTAGTATAGTTTCAGTCAAAAATTACATTATTTCAACAGCCATTCTTTAAATACCTATTATATATTCCAGAATTTTAAATGTAGCTGATATTAAAACCACACTGGTAAGTCCTGTATTATATTATTAATTTGATTGTATAATGAAAAAAGAATGTCTCTTCCATAATACTATTATGCTTCCCAGATCAAAATATAGAAACTATGTATATATTATCTTATCTCTATATTATAATTTTATACATTTGACTTGCAGCAAAGAGATAGCCTCTAATGGAGCAACTAAAAAATACCATACTCTGTTAACCACACCTCAGTTTGAAGTTGTCAGGGTGCTTTTTTGTCTCCAAAATCCTACAGATCCATTTCCTACAGAGAAGGGGAACCAGAGAGTTGAGGCAGCCTCCTGGCAACATTTTTCCATTCAAAGATTTTCTCTGAGAAGTTCCCTGCATTGAGAGACTGATTAATTTACTGGAGTTTTGGACACTTGCATAGGGTTGATGAGAGGATATGAATAAGAATTCTGAGAGGAGCGGCCAGGATTACACGCCAAATTTTCATTTGGGACCCTGAAGAGATATGCCTTAAATCGGGTGAACAGAAAATAGTCCAGCACTCACAATAATGGAAGCCAGGTCCTGACATGGTCAGCAGCAGTTCAGGTTATCTGCCTCAGTTTAATTGACTCTTGAAGCAAACATTTTTGGAAGAAAAAACAATTAGTGTTTTAAATTGCTATGTAATGCTTCATGCATAATTCTGGGTTCTAATGCAAAAATAATCAGGCATGCAACAAGAATATAGCTAAAAGCAAACCAAAAGAGAAAGAAAGAAAAAACAGAAACACAAACATCATAGTAAAACAGCCAAAAACAAAGACAAAGAGGAAAATTATGCACGCAGCCAGAAAACAAAATAAAAGAAGCCAGAAAAAAAGGCATATTCCCTTCAAAGAAAGACACTTCAAAAGAACAATAGAGACCTGCAGACAATGGACTGGAATCTTTGAAATGCCTATCTAGAATTCAATACCCTGTGAAAATATCATTTGTAAATGAAGACAATGTGAATTTTCAGAAAGACAATAACTAGAAGTCAGCTGTGTAAGCTTCTGATTAAAGGAAATGTATAGGAATATTTTCTGACATTGGAAACAATTACAGATAAAACTGTGAGGATAAAGGAAGGCATGAGATGCAATGCCATGGGTAAGTAAATGTGAGGGTAGTTTAAATGAAATTGCGGAGCTTTAAATATAACACATTAAATACATATATACAGAGGAGACAGAGAGATTAATTAAAGCATTATATATATTCCCCCCGCCCCGCACGCGTGTATTTTTATATTTCCCGGTACAGCAAAGAATTCTAAGATCCTTGCAATGTGGAAACATTCTAATTTTATTTTACCTTTAATAAGCCAAAAGATTATCTTATAAATTTTGACATGAATACTCAACTGAAAGTAAAACAATGAATAGCTAACAAGTTATCAGAAAGAAAAAAAACAAATCTGTAAGAATGGAGGAAAGGAGACAAATTATAAGACATATAATAAGATAATATGTTTTAACACAAATATATCAGTAATTAAAGTAATTATAAATAAGTTGAGCAACCAATTAAAAGAAGATGTAATAATGGATATAAAAAGAAAGCAATAGTGTGCTGCTTATAACCATGACAACTTCCATATGACATTGAATAGGATAAAAAAGTTTACAAAATGAAATCACTAATCAAAATAGATCTTACTTAGTGATATATAGAAATACACTGAATTAGCATATGGCAAATAATGAATAAAATAACAACTTTTTTTTCTTATAATATGTATGGCACACCTTGGGATTTTATTTTTGGGTTTTTCTCTTTCACACTTTAAATGTTCAAAATTTCTTACAGTGCTTATTTCAAATTTTATTATTACTAGAGGCCTGGTGAACAAAAATTTGTGCACGTGGGGGGTCCCTCAGCCCGGCCTATGCCCTCTTGCAGTCTGGGACCCCTCAGAGGATATCCACCTGCTGGCTTAGGCCCGCTCCCTGGAGGATCGGGCCCAAGCTGGCAGTCAGACATTCCTCTGGCAGCCCAGCAGCCCTTGGGGAATGTCCACTTACCAGTAGGAAGCAGACCTAAGCTGCAGTCAGACATCCTTAGTGCTGCTGAGGAGGCGGGAGAGGCTCCCGCCACCACCGCTGTGCTGGCAGCCATCAGCCTGGTTTGTGGCTGAGCAGAGCTACCCCTGTGGGAGCACACTGACCACCAGGGACAGCTCCTGCATTGAGCATCTGCCCCTGGTGGTCAGTGTGTGTCATAGTGACCAGTCATTCCCAGTCGTTCTGCTGTTAGGGTCAATTTGCATCTTACCCTTTTATTATATAGGATAGAAGCATGATGCACGGGTGGGGGCCGGCTGGTTTGCCCTGATGGGTGTCCCGGATCAGGGTGGGGGTCCCGCTGGGTGCCTGGCCAGCCTGGGTGAGGGGCTGATGGCTGTTTGCAGGCTGGTCACACCCCCTTCAGGGTGCGGGTTCCCACTGGGGTCCCTGGCCAGCCTGGGTGAGGGGCTGATGGGTGTTTGAAGCTGGTCACACCCCCTTCAGGTTGGGGGTCCCCACTGGGGTGCCTGGTCAGCCTGGGTGAATGGCTGATGGCTGTTTGCAGGCTGGTTAAGCCCTCCTCAGTGGGAACCCTCACCCCATGGAGGTTTGGCCAACCTGAGTGAGGGGCTGATGGCTGTTTTCAGGCTGGCCACACCCCCTTTAGGGTGAGGGGTCCACACTGGGGTACCTGGCCAAGTTGGGTGAGGGGCTGAGGGCCATTTTCAGGTTGGCCAAGCCCCCTGGCGACGGAAGCTCCCAGCCTCTCCTTTTTTTCTTTTTTTATTCTGGGATTTATTTACCTTCTATAATTGAAACTTTGTAGCCTTGAGGGGAGCTCAGAGCTGGCCAGGGCAGGCAGGAAGCTTGGCTTCCTCCATCACTGGAGCAATCAAGCTTCCTGCTCCTTCCAGCTCCGTGGCTGTCGGCCGCCATCTTAGTTGGGTTAATTTGCACATAGTCGCTCTGATTGGCTGGTGGGCATGGCTTAAGGCATAGTGAAGGTACGGTCAATTTGCATGTCTGTCTTTTATTAGTGTAGATAATTGACTGGAGGCCTGGTGCACAAAATTCATGCACTGGGGGCGGAGGGTCCCTCAGCCCAACCTGTGCTCTCTCGCAGTCTGGGACTACTCGAGGGATGTCTGACTGCTGGCTTAGGCCTGCTCCCAGTGTCAGACCAGCTGTTGGACATCCCTCTCGCAGTCCGCGACCCCTCGCTCCTTACCGTCCGCCTGCTTGCTGCTCCTTACCACTCAGCTCACTGCTCCCTAGTGCTGCTGCAGAGGCAGGAGAGGCTCCCACCACCACTGCTGCGCTTGCCAATTGTGAGCCAGGCTACTTGCTGAGGGGCAGTTCCCTGTGGGAGTGCACATCATAGCAACTGGTTGTTCTGCCTCAATGGTCGCTTAGGTTTTATTATATAGATTTTAGAGAGAAGAAGGGAGAAGGGGGGAGAGAGAAACATAAATGTGAGAGAGAAACATGGATAGGCTGCCTCCTGCGTCTCCCCTATCGAGGATCTAGCCAGATACCTGAGCATGTGCCCTGACTGGGAATCAAACCAGTAACCTCTTGGTGCACAGGATAATTCTGAACCTATTGAGGCACACCAGACAGGGTTCACATTGCTTATTTTAGAATTTTCATCTTTCAGAATTATCTGACATTGATGATATAGCTGACATAGTTTTTTTAGGTTTCTGCATTATAATGCTTCATAAAAACCCTCAAATCTCAATGGTTTATAGCAACAGGTGTTTATTTTTACTAATAGGTACTTATTGGATTTAAGAGTGCCCCATGATTCACTCATTCAGAGATTTGCAACAACCTGGGTTTGCTTTTTTTTAAGATAGATGTAGGAAGACAAGAGCTAAGCTAAAGCACAAAATTAAAGCTACAAAAGCACATTTTGTGCAGAATCAATATACAACTGATGATTTCCTACAAAGATCTATATGATTTAAAGAGGGAATGTTGTGTCACCTTTCTATAATTTATTTCTTTGTATTTGAATAATGTTTAAATTTAACAGTTGCCTTCAGAACATGGTGGATATAAAACTAGATCTCAGTTAACTGTAGATTTTTACAGCCCCCTTAGTCTATATTTACCTACTTCTGAGATTATCTATTAGGCTATCTTAGTCTCCTAGCTTCATGAGGACAGGAACTGGGTGTGCTTCCTGCATGACTGCATTTCTAATGACTGACATTGAGTCTGGGGCTCAGTAAATATTTATCAGGTGATTAAATTTGGGTGCTTATGTCAGCATAAATTTAAAAATCCTGAAATTGCATATTCAATATTCTTGGATGTTAAATACATTTTTAAAATTCAGGGAATTTGCATGGTAAGACTGTTGCATTTATATCTTTCTTATGTATTTTCATTTTATAAATATTTTTATATATTTAAAATTTTTTGCTATATGCATTCTTGTTGCAGCTGTCAGTAATGGGGTAGTAAGGTCTCTGATTGATCAATCAGAATACTACTGACCTTGACAATTTAATCACAGAAAACCGACCAGGACAAGAACAAAATACATTTTTAACACGTATAAACATCCTATATAATAAAAGACTAATATGCAAATTGTCCCTTGGGAGTTCGAGCGACTGGAGTTTGACCATTCGCTATGATGTATGCTGACCACCAGGGGGTGGTGCAGAACAAAGGAAGGCCCCAGATGGCAGCCAGCAGCCATGGGAAAGAAGGCCTCGATTGGCCCTCATTGCCAGCCAGACCTAGGGACCCTACCCTTGCATGAATTTCATGCACCAGGCCTCTAGTAATCCTATATAATAAAAGGTTAATATGCAAATTGTCCCCTCTACTGGGAGTTCGACCAGGGGGCAGGGAGGCCAGCCAACCACCTACAGCCCCTCCCCCTGGCCAGTCCCACCAGGGATCAGCCCCAATTGGGGCAGGCAGGCCGGACCCCACCCATGCATGAATTCATGCACCGGGCCTCTAGTTTATAAATAAATCCTCAAGTTGTTTTTAAAAATAAAAACTATCTAACAAAAAAGAGAAGAATTATAAAAATAAAGTCTATATACATGGAAACCTGAATTTCTAATAAACCTATAAACAAATTTCCAACTTGATTAGTAATCAGTAAAATGTCAACCTTAAAAATGAGATATCATCCATATCAGATACAAAAAAAATGTAAAAGTCAACCATAAGAAAGTTTTTGCAAGCTATGGAGAAGCACGGGGATTGGTTGGAAAGTCTGTAAGGAGGATTCTCCGAAAAGTCAGGGGCCTCTAGGGGGACCTTGCCAAGGTGGCAGCCCCTGCCTTGACTTTTCCAAACAAGTCCGAGCCCCTGGGTGTTTTGTTGGAATTTCTATGTTTAGTCTTTAGACCCAGCCTTGTAGAAGCATGTGCTTTCTCAAGGATACTTACCCTGCTAATAGTATCTAGAGATTAATTTTAGTTCAAGCTGTTGCTACAATAGAAGCCTAAGGAAGCAGGCAAACGGGGCTGTGCAGTTCCTTTAGCCAGGCAGTCCCTTAGCCCTCTCTTTCACAGAAATGTGTGTCAGAGTAATCCATTCATCTGCCACTCAGGGTCTGCTGGTCAGTCCCAGCAGTAAGCCTGTAGCAATGTGAATTGTCATATATTGATTAAAGCATAAATATGTACAATCTAGGAGGCTTATCATCAAAATTTGGTGAAGGTGAATTTGTTCACATTTTTGATACAAGAAATCAAGATTTCTGACATACAAACTCTTTATTGTATCAATTTCTATAATAATAAAAACATGAGAACAACTTTAAAAAGTAATATAAAATTATTCAAACTAATAGATTAAAGCTGAAACACACAAAAGTGTGAACAGAAATACATAATATGATGAGATAAAGCAAATTGATCCCTGTTGTTTTTTTATATCAAGTTGGAAACTATGAATAAGCTTGTATAAAATAGCCATATTAAAAGTTTCATAAAACCATGCAGATGAAATTGTGAACAGCTCTCACTTCTGAGTCCTGTGAGAGGTGGAAAACATCAGAGGAACACAAGGAGCTTACAGTCTCTACACTCTCATAGTTCAATGATCAGTAGCAAGTACAGTGAGGACCACAATTAAATAAAACTATGTTGGGTTGATCAGTAATACTGGTATACTCTTCATTCCAAATTTTGGATAAATTGTTAAAATGTAAAGAAAAATGTAAATGCTTAGATAGCTGCTGTGTGGTAGGAAAAGACTAGGGATGAGGATGGGATCTTGTTCAAAAGAATATCCTTCTAAATAGAAGATTGTGCTTTTCTTCAGACACCTTAGTCAAATAGAGGATGTATCCAAATACCATCACACACCCACAATCACTACCACCACTAGCACATTTTCAATAACTTTATGATAAAAGCCAAGGGAAGTTCTGAAATGCATTATTAAGCAGAAATCCTCCAGCTGAAGTTTGCAGCACCCAGGTGTGGTGATTGTGTTACTGAGGATTTTATCCTCAGTTCATCTGTTGTGCCACCAACTGATTAGTTCATAGTTCCCTGGAAATGAGTGTCTTTCTCTGTGTGTGCTTTGCAATGTTTGCAGTTCATTTAATCTCTCACAAGGCTTCTATTATCCTCTATCAACTGAACTTTTATTTCTCTAATTGGCAATTTATCATTCATGTGTAAGTCTGAGCATCTTCTCTCCCCTACTCCAGTTTTCAAGAATTTAAAACTTAACTATTTTGTTTCCTTTTCCACAATAAAAATAATTTAATAATCTGTCAATACCTATATTTATTTATATTAGCATAAATAACATTTAAATTATATGTACTTATGGTCAATCTATAATAATAAAAGCATAATATGCTAATTAGACTGGACATCCTTCCAGACGACCTTCCGGACGAAGCCTGGGCTGAGAGGGAAGCTCAGGTCTCGGGTGCCAGAGGAAGCAGGTGTCAGCAGCTGGGGGAAGGAAGGCCTACTCATGCATGAATTTTGTGCATCGGGCCTCTAGTAATATAATAATAAACAGATTTTTATTTTTTACCAGTGAAGATTTGGAACTGTTACATTAGTTTTGTTTGTATTGGAGTGTTAAGAATAAAAAGATTTTCTTCAAATATCTTAGGTCAGTATTTAACAAAGATGGGTCATAATGTTCTAGAGATACATACTTTCATAGTCAGGTTTCTTAGACCCTGTCCTGGAGCATAGAAATCAGAACCTCCTAAAAATGCTTTTCCTTTGCTGCATTTTAAAGCAGCATCCTCAAAAATCTCTGGCCACACTAAAGTTTGAGACAATTGTCATGTTGTACATTTAAATTTTTATAATACCCTTTGTATTCTTTTCAAGTTATATTCACAGGCTTTTATTGATAATTATTTTTGCTATTCTGCCACATTCACTGAGATATTCACATAATTTGCTCTTACTGGGATTATAAACACATTTCTCTCAGCATTTTGAAGAGATTATATTTTCAAGGAGATTGCCATTTCCTGGGCTTTCTTAATTTTTATAATATTCTTATTATATTAAGGTGGCAAGAATTTCAAATAGCTCCTTAAATGTGTATTAATTAGTTGTCACCTATGTGGCTTTGAAATAAATTTTCAATAAAGTAGATTTACTGTTTGTACATTTTTCTTCATTATCAAATCAGTTTGATTATATTTATTGTGTTTTTTAAAGAAAATGAAACAAAGAGGACAGTAGCTTCAAAGTATTATATACTACAGTATAAATTAGCCTAATAGAATCATAGCAGAGAAGATGCAATATTTAAAAGATAATTGCTCTGAAACCTAAGTAATCTTATTAACCAGTAAATTTAACTAAAAATAAAATAAAATGATAAAAAATAATTGCTCAAAATAGCCTGTAGAAAGAACAGGGAATGGTGTAGAATGGTAGGGAAACATAAACTGCATTTGTTCTCTGTGTGTGTTGTGTGTGTGTTTGCCTGTCTGAGTTTTAATTATTAGTACATTTCTCTGGAAGTTTTGGTAGGCTATAACAAAACAGCATGGCCATATGTCTAACAGAAAAAAATATACAAAAACATTCTCATGAAAAATGTATTTAAGCATTATATAATATTAACTTTTCTAATATTAAAAATAAATACATTAATTTCTATGAATTTTTTGTTGTTGTTAATCCTCACCTGAGGATATTTCTTTTCCCCATTGGTTCTTAGAGAGAGTGTAAGGGAGGGGAAGAAGACAGACAGAGAGAAACATCGATGTGAGCGACACACGTGGATTGGTTGCCTCCTGCTTCAATCAGAAATGGAGTCTACAAGCCTGCAACCAAGGTACTTGCCCTTGATTGGAATTGAACCTCCGACTCTCCAGTCTGCAGGTTGACACTCTAACAACTGAGCAAAATTGGCTAGGGCAATTTCTATGAATTTTAAAGTTATTGGTTATTAGTGCCCCTTCTTCAGTATAATAATTTTCTTTTACCTTTTGTTACCAATCATCATATAATATAAATGATACCAAATTTACATTTCATAATTGTAAGCCTAAAGAAGTAATTAAATGTTTGTGTGCCTGTGGCATGTGGCACATTTTATTTTGCTGGTCCCTCCTCACTAAAGGTGAGAGTGCCTTTGTTAACCTGGGTAATTAGTCCCTTCTCTTCTCTAAATGTACATTGTTACTAGCCCTTCTCATCCTCTCCTAATTTAAAAATTTATGCTGCCCATGACTTCCCTGTTTAAATCTCTCCAGTAACTTCCAAACCTACACAGGATATAAACCAATGATTCCTTGTTCTGGTTTAAAAATTATTGCACAAACCCAAAAATCATTTAGCTTTCAGGTTCAACTTTCATCACTCCCTCACTCTTCATGACATTACAATCTCACTGCAACTCTTTCTTTCTTCATCAAGGGAAATTTATTTCTACCTAAGGTCCTCCATATTGGATCTACTTCTTTAAAATGTGCCTTATAAATAAATAATAAATAAATAAATACATGCATACATACATAAAATGTGCCTTTCCTGACCTTCACATTCCTATCTCCTCCTTATCAGCCAGATCTCAGTTTAAATGCCAGCTCCACAATAAAGCCTTCCCTCACCCTCCTATCTCCTATGACTTCCTAGTTGATTAGCATCCTAATGATTTTAATTATCTGCTAAGAATTTTACCATGTGGTGTAAGACATCAAATTAAGGTTCATGAACTGCTTTGACATCTGGTAAAACCAGGAGTGCTTTGAATGACCCAATTGCAAGTTCCTTTCCCCATTCTGCTTCCAAGGATAAGGTCCCTCTGCCAAACAACCGTCTTATTGAGGAGACCCGGACTGTTTCAGCTGAATCCTGAGCAGTGGGTTTTACTTCCCCACCACCTACAGAATTATTCAAACAAGACAGTCTCATAGAAATCAGGAGGTACCCTCCTCCCCTTTGTGATAATACAAATCCAGCCTTCTATGGGTCCTTGTTCCCTCTGTTTCTGAACACAACCTCTGTGTGTGACCCTACATGGCATGAGGTGTCCTGTGGTTGTATCTGTGACCAATAAACTGCCATGGTTCTCATCTACCCAGTGTTTGGCCATCCTCACCAATGGGGTGAAGAAGAGGCAAATAATATATATATTTATATATTTTTCATTTTTGCCATATTTTTTAATTGATGAACTATTTGCCTGTCACCATAAAAATATCCATATTAAAAAACAACTTCATGTGTCATCTCATCTCTCTGGACCCTTCAATAATTTAGCATTAATAAAATCTTGAATAAGTGAATGATTCTATAGATTTCTATTTCTACTTCAAATATTTAGAAATTATTATAAATATTTATAAAAACACACACATAATATAGGTTTGTCAAGAAATATATCCAGATCAATGTCAAAACAACAATAACAACAAAAAACATGAATGACTCTGGTAGTAAATCAGAATTCTGAAAAATCTTTGAAAGTCAAAAAACACAGTAGGTTAGTCTGGTCAGTCAAATTTCTAAATTGTCAATGCAAATATTTTCCATCCTAATCCCCAGAATCTATGAATGTGATGAGGTACAACTCCCATGATTTGTGTTATTATGTTGCTAGAGGCCCCATGCACAAAATTAGTGCACAGGTAGGGTCCCTAGGCCGGGCTGGAGATCAGGGCCAATAGGGCCTTCTGGCTGCCGGCCAGGCCTTCCTTCCCTGGCTGCTGGCTGCTGGCTGCTGGCCACTGGCTGGGGCCTTTCTTCATTTTGCGCCGCCCCCTGGTGGTCAGTGCACACCATAGTGAGCAATTGAACTCCCGGTCTCCCAGTCGAACTCCCAAGGGGACACTTTGCATATTAGCCTTTTGTATATATAGATATGACATGGTTGGACATAAAATAGATTATCTTGGTTGGACCCATTGCAATAACTGGAGCCCTAAAAATAGAAGCGAATTTTCTCCTACTGGTGGCAGAAGACAGGGTCAGAGAAATTTGAAACATAAGAACAATTCATGGTACCATTACTGGGTTTGAAGATGGAGAGGGTCATGACTCAAGGAATATGGTGATCTCTCAAAGCTCAGAATGACCATACTGATGTCCAGTGAGGAAATGGAGGCCTCAGTCCCAAACCTCACACAACCACATTCTGCCAACCATTGAATGGGTTTGGAAGCAGGCTCCTCCAGAAAGAATATAGCCTAGCTAACACATGTATTTCAGCCTTGTGAGTACCTAAGCTGAGGACACAGTCCAACATACTCAGACTTGTGAGATGATAAATGGATGTTTTAAAGCTTAAAGTTGCTCAGTATACGACAACTTGTTATGCAGCAATAGGAAACACTATGCCCCGATCTATGTAGGAAATCACTCTGTAAATCATGCACAGTAAAAGGAAATATAGAAAGACAGGGTCAGTTTCACATGCACGTGGCTTGGTAGTAGTGGATACAGGATCAGCAGTGGGCTCTGGGGCAGCCATCAGTATTTACCTGGACATTGAATATGGAGCATCTAGGTTATCTGGCCTTATTTTAGACCCTGTCCTCATGGCTAGAGCACAGAATACAGGTAATACTTGCCATAGCCTCAAAGAACCAATATGAATTCTTGAGCTAAAGAGTCTGGGGATTTGAATGGTTGGAAACTAGCAGGAAAAATAATGTACCTGCATCATGCCAACAATTAGTCATGTTCACACTCAACATCTGAACATGACATACTTCTACTTCTGTAACCAGAAAACAAGCACTAAGTGGAAACATCTCAAACTCAAAGATAAATATAAAGCCATAAATAGTAAGACAGCAGTCACCTTAAAAGTGAAACTGTAATTCTCCCTCCACACTCAAACAGAACTATGATTAAAAGAAACATCAACTGTGTTATTGTCTTTAATAAATGATACCTTTAGATGAATACTAAAGAACATTGCATCAATACACATGTAGCAGGCTGTAAGAAAAATAATTAGACACAGTAGAATTGATTGCCAGAATCAAAGAGAAAAACACAAACAAACAAACAAACAAACAAACAAAAAGCATTTGAGGCAGAGTGGCAGGATGTTCTCAGAAACAAGGTTAAGAACCAATAATTTTATGTTCAACCAAATTATGCTACAACTTCAAGAGTAACAAATAAAAGCAGCAGATTGAGAGAATACCCAGGAGGATGTATAGAAAGAAGAGGGGTAACATGGGGTGTATATTCCCTTGTGGGAACCTTCATGGGAGCTTTCGTGGGTGCAGTCCTGGAGACTATGTAATGAAATTTTGTTAATTGCACAGAAACAACCACCTACAGAATCTTCTCTCCAGCATATATCTGGAAAATGCCTCATATGACATGGATGAAATTAACTAAGAGCCAGTACCATTCTCCATCTACCTTATTTCCCTAAAGTTGGAAAAGTCTCAAGGTGAAGTTCTTTGTCTGTTTTGAAATTTCAGTCAGGCTGATGATTCCGCTAAATCACTGTTACTTCCCAATTAGCCTAGAAAGATGCTTCTGCCTCTATGTAACTCTTTCACACTACACTTTACATGATGAATATTTGGTCAGTGCGGAATGTGCTAAAAGACATCAGTCCTGCTGGGGCACTTCTGCTATGGCCTCCCACGCACACTGACATCTTCTACACCACGAATATAGTGTGTGTTTGATATGAAACTGTATTTTCTAAAACAAATTTTTGGCTATAGACCTAGTAGGAAATTTTGTGGTAAAAGTCTATATTTTTTCTTAGTTTTAACTAGGATGCAATAAAATTGAATTTATTTCCATTCAACATTAAGTTGATGTAATACATCTAGTCATGCCTTTGTTATGCTAGAGCTATAGGCTAATTGAAAACAAGGAGGTTCAGAGTAGATAATAGTATACCCTGTTTACTCCAGTCATGGTAATGAGCAAACATCTCATGGAATAAAGGTACTTATAATCTGTGAATGAAAATATGACACAGAGAGAGAGACAGAGAGAGACAGAGAGAATTAAGGATTCAAATTTGCCAAAGCTCTGAAAGAATTATTAAAGGACATACCCCAGCAAAATAAAATAAGACATGTGAAAATTGGACCCAAGAAGAACCCATGAGATAAGGGAAATGGTATTAAGCAGACCATTAAAACTAATAATGCTAGCAAAGATAAATGTGCAAATAGTATCAAGAGATAACTATCCTATATAATAAAAGGCCAGCTACCATAACGGCATACCAACCAGAACGACTGATTGACCAGTTGCTATGAGGTGCATAGACCACCTCTCGGTCCCTCGCCCCAGCCTGCAAGCTCTGATTGCTGGATGGCAAACAGGGAACCACAGGGAGCTGGAGTGAGCGGCGGCAGGGAGGGACTGGGGACTGGCAAGTAGGTGGAATATGACCCTGATCACAGGCTAGGCCTAGGGACCCTACACGCAAATGATTTCATGCCCTGGGCCTCTAGTTATCCATAAGAAAACCCAGCCTACTGAATGGTGCTTACAAGCCTTGCTTGGTTTCTTATCTTGCTTAGTGGGAAGATGTTCATGTTGATTCTCATTCAGTTTGACTTCTATATTTCCACATTTACCTTATAAACAATTAAATCTATAAGATATGCACCCATTTTTATTTTTTCCAAGTTTTTACAGTTATAAACAAAATTTTCATGCATTCTAGATGTATTTAATTTTAGGTTATTTATATAGAATGTGTATTTCTAAATCTGTTTATTAGTTGAGATAATATGTGTATATTTCACGGTTATGCATGTTCAGGAATTTTGAAGATACAGCTGGTTTCCTCTAACCAAATACAACTGTGAGCATGGCACATTTTGGCATTTTCCTGCCATCTAACTTTCTCTATGTTCTGTTTATAAGAAAGATAAGTCATTTTAAAACATAAAGACTATATGCCAAAGTCATTTTCAAAAACATAAGAATGCTTTTGTTTGTGTGTTTGATTAGAGCACATTTTTTGTAACATAGAACATCTAAAAGCTATTTAAAAACTACTATATAATGAATTTTTAAAATTAAAACTTTAGGGAATGAGAGAAAATATTGATAATAGTTTTGAAAACAAAATTAATGAACCTGAATATATAAAAAGCTAATATGAATTAGTAAGGAAATATCTAAAGATGGGTCATGGAAAGTCATTTCACAAAAGAAGAAAGACACATGGCAAATAAACTTATAATAAAGATGCTCATATTTACCGTAATCATAGAATGTAAGTTAAGACAAAAGCACACAACAGTTTTCTGTCACATCAGCAAGTATTATAGAGTATGATAACTTCTAGAATATATTACAGTGATGACAAAGAGCTACACTCATGCACAACTGATTGGGGAGGAGTTTAAAAATATTTGGAGTAGAATTTATATAACATATGGAAATAAAGTTAATTATACTCATTACAATAAAAAATAATAATTCAAAAGAATTAGATGCATATATGTATTAGCGATCTGAAATACATTCGTTGTATACTGCTCAAAGGGAGAAAAAGCTTCTGAAACCTATGAAGAGCATATTTTATGTTATTATTATAATTTTCTATGCATGTGTGGATAGTTATAGATTTATATAGAAGATTTATTTATATATGAAAAATAGATGTTTATGTAGAAAATTATTTAACTGTGGATGATTCTGGCCATTAAATTAAGGAGCAAAACATGCTGAGGCACAGATTTCCTAAAAAAAAATTATTATTGTGGCCCTATCTGGTTTGGCTCAGTTGATAGAGTGTCAGTCTGTGGACTGAGGGGGTCCCAGGTTCAATTCCAGTTGGGGGCACATGCCTGGGTTGCAGGCTCGATCCCTGGTGGGGGGCGTGTGGGAGGCAGCCAATCAATGATTTTCTCTCATCATTGATGTTTCTAGCTCTTTCTCCCTTCCTCTCTGAAATCAATAAAAATATATTTAAAAAATCATTATTGTGTACATTATAATAACTTATAGTTTTAACATTTATGCCAAATATTTTCATTTTATTATTCTACTCTAATTTAAATTAAAAAAAACACAATGTAAAGCAGTTCTTTAAAAATGCATATCAGAATATTTGGCTTATAATAAAATTAATTATAACATTGAATGTTTCTTCTGCTTTTTCACTTATTACATAAATGGTAAGCTTTTGCATAGTGATTGTATATTTTGGCTCCTATAACAATGTAGAAGTTTAGAGAAGAAAAGTTATTTCAAGGACAAGGGAAGAAAAAGAAATAGATTTGATTGACAAATTCAAAGTCTATTGAGATAAAACTTCCTTTAAAATAAAATTAAGTTCAGGTGTTTATAACTTCACTTCAGGCAATAGAACAAATGAGAATGCCAAATCTACATCAACTTAGAGGAAAATACTTATAAACCTTGTTTAGGTCTGGTAATAGCCTATGAATCTTGAGATCAAAAGAAAGTTTAAAATAAAAGATAACTTGAGTTGTAGGTATAGATATTTGTTAAAATAAACTGTATACATGAATATATAATTTTTCAAATATATTTCCAGTTACTTTATATCATAGCATTTGAAAAGAAAACAAATTGAAAGAGAAAAATAAGGCAGAATTTTGGCCAGATTAGTTTTCATCAGATCAAAGAATCTATGCACTTTGTAATTTAAAATAATTCAATTAGTATGTTTGAAAGACTGACCTTCCAATATTTAAGGTTGACTGTATTTGAACTTCCTAAATCACTGACAATATAATTTCTTGTAAGCTATTTATTTATATGAAGCCAAATTGTTATGGGATTCCTCAGGTGAAGACAAGCAAAATATATAACTGGCATACAAATGAGGTTGTCTATCACTTATTCCTGTGTTAAAGAATCAGCCACAACTTTATAAGTCATTGTTTTCATGTTTTAGAGAACAAAACTTAATTACTGCTTCTTGCTTGAATATCTTCCAGAAATCAATTTTGTTCTTTAAGATTTACTGCAGTTTATTTCTTTTCTTATTTTTCATATAAAAATGTATTAGATTTATAAACTTACTTGACTACAATGGGGGGTAGGAGGGCGGGAAGGAGGGAGTGAGGAAAGAGAAAGAGAAGAATTTTGTTAAAGCAAATAATTGAATATCTTAATATAATTTTAATGAATAATTTAGCAAGTAAACTACTTCTATCATCTCCCCTCATTTATGTCATTTAGAAATTGTTTAAATTCAGTTTATCTTTTTCTAGTGTTGTAGCTTTGATTGGTCTTTGTAATCTCACCTTCATTTCCAGTTCTGGTTCTAAAACTTCTGGATCATTTTCAGAGTCACCCTCAGTGTGATGTCATCTGTCACACTAGCTAAACAGTCAATGCACTTTTTTCTGTTAGTCTTTCACTGGAACGATTTTGATGCCAAGTTTGCTCTTCCATCTCTGAGAGGAGTCATATATATTGCTGTAGCTATTCATTTTTATTTTGAGTAATACTCATAGTCATTTCAGCAAACCTTGCAGCTATAGCGTCGTCATCACATTCTTTATTCCTTTATTGCCTTTTTCGTGATTGAATCTTCATTTTCTCTAAAGCTCTCATCAAACCTCTGTCTTTTACTTGCTCCAGAATAACATACACACATGTACATATACACCTATATGTATGTATAATATATTAATAATTACAAAGTTTGCAATTCTAAATTCCTAAATTATTGAGCTAATCCTTACGCTTTATTGAGGGTATTATAGTTGCTCACAGAAGATGAATATCTGCATATGTATATATATTAATCCTCACCCAAGGGTATTTTTCCATTGATTTTTTACAGAGAGTGGGATAGAGAGGGAAAGACAGGGAGAAATATTGATGTGAGATAAACACATTGATTGGTTGCCTCCTGCATGTGCCCTGACCATGGCCCAGCCAGGGAGGAACCTGCAACTGAGGTACATGCCCTTGACTGGAATCAAACCCAGGACCTTTCAGTCCATAGGCTGAAGCTACTAAGCCAGCAGTCGCCAACCTTTCGGACCTCACGGACCACCAGTGGTCCACGGACCACCGGTTGGCGACCACTGCACTAAGCCAAACCGGTTAGGGCTGACATTGTATTTTAAGATAATGGTTTTAAAATGAAAAAGTACTACAATTTTGTTTATGCTTATCCCAAGTTTTATTTAAATAGTCTAATATCTGTCACAATCTTTGTGTTATCAATGCTTTTTTAAAGTTTTTATTTTAAAATAAATTCAGATACACAAAATATTTCAAAGAATTTTCATATAGCTTTCATTCAGTTTCTTTAAAACTTAATGTCATATAGCCAATTCTAAACCCCTGAAAACTGAATTGGCACAATACAAATAACTAATCTGTCAATTTTATTCAAATTATTTGAATTGTCTGACTAATTTCCTTTTCCTGGTCCAGAATCTGATTTAGGATCAAATCATGCATTTAGCTGTCAGGTCTCCCTAATCTCTTCCAACGCAGTTCCTCATTCTTTCTTTGCTTTTCCTGACCTGAAAACTTTGTAGAATGTCCTTTAATGAAGGTGTAATGTGTGTTTTCTCCTGATTGTGTTCTGTATTTTTAGTAAGAATACAGTGGAAGTAATGGTTTACCACAGTAGGTGGATGTTGTTAATTTGAGTCATTACTAGTCATATTAACTGTGTATGCTTGGTTAAGTTGATGACTGACAGGTTTCTCAACTGTAAAGTTGTTTTCCCCTTTATAATTAATAAGGATTACATGGCAATAAACTTTCAAATTATATATCTATACTATTCTTATACTTTGTGCTAATGTTGGCAAACATTGATCCAATTTTTGTTTACTTTATTCTTGCTTGAATATGTTGGAATCTTTATCTCTGGACATTTATTTCATGTGATAATAAATTCAATAGACTAGAGCAATATGTCCAAGATAAATGAGATGAAGGATATGGTTTACGGTTTTAGACAGCTGCGAAGGGCATGGCTTCTCGGGGTATTTTAAAAATCTGCTTAAAATAGACAATAAAGAATCTTGATGAGAACGGGAATTGAAGGTTAGTTCCCATCTGATATAGAAGAAAAGGTATATTATTTCTACTACCCAATGGAACATTAACAAACCAAATCACCCCATAAAGAGAATAATGATTTGGAAACGTCTATGGAAAATAAGGTATTCAGTAGTTTTTATTACAGGAACATTTTTCTCTACTAATGAATATAGAAATTTAACGAAGGAAAAGATGCCAGATTTTGCATATAGTTTAGCAGCATTAGAAAAGAAAAGAGGTTTTGAATTGATCTGAAATCTTAAGGTCTGGATTTATGCTTTAGGGCTATGATCACACATTAAAGATGGATGCCAATATAACCGAAACTCAGCAGAACAGCTGAAAATGACCCAATGCACGTTTGCCCTTAGTGATAATATCCTTTCAGAGAGGAATTCTAATTGCAACTTTTAACATTCCTCATAGTCATGGAAAGGCATGCCGAGCATACAATTCCATCACTTTAATTACCATTAATTTTTTTCATCTATATTCTATCTTATTGAAAGCAACTAAGAAAGTTAAAGTGTCCTTGACTTCTTTATGATCATTGGAAATACAATGATCCATCTTTTCCCCTTTTACTCAACATTTAATAAATCAAATGGGGTTATTTCTTCTACCTAAGACTAACAGATTAAAGGAGGCACAGGCAGTGCAAGGCTTTTATAAATTATTTATATTTTGTTTGGAAGCCCAAAGTAGAACTTTCAGCATCTCATTTCAGGTCAATGGCTTAAAGCAACAGCATAAAGGCTCTAAGTCCTATGAGTGGTGTCCTTATAAGAAGCATGAAGTACACAAAAACACACGCAGGTAGACAGTTTGAAGTTGGAGGCAGAGGTTGCCGTTATACTGCTATAAAGACCAAGGAATGCCTGGGATCACCAGAACTTGGTCAGCTCACGTCATAGCGACCAGTTGTTCGGTTGTTCAGTTGTTCCGCCATTCAGTCTATTTGCATATTACGGTTTTATTGGACAGGAAAACACTTTGTATGTGTAAGAGACCATAAAGTATAGTCAGCATTTGTCAAAATCAAATAATATAGGGAGGGATTCTTTATCCTATTAGGTTTGTATTAACCTACATTTATTGTAATTTCTCTTTAAATAGAGCATAAGAATAATATGGTCTCTAAATACATGCATCACATATTCAACTACTTCTGCAGTTAATTATAATTCAGATTTACTAAATCATTTGCTCACATTTCTTTCTTGTTTTCTTCCTTTTGGTGAAGTGCATGGTTAGCCCTTCTTTCTGGGAGGATCTGGAAGCCATTAGTGTCTTTGTTTTTAATGTCTTTACTTCACCATTACTTTAGACTATTAGCTTAGTTGTCCTTAGATTTCCTGTTGAACAGTTACCTTATTATTTTGAATGTATCATTCTATTGATCTCTGCCACTTATTTTTCTGGATTAGAAATCTACTCTTTGTTATTTCATTACAGATAACCTGTACGCATGTCTTGTGGTTTAGAATTTTTAAAAATATTTTTATTTATTTCAGAGAGGAAATGAGAGGGAGAGATAGAAACATCAATGATGAGAGGGAATCATTGATCAGCTGCCTCCTGCACACCCCCTACTGGGGATTGAGCCCACAACTCAGGCATGTGCCTTGACTTGGAATCCAACTGTGACCTCCTGGTTCATAGGTTAACATTCAACCCCCGAGCCATGCCAGCCGGGCTGGTTTAGCATTTTCTTCTTTTTTTATTGTATTGTTTCATAGTAGAATTTCATTTACTTATTTAATTGTATTTGTTTATAGATACAAATTTTAATGTAAGGATAGATGGATTTAAAAATCTGGTGGGGGAAATTGCTAGATGCCCACCAAAGCCTGTTTTATTTTCTTTAATGATACATTGTGCAATATATTAAACATACTTGACATTAAACACAGCCATGTGGCTAATATAATCAATCATGAATGAACAGAAAATACATGCACAACTTTTAGACCTTGGCCATCAAACCTTCCCGCATTAATCACTTTACTATGGCCCCTCCTGTCAACTTAATAGATGCACAAAGTGAATTTCAAGGCATGTGTTCACTATGGCAAGGTCCCAGTATAAAAAGATGCTTAATTTCTGAATCACCAATAGGAAGTAGTGATACAAAGGAAAGCAAACCTATTTTCAACATTAAGAAATAACCCTTTTTGTTTTAACCATTAAACATTTGCTTTTTATAGCATTGACTAACATTACTAAGTACAGTTCTTTCCAGTAGTCAGATTGTATTTATTTACTGATCAGGAAAGGCATTTTCTCAAATGTGCTTAACTCACAAGTTGTCTGGAAGTTGCAGTTGAACATATATTGCTATACAATAGAATTTGTAAAATGTAAAAAAAAATGTAAAATTAAAAAAATATATTAGTGCTGATAATTGTAGACATTATACTCTGACTCATTATTTTTATTGTACTTTTTTAACCCCAATATTAGGATATTTTTACCTGCTATGCAGCAGATAGTTGCATCCATTATATCACTGATACATGTACTTACTGTGTAGTGATTTATATGTTCATTTTATTCATTTTATTGTTAGTGCTACCGGTAAGAGGACGAGACCTCTATTCTTGTCTTCTTGAAGGAAATATTTCAGTCAGGAGAAGAAGTGCAACAAAGCCAGCCAGAATTTATTGGCCACAGCAAAAAACACACGTAGGACAGTGAAACAAAGAAGGGCATAGAAGAAGCAACAGGAGAGCCCAAGGGAATTTTCCCTCTAGTGTGTTATTTGTTTTATTTGTTCTAAGTGATGTTGATATATAGTTCTCTAATTTTTTTGGAGTCAAATTCATCTATTTTGCTTTGTATGATAAACTGAATCCTATCCACCCCACATGTAATTTAACTTTGACCTTTGTCAGTGCTTCTCAACATTTTCTATTGATGTGTCAGTAATAGTGCAGGAATCTCAGTGTTTTATCTTAGAACTCTGAGAAAGGGTTTAGATACTAGCAGGACTAGTAATAGCTGGCACCTGAAAGAACTTTAATTAAATTTTCTTTAAACCTTAAGAAATATGCATGCATTTGGCCTTGTACTCCTTATTTTACCTTACTTTTTAAGTTTAAGGGATTATTTAAATGCCTTCTCTAAGGATACATTGGCACTTGTTTTTCAGATTTAAAGTTACCATGATGTCTTCCTGATTGCAGGTAGTTGTATGATATGGCTGATGAAATTATCGAAATGGGTTGTATACCCAATTCATCTGTAATTCCTGTTCGTATGGGTGTCAAGTAGGGTTTCAGAAACAACCCACTGTGTGTGTATGCGTGTGTAACAGTCAATTCTTTTCCAACTGATTTCAGTATACATCCTTTTGTTTCTGGTGTTTTTAGTGTCTTTTTACACTTTGATGAAGTATCAAAACATTTAATTTTGGAGCTACCATTTTAATAAATATTATGAAATATTTCTGTTACCCCGGAAGGATTTTTTAAAATTATCCTCATGCTTTGCATCCTATTCTTCAGCCTGAGGTAACAACTGTCCTCCTTTCTCTGATTAAAGATTAGTTTTGCCCATCTAAAAATTCATATGAGTAAGATCATAGAGGTTATACTTTTATATCTGGCTACTTTCAATCAGCAGGCTGTTTATGAAATTCATCTTTTTTGTGTGTTTAATAACATTTTCTTCCTTAATATTACTAAGTATACATCACAATGTTTATTCACTCACTTGATTGATAGGTATTTGTATTGTTTCTAGTTGGAATTTTATAAATAAAACCAATATGACCATTTGTGTACAAGTCACTCTATATATACAGTTTGCATTTCTCTTGGTAAATAGCCAAAAATGAAACTACTTCATTATGTGAGCAATGCATATTTAAGTTTATAAATTTCCAAACTCTTTTATACTCTAACTAGCAATGTATGAGATAATAAGTTACTCCACATCTTCACCAATACTTGACAAGTCTTGATTTTAACCATTCTAGTGGTTGTGTATTGGTATTTCATTGTGGTTTTGGTTTTGTTTTTGAATACTTACCCGAGGATATCTTCCTATTGATTGTGAGAGAGAGTCAAAGAAAGAGGGAAAGACAGAAAGAAATATCAATGTGAGAGAAACACATTGATTGGTTGCCTCCTGCATGTACCCCTACCAGGGCCTGGCCCAGCCAGAGCCTATAACCAAGGTACTGCCCTTGACTAGAATTGAATCTGGGACCCTTCAGTCTTCAGGCTGATGCTCTATTCACTGAGCCAAACTGGCTAGGGCTCATTGTGGTTTTAATTTGCTTTTCCCTGATGACTGTTAATGTTGTGTCTCTTCATATGATTACAAGATATTCATATATTTTCTCTGGGCAAGTGTTTATTCAAATATTTTACCCCTTTTTACCGGATCATTAACCATCTTGAAGTTGTAGAGGTCTTATGAAGTGTGTACCCAAGTCCTTTGTCTAATAATCTATGTCAACTATTTTCTCTCCATATAATGCTTACATTTCATTTTTAAAAGGTGTCTTATAGAGCTAATAAGCTTAAATAAATTATATCATGCTTTTGAACACAATACTTTTTGGGTCCTATATACAAAATCCTTGTCCAACTTAACATTACAAAGATGTTTTCCTAAGCTTTTCTCCCCCCCCCCCCCGCCCAAATATATTTCTTATGTTTTTCTATATTCTTCCTATCTTTCCTATGTTCATGGTCTCTGTATTCCACACCATGGATTTTATTTCTATTCTTACATATTCTTTATATTGTTAGTATAGCTTAACAGGAAGTCTTTAAATTAGGCACTGTAATTCCTCCAAATTCCTTTTTCAAAATTGTTTATGTAGTTTAGGTCCTTTACACTTAACTATAAATTTTAGAATTAGTGTCAACTTTTCCAATAACAATCCTGCTGAGCTTCTGCTTATATTGCATTGAATCTACATAAATTCACTTGAAAAGAATTGACATCTTAACAAGATTGAAGATTACAATTCTTGAAAAAAGGTTTATCACTCCATTTATTTAGGTCATATTTCATTACTCTCAGCAATGTTTTTTAGTTTTATGTATACAGTACTAGCATAAATACTGATAACTTTATATGGTTCATATTTCTGGATCATATTGTCAATGGCATTGATTTTTATTTTCTATTTGTTAATGGCTATTATCTACAAACTGGACTTGATTTGGTCTATCGATCTGTTATCTTATGAATTTGTTAAACAAAATTATATTTTCCAATACCTTTTATAGATTTCTCATGACATTTTATACATGCAATGATATCTTCTGTGAACAAAGAAAATGTAGTAATTTTCAAAAAGTATATATATATAATAAAAATTATATATTTCTATATTTTCCTTCTGTTAATACAATGAAATTCATTACATAAGTTTTAAATGTTAAACCAACTTTATATTCTTAAAATAAACCACAGTTGTTTATTTGGCGGTCATGGAAATACACTGCTCAAATCTTCAGAAGGGCCGGTCTCAGGGAGTTTGGTTGATTAAGCCTCAGCTGACAACTCAAATTTTTGATGTGCAAATTTCCATCTTTTCCCAAGGACTGCTGCTTCAAGTTTTCTCCTGAGTCTTCTTGGTAAGACCTTCATAGTGCTTATAACTTCACTGGTAATCAAAGTGGTCCAGACTCATCTTGTTCATGTTCTGTCCCAAACATAGAATAAATACATGGTTTTTATGGGAAGCCCTGTTTTTGTGTTTCTTTTTTATTTTTATTATTTTGGTTGAAAATGATATATCCAGACCATAGTCTGGACACTAACAGTGATCTTTGACACTGTATATTTCTTAGAAGAGGCTTCTTTCACTGTTTCTAAGCATTTCCATGGACAGTTACAGGAAATGTATTACACAAAAAGATTTGTGAATTTATACTAATATTTCCAAATAAAACTTAGGATAACAAAACTTTAATTTAACCTATTTTATATTGTATCTGTATGTCATCTTTTACCTACCCAGAACCCTGGTAGACAAAGGCACCTGGTATGATTAAATGAAAATATTATTGCATTACTAATTTTCATTATCAGTCATTAAACACAAATATTTGTAGATGAACAATGTCCATACCACAAACAACATGCTCCACTAGTATTTTCTTCAGAGAAACCTACCCAAGAAGGCCTTTGTTGTGGTGTGAGTATGGTAAGTCAGACACTACTATGTCTTTGGGTACATAGGCAAGTTCAATTTGGGGATACAGCTCCTGAGAGCTCTTGTTAGCCTTGGCTTTGAAATTTAGCAAATCTAGATTTTCCAGTAAATAAAATAATCATTTTAGTTCAAGCTTCAATTCCTCAAACAGAACACAAAACATAGAGAATAGTGGTATAATTAGCAACTTCAAATCCCCAAAATAAATAGCAGCTTTGAAGCTGGAATATATTCAAATGTTAATAGTGAAGCTAAAAGCCAAAAACTGAGAGCCAGATGTTATTTTTTTTCGCTTTCTCTATATAGTTTTCTTTTCATTTGTTTTATTCTTATGAGCTATCTACTTAAATATAATCTTGAAAAATTTCAAAGAAGAAGGAAGAAATATGATGAAATACCAGTGGTAAACTAAAGCTTTTATTTTTAAACTAGAGGCCTGATGCACAAAATCCGTGCAAGGGGCTCGGCCCTTGTAGCCCCGGCTTTATCTGGAAGGTTGTCCGATGTTCGTTCTGCTGTTCAGTCTAATTAGCATATTAGCTCTTTATTATATAGGAAGGAGATTTTAGGGGTGAAATAGGCAGGTTTAGGAAATTTTTAAGAATTAAAGGGTCCATGGAAAAAGCACAGGGCTACAGAGCTGCAAAAGGGTACATTTCCATAAGACAAGGGAGTTGGGAGTGGCAGAAGTTACATTTCCATAAGACAAGGGAGCTGGGAGTAGCAAAAGGTCTATATTTACAAAATAAAGAAGGAAGAAGAAAGCTCAAAGGGAATAGGAGAACAATAAGGGAGAGGAAGGAGGGAACTTCAGTACTTCCCGTGAGGCTTAAGCTCAGGAGTTGCTATAGTAACCAATCTAAGTGAATAGTGACCAATCAGAGGGGATATCAAAGCACAAAGATCTGCAGCCTTTATAAACTGTGGGGAAAAGGGACTCAGTGGGACTCTTCCCCATTCCCACGTGGGGGTCTATGCTTGTTCCACCTTTACTCTACCATCTTCCATCTGTGGTTTCATTCTTTGATTTTGACCCCAGGGGACACCCCGCAGCTCCAGTCCAGAATTCCCGTATCATCTTCAGGGATCTTGTGCTCCGCCCACCAACTTGTGCTTCTCAAGTTATGCGATTAATTATCAAGGAGGATACATCTTGTCAAGGGTTGCCAATTGCCTCCAAACTAATAAGAATGCGTGCATTGCTGCCCCTGATCTTGCTGCTTTATCAACCCTCCCATGTTTACTTTTTGTCAAGTTTCTTGTGACTCTCAACTTTACACACTGTATTCCCTCTGCCAGAAGCAGCTTTTCTGAGTTCATTCTTTAATTAGCTTCTACTTGGCTTTCAGCACTCAGGTATATGCCACCTTTTCTGAGATGGTTGGGGACTGTCTTAGGTCATCCCATTATACTCTGTATTTGCATCCACCTCAGAACTTATTTTATTCTATGAAAATCAGCAGTTAACTTTTTTATACCTAGCACTGCGGTGTGAATCCCTTGAAGAAAGAACCCTACTTCACATATTGCTGTATCCAAATTGCCTGAAAATAAGTTTTTGATAATTATTATTTTGATAAATAATTCAAAGAAAAAAGTATTCTTGAATTAGCAACTAATATTAAACAGTGAACTTCATGTTGTCAATGGTCTTGTCTTTATTTGCCCCTCTCTTTTTATTCCACACTCCACCAGCCTCATCCTTCTTCATGATATAAGGCTTATAAGCTCTACCTGTATGGTGTAAAATTCTACTGAATTCACACCAATCACTCTTTCTGAGAGCAGTCCCAAATCACCTCTCCCTGACTGCTTTTTAAAACTCCCCTGTCATATTCACAGTTTACACTGAATCCTAAGATATAGTACCAAAAGTACATTCTTCTAATGACTGAGAATATATATAGGTACCACGATTATATTTCATTGAGCATTTAGCATTTTATAGAATATACAACTTGACATTTATCTTTTCTTTGAGTTTATATCAGAGACTTATCCTGAGTGTGAAATAGAATTTTAAAAAAATATATGTATTCACCTATAAAAATTATGTTTTCTATATAAATTATAATTTAGCGACCATAAAACTATATAAAGATCAAATGTAGGTTTTATGCCTTCAGCATAAAAATAAGAAAGTATTATTTCATAGACAAAATGCATACTGAACAAAACAAATTACACTTTTCCACACAGTGATTCACCAGAATGTGATCTTCCAAAAAAAAAAAAGTCCATTAAGACATATCCTACAAGTGCACTGAATAAAAGTATATCTAATTTGTATAGCCAGAAGCAAAACCTACAATGGGAAAGAGATCCATGCATTCTAATGAGAAGTCATATTAACACTGACTCTAGCTTTTTTCTGTGTCATTTCCCTCAGTCATCAGAGGACATCCTTGAAGCTCACTGCAAAACATATGAAGAGATTAATATTTTCACCTTTTTGAATGCATATCTGTATGACATGAATCATACAGTAAGGAAGAATATTGAAAAGAATAAAAGTGATACTGTTACAATGTTGGCACCAGTTGTTACCAGCAAATTGACCTTGATTCAGCAATCTGAGTTCTTAAGTTCTCGCTAAGAAAGAATTCAGAGGCAAGACTCAAATGCAAAAAAAAAAAAAAAAAAGTTTATTTAGGAAGTCAGAGAGGTAGAAGTGAACCATAGAAGAAACGGGCTCAGGAAACTAATTACAGAGGCAAAAGGAGGGCCTTGGAAATTAGTAGAAAGAGGGAAGCAAGGAAAACACACCTGAGGGAAGAGCATGGGGAAAGGTGAGGGAGTGCTCTGGAGAGAAAGCCACTTGGCTTTTAAGGGTGGGGAATTTAGGGGAGGTCCCACGGGAGGACCTCAAAAGAATATCTATTACCTTTCTAGGTGTGTCCTTCAAGGTCATGGTCTCCACCGATAGGTTAGTGCCGGGCAGGGGGCCGTTATCCAATACAGCTGGGGCTGCTGTCAGCTGTGGTGTTGCTTGTTTGATTTTGTTGTTTTTCTGGGTCTAGAGCTGAATCGCAACTGATATCTGGATGTATTAGATGCAGGTCAGAACCTCACTGTCCTGGAGGCTTACTGCGTAAGGGCTATTCTCCGCACCTCCTTGTTTGTTCCCCCTCTAAGTGGGTCAAACCCATATGACTAGCAATATGCCAGGGGAGGGAAGGTCAGGGGAGAGTCTGAACAGCATGACCAGGGATATGAAGGGGGGTCTATACCACGCGACCAGCGGTATGCCTGGGGAGGAAGGCTTTCCCTGGGTGTGAGGTCCTTGTTTTCCCCACTGCTAGGCACCTAGGGCTTGCTGCCCTGGTGACCTTCTATACCTGGCCCCTCATCCTTGTTCTGGTCATGTCTGTCTAACTGTCTACCTCGTAATACTTCACAAATCTAATTTTACTGAGATCAGTCTTCGTTCTCACTGGGTTACTATGCTGTGCATCTTATCCTGAAAACAGTCAAAGTTGTTCAAAATGGAGTTTCTCAATATTGACCTGAATCAACACGTTTGCTTTCTTTTCATGTCTGTGGATATTAAGGTTCCCAACTTGCCTCCAAAATTCCCTGATGCTATAGCACAGTATTTTCCAGCTGAGAGACACTATTAGGACACTTACTCCTATTTTCATTATTTCATCATTTTACAGTATATTCTGTGTGATTTAAAATTTACATCATTGCCCTGGCCTGGTTGGAGTATTGTCTTGCATACCAAAAGGAAACACTATGAATTACGCATACAACTATAGATATGATTGTCCCTAACTCTACCCTTGAGGGACATAATCATTCATAGTGAGACTTTTAGCTTGTGGATTTTGATCAAAATGAAGAGAATTGGTTGAAGACACTTCAAACTATGCAGTCAGAAGATAAGCATATACCTAAGAAACATTATTTTAAAATGTAATATCATTCAGGAGGATTTCAAGTTTAGATTTTAGTACTAGGCATCCTCAGTGGTATGGCACACACAGATGAGAATATCTCCTTAGATGGATACAAGAATAAATAAAAAGTACCCAAATCCAAGTTATCCCGAAATTAAAATGTGTGCTTATAAACTATTGATAGTGTTCACTATCAGTTCAGCATAACTTAACATAAACTGAGTGATATAAAAATAATTTTATATCTCCCTGCCTAAAATTTAAAAATTTATTTTATTATTTCTACAGATTAACTTTCATTCTTCTGCCATATAATTATAGTGGTAAAGATTTTCAACATTATTTTATATCTAATTAAACTCAGTGGAGGATTTTAATGGGGAATTATGACAGGATCATTTTTTACATTTTTATAGCAATCCCTCAGACTGCTCTGTCATAAGAGATGGAAAAAGGAAAAAAGTCTAAATAGTAAAATCTGTTAAAAAGTCAATCCAATAAATTATGATCAGAACTTGGTTCATATTAATAGTAGTGGTTACATTAGAGGATATGGTAGAAATACATTTTAGAATTAGAATGTACAAAAATCACTGCTAGATTATGTAACTTTCCTTCTGCCAATACTTCCTAAATTAGGATCCTGATATCTGAAGATTGAACGTACTGATAATGGATGTATTTTTATTTAATTCCTTATCTCTGAACTAATATGAATTGCAAAGAGAAAATAGACATCCAGCTATCCCAAGATCTATTTTTTCATTGACCACAGTACTTTATTTGGATAGTCCTAGAGAATGTTACTTATATTTATTTCAGTTTCTTAGTAGTTGACTTACTTTTTTTTGTATGTCTTCTCTTAATATAGCTATTGTGGGCCTGACTTTACACAGCAATGGATATTTTGGTGAACTTGAATTTCTGAGACCTATCTTTACAATTTAATTTATCCAAATTCTATGTAAATTTTCTTAGCCAGCTTTTTGTTCTGTTTTGTTTTAATTAATAAAACTTAAGTACTATGGTAGGTGGGTGGGATAAAAATGTAGAGAAAGAAAATTATTTTCAAATGTTTGAAAATATAACATTACAAGTTTAGTTTATGAGACTAGATATAGCATAAAACCTAAAGCCTTGAAATTATTGGAGTTACATGTGGCATTACTTGTTGAAGATTAACATAGTTAATAGATTGTCTTTTAAAAAGGGAGTTTTACAAGTAATGAAAGAGTTGATTTGGCATTTCTCATGGCTAAATGCTCCTTTCAATAGACACAAACTTCCTAAATGTATCTTTTAAAACAACAAAGGAAAAGTTGAGTAGTGTGTATTCAAAGTTCCAAATAAGAACTGGTCTAATAGAGGAACTTGATCTCTTTATTTAATTTGCTAACAGCAGTGTTGTTCATGCCTGGGTGCATATCAATGTAATTTGTTTCCTTTTGCTAGTAGCATATTTTCTTAAATAAAATCAATTTACTATTGTAGCATTATTTTATCAATAAAATATTTTCCCAGCTGGTGTTGCTCAGTGGTGGAGCATCAATTATGAACCAGGAGGTCATGGTTCAATTCCTGGTGAGGGCATGTGCCTGGGTTGTGGGTTTGATCCCTAGTGTGGAGCATGCAGGAGGCAGCTGACCAGTGATTCTTTCTCATCATTGATATTTGTATCTCTCTCTCTCTCCCTTCCTCTCTGAAATCAATAAAAATATATGCAATAAAATAAAATATTTAATGCACTGGACATATTGCTTCAATAATCACACTATCATTACTTGTAAAAGAGATAAAAAGTTTGAAGGTAATCTGATTTACCAATAACTATGCTTCAAATATGTTCCACAACTAGGGCAGAACTTAAATTTCCAGTAACAAATAAAATAATTTTACTAAGTGGGTAAATAGCTTTTCTAAATATTTTAATTGGTACATAAAAATATGCCAATTGAAGAAAAACTGAGGGTTGTCCTGAAAATTCTAAGCAGCCTCTTCATGCTGATTCATGTTCTTCATATTTTACCATCTTCCTTTTCTATGTAGATAAGTCATTTTAAAATGAATAACTAGTAATTTAACTTGTTTATTCAAATTATACAAATGTGCTTAAGATTGATGCATTTTTATAAATGGCAATTTCTATCATAATTTAGAGTCTTTAATAAAAGTGTCTATGCTCATATGTTTATTAACAAAACATTGATGGAAGACTTATCATGAGCCAAGAACAGTGTGTATTAGGAGCATCCATGTTACCCATTTCTGCACCTGGGCATAAACATTTTAGTGAATGCTCTGGTGTCTTTTCCCCTAAAGCAGTAAGTATGATCCTATATAATAAAAGCCTAATATGCTAAGTGTCTGGTCAACCAGTTGGCCCTTCAACCAATCAAAGCATAATATGCTAATGATATGCTAAGGCCGCTCAACCGTTTGCTATGACGTGCACTGACCACCAGGGGGCAGACGCTTCAACAGGTAGTTTAGCTTGCTGCTGGGGTCCGGCTGATCAGGACTGAGCGAGATGGGCCAGACATGCCCTGGAGCCCTCCTGTGGTCCCTCCCCGGCTGGCCAACCTTCTGTGTCTCTCCCGGGCCCCGATCGTGCACTGGTGGGATCCCTTGGCTTGGCCTGCATCCTCTCACAATCTGGGATCCCTTGGGGGATGTCAGAGAGCCGGTTTCAGCCTGATCCTGCAGGCCAGGCCGAGGGACCCCACTGGTGCATGATTTCATGCACCCGGCTTCTAGTTTTTAAATAAAAAAATATGATGTTTAAATAAATTACCAATGCTAAAAATAAGATTTAAACTTACTAGATCATTGGGTAGTTGCAATTTCAAGAATTTTAATTAAATACTAATAGATTTTCAGTCACAAATAAAATAGGAAAGAAAAATTATCATAGAATAGATATATGGGATCAAAATCCTTCTAACAGAAATAAAACATACACATAACAGATGATGTCAATAATGTCAGCTTTTAAAAAGAAGCCAATTTTAAATTACTAGATAAAAAATTGTGTTCTTTCTGCAAAGCACAGGTTTTCATTTGGCATGAATGTTTGTAGGAGGTGGCACTCAGAAAGCATTAAATTGAAGTTCCATCTGCCTGAATTTATAAGTTATTAACAGTGTTAAATTTTCTTATCACTCTGGTTTAGAAAAAGGATGTATACACCTGTGTCCTGGCTGACATTGCTTTTTTTTCCGAAATAAAATTATGGATGAATTGTCACTAATAGAAATCTTCACTGCAGAAAACAGAATGTCGCTGAGTGCACCAAGGCATTCACTCCTACCTATCAGAAATGTAAAATATCACTCCAGAAAATGCCATTTTAATGTAGCATAAAATAATGCAATTTAATCTCTAAGCAGGTGTGACACTAATGGGAAGTGAGCATAGTTACTCCTCTATCTCAATCAGTCAACAATCTCTATAATATTTACTTTATTGTGAAATTGTTATTTTATTACATGAACTGACTCATTCATTTATATGTCTTGCCTTTTCATTTCCCTATAAACTGTACAGCATATTTTCAATTAAGAGAAAAAGTGTTTGATGAATAACCCTTTTTCATACATTAAAATGTTGAGATGGCAAATAAAAACATCTTGTACTAGATGGTTAAAAATGGACAAAAGAAGAGCTTTCTCTGAGCTAGCTGAGGGATGCCATTCCTGAAAGGACATACTCGGCTAAATGGAAGTTTAATGCTTTATTTTAATATGTAAACCAAAATTAATTTTAGACTGTAATAAAAAGTAAAAAGCATTTATATGTGCAAAAATAACTGCATCCAGGGAGACATAGATTTAGATGGCAATCTAAATTGTGTTCTACCAAGACAAAACGGAGGCTGCTTTTGTAGCAAAAGCTCCCACCCAGGTTCTCAATTAAGTCTGCTTTATGTAAATTAGGTATCCAAATTGTACGCTTCTGATTTGTTGGTATAGAAACAAGTGAGGATACAATTTGTATAGTTCTGATTGGACAGGGCAGATCTCACTCAGTCCAAGGAGGAAACCAGGGTGTGTTTTTTTTGTGTGGTTTTATTTGTTTGTTTTTGCAATTGGTTGACTCAGAAGTCATAATAGCGGCCATAATTTGGGTAGAAGAGGGTTCAGTCTGAGGTTCTTTCAGGTACAGAGTACCTGAGAAGCCCTGACATCAAATGGCCACTAGGCTCTTATTACTTACAAAATTTGGGCCTAGTTTGTTATCAGTGAAAATGAGGTATCTACCCCTGGAAGTTGGGTATCCCTTTCCCCACTGGGTGCTGGGGGTTTGAGGCCTTATGATATCTCGAGAAAAATACCTTTTTGAGACTTGCACGAGAGGATGACTCATTTTTATTTGCATGGAATTACTAGTATATCCCTGGGTTGCTAAATGGAACTTTTATTACTTAGGGATATACTTATCCCAGTCTTAGAAGGTGTGTAGCTGGGGATTCATCAGATCTAAAAGCAAAGCCAGTGTCCAAAGTTTCGTCCCCTGGTGGAGCTGGGTCTGGATAGCAGTAGGCTAGTTTCAATCCATCAGTCCGTGATGTAGGGTCCACATGGCTGTGGGCCACATGGGAGAGTGTAGGAGTATGAGAGCCCTGCAAGCCAGGAGTGCGAGCCAAGAACACAAGAGCACAAGAAAGAAAACTCGTTTGTTTAGGAGATTGAATATCTCAAATCTCCCTGCCTTTGCAGTGGCCATGCCTCCTCTGGCCAATGCCCTGTTCCCAGGTGTAACTGACATGAAAGTACCTTTCCTATGTTACCCAGACTCTACTTGGCATGTGTCTATACTGCAGCTTCCTGGCAAAGCTGCACAAATGGCATGCCCATAGCATGTGGCCTTCCCTTTGCTCCTTTCCAGATATTCATAACCAGGTTAAATTACAACGGTATCAATTTGACCTTGGGGGCATTCATCTCAGCAGATAAATTCCTTCTCATTAAATATTTTTTTTCTCCTAATGGTCCACAAATATGTAAAACTTTATGGTAGATGAATTATTTTCTTTAATATTGAGCCTGTTGCTGCGTGTTTTTGTACATATTTTATCAAACCAATGTCAGAGAAGAAAAAATTTTCCTCTACTCTTCTAATTTCATCTGGCTGGTCTAATAATCAAATTGACATGAGGCAAAGTTTATTGACATATATACCTACTGTATATATGGGACAGACTCAAGAAAACTGAGTAAATCTATAAAATGAGTAAAGCTACCACCTTAAATGCCATTTTCAGCTAAAGAAAAAAGATGTTGGGGGTGGAGAGTCAGTTATGGGAGGCGACCAGGAAAGGTAAAAGGGACATTGTTATGCAGACGTACATCCTGCCTTCTGCATTGATAGTGAAGGCAGGCTTGATACATTAAGAAAAACACCCTTACAAAATATAAATATGTTTTAGCAAATGGTAATTTCTACTTGGTTTTCAGAGCTACACCCAGGTCTCCAATGGTCCTCTGTCTCTCTAGCTGTTCATAATTCCCATCATCAATATCCCAAAGAGGCATAAACTCTGAGTTTCTCTCATTTACTACAACACAGTGTACATGCAAATATTTATATGGGCCTATCAGATCTCTAAATGAGTCTCAGGGCAAGGGAATCTGATGCAAACATGCCAATGTTTATGATGCTTTCTGTGCCATGAGTAATATAGACAGACCTTTGCCTGTCACCTTAAAGTCTTCCTCACAGAAAGCTGTGTTGGACTACAATGTTAGCCTGAAAATAGGTAAGATCTTAGATCCTTCACAGGATTGACTTTGTCAATGAGGATGAGACACTGACAGAGCATGGCTTTCAGAAAGAGAAGGTCAGTGTCTCTGAGGCCTGGGTTCAGGGGTATAAATCAATTTTCTGGGACTTGTTAGTGAATAATCTCACCTAAGTGGAAGGTGGGAGGGGCAGTGGAGAGGTGGCCTGTAGGCTCCTCCACTGATGTACCTATAAATGACTAAGAGTTAAATTAATGTAGAGAGGCTGATCATGAGAGGTATGATTGAAATGTGCTGCCCAAAAGGTGCCTTTGGTTTCTTTTACTCTTCTCTGGGCAGATAGAGGAAAGTATGTTATGGTAACATTGGCAGGCTCATTGGCCCAAACCAAAGGCAAAATGACTATGGCTACTGACTCAAAGAGACTCTCAAACTGAAATATATATTGAAGGTTATTACTAGTTAATAAGACTTTGAGTGGATCAAAACTTTAAAAGTTTATTTGGTTAAGATATAAGTAGTGTATAGGCAAATAAAAACTGAAAAGAAATGTGCAGTGTCTATTGGCATGAAGCCCCTTTCTATCCCTATATTCTCTGTCTGATGCCTCCATTCCTTCCTAACACACTCTCAATTCTTTAAAGAAAAAGATTACTGAAGTCTGGACAAGCTCTTCTTGTCCCCAAAAGAGACAGAAGGCCATACGCATCCACCTGTACACTGGTGAATTTGAAGAGGGGAATTGAAATTGTCATAACTCTATGGAGTTACAGGTATCAAAGTCACCATACAAGCAGGTCATACTCAAATCCAAACAAGGGGAATTGGATGAAAGGCACAGTGGAGAAGGAAAGCTAAAGTGACTTTGTAAATGTGAATTCCAGAGCAAATATGATCTATTGTCATTCTAATTCTACTGCTGAATATACTGCTGGTATCAATGTGTTAGTGTTTGAATTTTCCATGACTTAAGTAGTAGAGAGGACTTCCCCATTCAGGGACTGTCACTTGTAGAGAGGGGCTAGTGAATGATCACCCTTGATCCCCAATCCCCAGCTCACCCACCCCAGCTTTCTCCCCATTCCCTCTCCAATGGTCAGACAGGAACTAGATAGTCCCTGGGACATAAGAGATGAATCAAAGCTTTATTTAAATTAATGGGTCCTGGAGTACTGGGAGCCATTTCCCAGTGCAACAGTGCCACCCATTGGACATAGACGCCATTGACTACACTGCGCTTTAAAAGAAAAAAGAGATGTGGTAGGCAAGCCTGGCCTTTGTGGCTATTTATTTATCTATTTATTTATTATTATTTTTTAAAAATTATTTTTATTGTTGAAAGTATCGCAGATGCCCCCTCCCCCCCCCCCCCATTGCCTCCCTCCTTCCTGAACCTCTCCCACTTCATCATCCAGGCTTATGGCACTATTGTCTGTGTCCATGGGTTATAGCTATTTAGATTTATATGAAAAAGTAGCAGCTATCTTTTTTTAAATTTAAATTCTTTATTGTTTAAAGTATTACATGAGTCTCCTTTTTCTCCCATTGATCTCTCCCCGGCTGCTCCCACCCCCTAGCACATGCCCTGTACTGTCTGTGTCCATTGGTTATGCTCATGTGCTTGCATACAAGTCCTTTGGTTGATCTAGTAACACCTATCCTGTTGAGAGAAACTTTTATATCCACTGCACTTCATGAATTAAAACCACTAGCTCAGTAGAGCTCTTGAATCACAGAGGTTCCCTTAACTACCTGGGTCTGGTTGACTGGTGGCTTACCTTAGCTGAGATGCAATGTTATCTATGGGAATGTTGCAGTTATTTGACTTCAACACCAACTAGACAGAGCCAAAAATTGATTTGGATGTACTGGTAAAAGGACAGAACGTAAGTTCATTTTTCCTCATCCTGGTCAATACTCCATTGGGCAAACCCTTTTATAATTTTACTGACTCAGGTATTACCATTGCTACTTGTTATTCTGTTATATGGAAAACCACAGGCTGGCTGAATAAACATTCCCCTCTGGAGGTGAAAACTGTGGAAAAGATCACTGCTTCTGACTGAACTATCTGTGTCACTTTTAGATGTCCATGATAGAGGTCATTTTCAAATGAGATTGACTAGAATCAAGTTGCTTTGGGAGCCTGCATCACGCAGGTTGTCACTCTTGCTGAGACTGGACATGGCAACATCCATCACAGTAAAGGACTGTGATTCTGATGCAGAGGGCACCACTGTATGCCAGAATATTGACACCTGCCAAAAGTTGACCATTGATCTTTCATTGACAGATTGTTTTCTCCAACTTTGGCAGTCTTTGACCTCCTCTCGGGACTCTTATTGGTAACTTCCCAGGTACTTTTGCAGGGTTGGTGCCTTATTATTATTTTTTCTACCCAATCAGCTGACTCTATCCACAGCCCTCTGGCACTGGCAACTTATCTGTGTCATGATTTTTTTTTTAGTTCTTCTAATTCATTTATTTTTATTTTTTTAAATTTTATTTTATTGTTTAAAGTATTATAAATAGTAGTACATATGTCTCCTTTTTTTCCCATTGACCTTCCCCAGGCTTATGTCATGTTTTTGACTCTCCAAATCATTTGCAGCATGACTATGGTATGTCTTTTCTTATAAAAGCCCCTGAACTAAGAGTGAAAAGTAATGCAGGAGTACATCTGATACTGTTGATGTTCAGAATCATCCATCAGCTGCCTCCTGCATGCCCTTACTGGGGATTGAGCCTGCAACCTGGGCATGTGCCCTGACTGGGAATTGAACCGGTAACCTCTTGGTTTATGGGTCTATGCTCAACACTATCTGGGCTTATCTTTTTAAAGTATTTTTTAAGATCACTTTCTAATTGTGATATTTACTTTAGGGAAGAGGAATTGCTTCTTTCCCTTATGCTAGTATTGTTACTTGTAATTAACTCTGTTGCACATGTTTAATGATAATAAATCATGCTCCGTTTGGTGTGGATATGATTTAATAAATCGTTTTGTGAGGAGTAGGGGGAGTGAAATTGGACTTATTGCTTTCACATCTTGTCCATTGAACAATATTAGATATGTAAGGAAAGGATCAATCACCCCTGAGAAGAATTGCTCACGTGATCACATGGGTCAGTTTTAATTTTCTCGGAAGCAGGAATGTTCCAAGGAGAGCTTGTTTTTGTTGAATGGATGCTGATTATACACTTTGGATCAGTGAATCCATGGGCTATATGGGTTTGCGGGCACCTAGGATTGAGAACAGAATAACCTACAAATTGAGAGAGAAGCTTTGACATAGAGCAATTAAATTCCAGTCTGCAAATTAATGTCCATATCATTGTAAACAAGTCATTTAAGTATTACTATAAGCCCCAGCCATAATAGAAGCAACCCTTTTCCTGTTTGTTTGTTTTTTTTTACTAAAACTAACGAATACTGTGGTCTATTACAACAGTGCAATAATTCCCCCAGTAACTGTTATATTGCAAAAGTAATCAGATAAAGTGCACCACTTGCTATAATACAAGGTAGCCAGGCTTTATTCCAATATGAAAGAAAATGTATGTCCTTTTATCCTTTTCAGTACCCAACTGGATTAAGAAAAAGAAAATCTTTGTCATTGCCCTGCTGCTTCTCCTGGGCGATTGGAATGTTTATTTTTCCAGCATCCTTTTTTCCAAGCAGGTGACCATTCATCAGACTTTGCCATTTAGTGGAGCATGACTCATTGAAGAACTAAAACTTTCAGACTGTTTTCAAACCATTTCATCTAAAGCCAAACATGACTGAAAATAACACATCTTTGACTCCAGCGGAAGAGCCCAACTTGTGTATGTTCAGTGCCGTTGAAATGATTATTTGAGTGTTTAAAAACCACCCACCTGGATGGATAACGAGGGAAAAGTGAGAAAAAAAGGCTAATTGTACACTTCAAACACCATGTGGTGACAAATATATTTCCTTAAGGGAGCATAGAGAGCTGCAATTGAATATTATTTCTGACTTAAAAGAATAAAAATAACTTGCCTAAGATCCAAAAGGTAGTTCGCAGTAAAAATGTGTTTGATAGAAATGCAGCAGGAAGAAGAATACAACTCTGTTGTTTTGTCCCCTCAAGCCAAAAAAAAAAATCAAATCAATTTGCTTCTATACTAATTGAGGAAAAACATCAGCAATCAAGCAGCGCTATTTATATTGTGTATTTTTAACTGCAAGGAAAAAAAAACAGATAAATAATACAGCATCATTCTATCTCAACATATTTTGAATCATGTTTACCAAATGACTGATGAAACCAGATGTCATCAAGTCATAATGTTCTCTAATTGTTCACATTATATAAATATATGTGTACACATGTGTGTGTATGTGTGTGCCTCTGCAGCTTTGTTCCCAAGTAAGATGAAAAATACCATTTTCTCTGAAAATAAAATGCAATTTCAAAATAGAAACAAATGATATAGCTACTAGCTACTATATGTATAATTTTCCATTTTGTATTTTGAGGCAATAAAGTGAGAAAACATACCCAGTTTTTTTCTTTTGCTACCTAGCCTAAATCTTTATAATAGTCAATACATATTTATTTTAATACTTGAAGTGGTGCTTAAGCAGGTTTACATTAATGATAATTTGTAATTTATGTTTTTTGAGGATAATTTAAATAGCCTAGATTAAATCAAACTTTGGATTTAACACTGAAGAAATATATCACTCATTTTATTAATTTTAGAGTTCTTAATAGAAAAATAGTCTTATACAGTAAAATGTTTGCAAAACAGAGGATTAATCAATTTTCTTTACTAGAGGACTATGGCATTTGTTTCCTATTGCATCTGTAACAAATTACCAAAAAATTGAGTACCTGATTCTTTCACTTACATAGAAGGAACTCTGAGATTGCACTGGGCCCCTCAGGTAATCCAGGACACTCTTCCCTCTAAAAATCCTTACTCATGTCTGCAGTGCCGTTTTGCCATGGATCTTGAGAATATCATACTAAGTGAAGTAAGACAGAAAAAGTCAAGAACTATATGATTTCACTCATATGGGGGATATAAAACTGAAAGCAAAAAATTAACAGACAAGAAAAACAAACTAAAAAAAACCCCATAGACATAGACAACAGTATGGTGGTTACCAGAGTAAGGGATGTCGGAGGCGGGTAGTAAAGGGTAAAGGGGGTAAAATATATGGTGATAGAAACTTTTTTTTAAAATATATTTTATTGATTTTTACAGAGAGGAAGGGAGAGAGATAGTTAGAAACATCGATGAGAGAGAAACATAGATCAGCTGCCTCCTGCACATCTCCTACTGGGGATGTGCCCGCAAGCCAGGTACATGCCCTTGACCGGAATCGAACCCGGGACCTTTCAGTCCGCAGGCCGACGCTCTATCCACTGAGCCAAACCGGTTTTGGCTGTGATAGAAACTTTTGATGGTAAACACACAATGTAATATATAGATGATGCATCATACAATTGTACACTTAAAACCTATGTAATTTTATTAACCAATATCACCCCAATACATTTTAAAAAGTAGAAAACTAAAAAATCCTCTACCGCAAACTCACGATTCCTTACACATTTCTCATTACAGAGGCCAGAAAAATCAAATATCCCCTTGTGTAACTTTTACACATAGTGGTGATGATGGGACTCACTTCTGGAGATTACAAAGCAAAGAATAACTGGTATTAAGAAAGATTAGATTCTCCTGATAAAAATTTAAAAAAAGTAAAGCAAAGGTCTACTCTACATGGGCTCCTGCATCCTGTCTTTAATCTCCCATGAGGACACGGCACTCATAGTGATATAAGCATGCTTTGAACTCTGAGAAAGTTAAGAAGCTTAGAGACATGATCACAGTTCCCTGACTTGTTGAGTATCAACTGATGTCAGCAACCACAAGCACATACCTCCACACCCGGTATTATGTGGAACAAGTAAAGCATTGTTTTCCCCAATGTGCTAACTTTTTTCCTGTCATTTCAGCCTAAATATTTTAAAATTAATTTTTACGATTCAAATATGCACAATGATTTTCCTACAGTGGGAAGAGATAGCAAATTAGGAAGGTGAGAATATGTAATTCCAAATGTAGTTACTAATGAAATACATTTTTTGTGACTCATCCCTACTGAAAGAGACAAATGTTAGAAAATGCCATATCAGATTCAGACAAGAAGGTTGAGAATTTATCTTGTTATAACATTTATGACATATTGAAGCTCATAACCTTCATTCTTTTTAAAATTTATGTTATAAATTCAATGAGCTTATCTATCACCATAGAATTGTTATAGAACTCATTGATGTCACTCAAAGTTAAACATGTTTTAAATTGTTACAATTTTTTTCTACACATGTTAAGAATTGTCTTATTTTGATGGTTAATGTATTTTTTTGCTTTTGTTTTATTCACTGGCAAATATATTACCTATCTTGAAGCCTGAGATAAATGTATATCATTTAAATTAGAAGCACACCTACACGAAAAAAAAGAAAGGAAAAAGAAAAAACACAGAAAGAAAAAAGACGAAAGAAAGAAAGAAAGAAAGAAAGAAAGAAGAAGAAAGAAAGAAAGAAGAAAGAAAGAAAGAAAGAAAGAAAGAAAAGGGAAGAAACAAGGAAGAGAAATACACCTTCATATAGCAGAGAAATTGATACATTTTGGCATTGTATGCTTTTAAATTTAATACCAAATTCTTTAATATTATTTCAATGAGAGTTAAAGGATTGTTGGTGCCTAATTGACAGTTTAGGCACAAATGATGCTATCTATGTGCCTTCCCAGCTGTCCTGAAAGCCCACACAGGTTCTGGCCCAGTCTCATGGAATGCTCTCCTACAGGAATGTCCTTCTCAATTTGCTCCTTGTCAGAATATGGTCCTCCCCAAATCACACATGTAGCCCAGGTTTAGGTGCTACAGTGAGATACGGATACAGATAGAGATGAGCCCAGAAGACTGATATAGGATAAAACATATATGGAGATTTTAAGAAGAATTCTGATGAAGGGGTGTGTGTGTGTGTGTGTGTGTGTGTGTTCTGCAAAATTCCATTTAAGAGACTCTCCATATATAATTTATTTTCACCCACAAACTGTGGATTTTATTTGAAATTATGACCAGTGACCCAGATGGATCATTATTTAGCCCAGGCAGCTTCTGTTTTCTTTCAACGGGAAGGCTTAGTGTAACACAACGAGTATATAAATTACAGGGTCACTCTTAGGCTAGGTCAACTGTCCATCTTAGTGGCAGTAAAATGATTACTCGCTCAGTCAATGAAGAGCAGCAGCTGATCAAGACCAAGCGTCAGGGAGAGTTTTCAGACTCATTCCAGCTGGCAAAATGAAAATCTATATTGGGACCCCTGGGACATGAAGAGAGAACAAAATTGCTCTGAGCCACTGTGGTGGTTGATAAATGGCACACTAAGAGAAAAACATTAGTCTCTTTACCCACCTGCCCAAGTCTAGTGAAATTCAAAGAAAATATGTACCTCACTGGCATGCAGTTGAGGACTTAATTTATTCCCTTTCACCAGCACAAATACTCTGGAGTTCATACTTCATTGCACATTTTAAAAGGGATAAAATAATGTAATTTACCAAGGTCATGTATTAACTTTTCAAGTGTTGTATGTAGAACAAGAGCATAACCCCATGAAGAAAATGTATGTTAATATAAGTAACTAGAGGCCCGGTGTATGAAAATTCATGCACTGGGGGAGGGGTCCCTTAGCCCGGCATGTGCCCTCTCACAGTCTGGGAGCCCTCAGGGGATGTCCTACTGACGGGGAGCGGGCCTAGGCTGCAGTCTGGCCTCCCTCTGCGGCAGGCAACCAGGTGGGCCAATCCAGGGAAGGTGCTGCCCCCATCACCCCGCCACTGCTGGCCTCCTGCTGCAGGGGGCAACTGGGCAGCCAAATTGGGACAGCGCTGGCCGGCATGCGCCCTGCCCCCATCGCTCCTCTGCTGCTGCTGGTCGCTGCTGCCTCTCTCCTCCCCCATCACCGTCCCCTTCCTCTGCCTGCTGGCACATGCCATCTGCTCACCGGCCCGCCCCCCACCAACTGGTCATTGTGATGTTCGGTCAATTTGCAAATTATGCTTTTATTATATAGGATTTTTAAAAGGCAGTTGCTTTTAAATTAAATATTTTTGAAATTACAGAAAAAGAGTAATGCTTTATCTTTTCAGACTTTTTAGAGGTATGCGATACAAAGAAGAACTAATCAGGGAAATATCTTAGGTCATATTCAATCTAGGGTTTTTTATATTTGCAGTATGTACATTAATCTTTCAATGCCATTGGACAAATAAGTTGAAATCAGTCAGAAATAGTCAAATCAATCTAAATAGTAAGCAAAATTAGACATTTTTAAAGAGGTAATTCAACTATGATAGTGTAATTCAGTCTCTGATTGTTATTTTCAATATAAATTTTGGCAAGGATATAATATAAATATGTAAGAGCAGTTAAGAATATTTATTTTCTTGCATATAAGCTTAAAAAATAGAAATGACAAAGAATATTCTTTTTTTTCTATTGACCACTCCCATTATCTAATATTTGGAAAAAATAGATCAAATAATTAATGATTAAACAAATTTTTGAATAAGTGGGACATGAGAGATTTGAATTGGAATATATGAGACTGTGGAAGTTTGAATGAAATTAATCAGTTCCAGGGCAGAATTAGAAATGGAGAAGATTTTTCTTTTTCTTTTTTCCCCCAACTTTAATATATCCAAAACCAGGGGAGCTTTCATTCTTTGATTTTATTTTTCATTAGAAAAAGTGATGTCTATTAGATATAATTAAAGCAAGGTGTTTAGTTCTCTTTCTAGATGCCCAAGGTTGAATTAAGACTAGGCTGTCTAAGGACAACCTCTCCTCTCATATTTGCAAATCTACGCACATACGCATTTGTAATGGCAAATGCTGCAAACAAGGTTCATGGCATGCATCACCTACGATATCATTCTTCCACCTGGTCATCATGATTAATTTGCTCTTCATTTATAGCTGCTTATTATCACAGGCTCTCCTTGCCCTTCCCAAGTGTATCAACGAATGGAGCAGATGACTTATTTTCCCTGCTCATGTGATCAAACCTTAAAATCATGCTTATATTTGTATAAAACCCATATGTTATCCTTCTCAGTCCCCATTGCAACACATTAAGGCATTTTATATAGTTCATGGAATTTATTACTAAGAAAGTAATATTGATTTGCTTCAAAATGAAATGAGTAGAATAAATATCAAGAATTATAAAACAGGTTGGGAGCTTATCTGAATTAAAGATTATCCCTTTGGTCAATTTTGAAAACACCAATAGAGCCAAACTGTTGTATATATTAACACTAGAGTCCCAGCGCCAGAAAATTCGTGCACTTGGGGCAGTCCCTCAGCCCGGCCTGCCCCCTCTCTCAGTCTGGGAGCCCTCCGGGGATGTCCTACTGATGGGGAGCAGGCCTAAGCTGCAGTCTGGCCTCCCTCTGTGAGAGGCGACCAGGCTGAGCCCACGGCTGCTGGGAGCCCATGGCTGCCTGAGCCCTGGGCCTCACAGTCACTGTGGCTTTGTCCGGATGGACGTCCAGAAGACGTCCGCCCTACTTAGCATATTACCCTTTTATTAGTATAGATTTTACCCACTTTAATTCCATCACAAATTGTCACCTACTCATATGAACCACAGAGATGTCTGTTAGCTTCTATCTTGTAAAAACCTCAGCTTTGTAAAACGGATCTTTAAATACATACTACAAATTCAATTAAAGCCTGAAAGATTCTCATCAAGGACATGCATTTTTGAAAATATTAAGTAGTCTAAAAGAAATTTCCAGCATCCTTTGAATTATGTAACAAATAAGTCACAATGACCTATTCTTTGTTCTTTGGTTTTATTTGAATAACCCATCAGATGGACGTCTGTATCATTTTCATAGTAATTTCTTGGCTAAAGTATTCAAATCGGGGAAGGGGAAGCAAATGACTAAAGGCCATGTCTTAAACCTGCATATAAAACAGCCCGTCAGCTGCCTAAATTATTTTCAAGAATTTTGGCACATCTCTATGTAAAGAATGATTATGGTTCCAAGGGTTTTCTGGAGATAGAATCATTTCTCAAACTGTAACAAAACTTTTTTGATTTTTTATGGAAAAGTCATGAAGCTGAACTACAGAAGTCACTTGCACTGATCTGTTGGTTAAAAGAATACCTAGGGAGAGCTAATATGTCCGTATCCCTGTACAAGTGTAAACATATGTGCATGCTCAAGAGTGCATTTTAAGCACCATTAATGTGGATAAAGGACAGCATGACAGTCATTTTTCATGAGCGGTGGTTTCATTGATGCAGTTCCTCTGAACAACCCTCTCCAGCTCTAACTGTTCATGTGCCGCAGAAATAGCTCAGTATGTTCATTCATCATTTGAATGATAGGTGGTAAAATCTCCACTCCTTTGTCTCCTGCAGAATTAGTGTATTTTCATGGACTGTGCCCTTTAAGCTCATTGATAGCAGCATTCGTTGCACAGTTCCCTCCAGTTCTCTCCAGGGCTGCTGCTCACATCATAGGAGGCAATAAAGGCAGGAGGTAGAATATGGGAAGGGATGGGACCCCTGGTTGATGGGGGTGAATGAGGCAACAGCCAATCACTTTGCATTATGGTTAATAAGCCAACAAATGCAAAAAGGGAAGATGAATAGGATGAATCAACTTTGAGAAACAAATAACATAGCTAGCTCTTGTGTTTCTCTCTCTCTCTCTCTCTCTCTCTCTCTCTCTCTCTCTCTCTCTCTCTCTCTCCTTTCCCTCTCTTTGAGTACAGTGTAGCTGCCATGTTTTCTGTGGCACAGAAATCATTGCAGGTGGGACATTATTTTCAGCACTCACACTAGATCGTGGCAATATGCTCTATTTGGATTTCCCTTGGAAGACCTCCCAGAAGCCTCTGATACTGCAGAGTACAGCTGCTGGCGATCGTTAGCATAAATAGATTTGGCTTAGCTGGAAGCCTAAGGCTTGGAAGGAAAACATATATCTGAGCTCAACTGTTAATTCAAAAGCTCAGAAATTAAAAATAAATAAAATAATGAAATATTTAAATGTTTATATTGTACATTTTGCAGATAAAAGACTCTGTTCCTAAGATGAAAAGTAGACTTCTTAGGGAAGGTGGAAATTGTATGTAATGTTTTCAGTCAGGTAGAGCATTCTTTAAGATTGTGAGCTCTCCCATCACATTTGAGTGTGTGTGCATACATGTGCATGTCTTAGATTGAGTTAAATATGAATAGAAATTGGCAAATAATGGTAAATCAAAATCACTCTTAGGAAAAGGAATATGTAATATTATTTTTAAATTACACTAAAATGAATAATGCTCGTGTAATTAAAAGTGAATTACCGAAGAACACTCTATTCTTTTAAATCTTTCATTTTGTTTGTTTGTTTTTTCAAATATATTTTTTATTGATTTCAGAGAGGAGAGAAGAGGGAGAGAGAGAGACAGAAACATCAATGATGAGAGAGAGTCATTGATTAATTGCCTCCTACTCGCCCTGTAGCGGAGATTGAGCCCTCAACCCAAGCATGTGCCCTGACCAGCAATCTGACCTGACACCTCCTGGTTCATAGGTTGATGCTCAATCATGTTGGCCAGGCTAAATCTTAAAGTTTTTAAAGCAGATCATATAAAATCAAATGGTTTCCTAGTAAAAATAGTATTTAAAAAATTTTAAGGTTGGATATAAAAATCCCCAAATCTTTAGTGCTATTGATTCATTTGCATTAAATTAACTTAAAAATATTTAATTAATATTTAGTGCTAGGTGGATATTAAGATGATTAATGCCCCAAATTCAAAAGCACAGACAAAACAAAGTATAACAACTTAACCTGTTTTTGAAGTGGATGAGATTAAAAAACACACAAATGAACTCCACACTATGAAATGTCTAAGTCTTCATTTAGGAACTACAGAGCACTAAGGTCCTCAGACTATCTGCAACATCTGTACTCATGGTATTGAGAACAACTTAACCCTTAATTAAATTGGAATTTGACCAGTCTATCTATTCCATTGGATTGTGACTATTTTTTAAGAAAACCCTGTTTTATAAATATATAATGGTTCCTACCTATAATTAAAAATAGGAAAAAAAATGTGGGTAAAGTCTCAAAATTGATACTCAATAAATCTAAGTAGTAGAAAACAAAAGATGTCTCCAGAAATCTGAATTGAATCTGTTTTGTCAGATTGAACAAAATTATAATATTCCTATCAAGCCTCTGTGGGTTTTAATTGAGAGACAGATTAGCAATGAGAGGGATTGATTATTAACCAAAATATTTATGATATTTGCATTGTAATAAATCCCATGATATTGGTCTTGATTCAATACCATCACCACTAACCAATAATATAAAACAAACCAAAATTGATTCATATATAATTTTTAAGGATTATAACAAATGATATATGTTGTTTTCATTGAAAAACATTTGGAAAGTTTTAATGATTATTTTCCTTTCCAATGTTCTTAAGGCCTTTACATGGTTCTTATCTAAAAGAGTCTCACCATAGTCAATAGTCGGGGGCTATTAGTTTATTACTATTTTAATGTTGGCACTTCAAAAATTCATGCAAAAAACACACCTTTCTATTCAGTTAAACATGTAAATCTTTTTACTTTTAGTTCCTTAACTATTAAATTATATCCCAACCAAATTAACCTCTCATTGAAAAGTAAAATTATGTTTTAAATGAAAAATTAAACATCTTCATTTTAGCTATGACTAGCATAAGGATCTTAATTTAATTTTTCCCTCAAATTTTACTAACATGTTTTATTTAAAAAATGTTCTGGTTACTACACTCCAATTATGTCTCATTTAATTATGTACTAAAGTATTCATTTTTAATATCATATGTATAGATTTTTGTAAAATTTTAGTTAGAAACAAATTAATCTTACATTAAACACAAGAACTGTGCTTTTCAAATGTTTATTTCTTTTCTTAAAATAATAATACATATTCTAACTTTGGGCCAAAGAAAGTTTAAATTATAAGCACTTAAAAATAAAAATTATAATGTCGAAATAAATTCCTCCTGCAAATATAATTAAAAGCTCTAAATAACTTTTAAAAATTATTCCAGAAGACATAGTCATTTGTATGTTTTGAGGTTGAAGAATAGAGATAAACCTGAACAAATGAGGACAGTGTATTTTTCTATAAATCTCTCAGAAAGACTAGAGTATTCATAAGTATTAAACTAATAGATAACAAGAAAGGTAATTTTCATAAGGTTTGAAACAATTGGTTCCATGGAGGATCATATTATCTAGAATATTTTAGCAAATAATTCATAATTGAATGAGTTAATCTCTTATTGTATGAAACAATTGCAGTTTAGTTTTATATATGGAAATGTTTCATCTCTCTTTAATAAAATCAATTTTAATAGAAACAAGGATTTTTATTCACAAATCTATGCAAATTAGGCTTAGAACACTTTTGTTTTTTCTGGAAAAGAGGGCTCTTAATGAAAACTGAAATTATGACTCCTAAGATTTTGTGTGGAAACTGTTGGGTCGTGTCTGCTCACCAATGTTAGTAAGAGAACTAATTATGATTATTAGTTTAATAATAAAATCTGATGATTATAAGAATATTTGAGTCTATTGTCCAACAAATATTTAATGAATAAATCAAGATGTGTCCTAGAATTTTTTTTATCAGATTCCAATTTTTAACAACTGATATGTGTTCTTTTCCCAAGATAGTAGACTATCTTCAACAACCTCTGCTTTTTCACTGATTTGATTCACTAATTTAAGAAACTGCAGGCTCATGAAATCCCAAGGAAGCTTATTTGTTAAGCTTCAACATCTTACTAATAAAACAAACATCATCTAGCATACCACTGCACAGTTTAGAGTAAAATATGCAGAATCAACTCTAAGCAAAATGTAAGTGGACAAGCTGCATATGAGTTTCACTTTATGTACAAGTCAAAGATAAATTTATACGTTTACTTAGTTATGCATTCCTAATCTAGCAAATTGGCCATATCACAAATACACACACACATAATTACATTATAATGACAATACTGGAACACAAAAGTTTATGTTGTGCTCTCTGGTAAGAGGAATCATTGATACTTTCATAGAAACACATAAAAATTGAGCCTTCCTCAGAGTACACAGGCATTAAGTCAGTGGTTCTCAACCTTCTGGCCCTTTAAATACAGTTCCTCATGTTGTGACCCAACCATAAAATTATTTTCGTTGCTATTTCATAACTGTAATGTTGCTACTGTTATGAATCGTAATGTAAATATCTGATATGCAGGATGGTCTTAGGCTACCCCTGTGAAAGGGTCGTTCGACCGCCAAAGGGGTCGCGACCCACAGGTTGAGAACCGCTGCATTAAGTATTTGCTTTCTATTAGTCAGGATAGACCTGCATACTTGATACGTGTCCATGTGAACGTTACTCTTGAATTCAATGAGTGATGTTTATAAAGGGGAAGGCTATGTATGTGTCAGGTCTAGGGATTATATGGAAAATCTCTGTACTTCCCTATTAATTTTGTTGTAAACCAAAAACTGAAAAAATAAAACCTTAAAAAAATAATTGTAGTGTCTATGTTATGTGCAGATATCTGTATATATTAAACCCTAATATGCAAATAGATCGAACGATGGAACAACCCAACAACTGAACAACTGAACAATGGGTTGCTATGATATGCACTGAACACCAGGGGGCGCACGCAGAACATGGCAGGCATTGGCAGCAGGCAGCAGAGTGTGGAACATGGTGGGCACTGGCGCGGCAGGGTGGTGGAGCAGGTGAGTGGGGATGCCAGACCAAGGCAGGGTGCTGGTTGCTGTCATTGGGGTGAGCCTCTGGTGGTTACTGAAAATTGTTTGCTCCTGTGCTGCTGTCCTGCCTGGAGCTTGCATCTGCTGCCGGTGCCTGGCGCCGGCCCCCACCACTCAGCACCGTCAATGAGTGCAAGTGGCAGCTGCTGGCCCCGAAAGCCACCCAGGGCTTCTCCACCTCCCTCAGGGGCAATCGGGGCAGCAGCTGCTGCTTGCACCCACTGACCGCATTGGCCCTGCTTGCACCAGCTGCTGGCACTGGCTCCAATCGCTCCACACTGTCAACAGGTGAAAGCAGGGCCAGTGCCATTAGCATGCGGGAGCAGTGGTGGGAGCAGGGCTGCTGGCAGACAGGAGCTGCCAGGCAGGACACAGGATGAGCTGAGACCCACCCCTGTGCCCACCGCAGCCTCGTGGCCCACAGTTCCTTTCAAGGTGCATGGATTCATGCACTGGGCCCCTAGTAGAATAATAAATGTGAATAGTGTGCATTAGCATTGCAAAGGGTTTCTTATGTAGTGTGTAAAAATGGTAGTAGTGAATTTAAAAAATTAACTAATTTGAAGTACTTTAATAGTAAACATTAATCTCTTTTAAAAATAAATAACAGTTATACCAAGTAATTGCACACACACACACATAATGATGGCAACATGTTAAGAGACACAGAAGCAAAACCTGGAATAATTTGAGCAATGATATATGATAAAGTAGTATTATATTACAACCCAATCCTATCTAATAAAAGAGAAACATGGTAATTAGCCATACATCCGCTACCCTTCCCATTGGCTAATCAGGGCGATATGCAAATTAACTGCCAGCCAAGATGGCGGCTGGCAGCCATGCACTGAAGCGAACAGGGAGGCTTGCTTGCTCCAGTGACAGCAGACTCCAATGTTCCCCGCCTGACTTGCCAGCCTCTCAGCTGCAACTCTAAGCAACTATGTTGCAAATATAGAAGCTAAACAAAACCCCAGAAACCTGCTTTAGTCAGCCGGGCTTCAGCCAGCCGGACGGCAACATTGTATCAAATACAGAAGGTAAACAAAGGCCAGAAACCTGCTTTCAGCAGCCGAGGCCTCAGAGCTAAAGCTGGCCCAGAATAACAAAAAAAAAGAAAAAAAGGAGCGGTTGGGAGTTTCAGTCACCCGCCGGCCTGAAAACAGCCCTCAGCCCCTCAACCAGACTGGCCAGGCACCCCAGTGGGGACCCCCACCCTGATCCAGGGCACCCTTCAGGGCAAACCAGCCAGCCGCCACCCATGCACCAGGCCTCTATTCTATATAGTAAAAGGGTAATATGCCTCCCGGCACCGGGATCAGCGGAGCAGCAAGACCTCCCGGCACTGGGATCAGCGTGACAGGGGGCAGCGCCCAAACCCCCTGATTGCCCTGCGGCTCTGTGTGTGACAGGGGGCGGGGCCACAACCTTCTCATCAGCCCTGCCCTGAGTGTGACAGGGGAAGGCACCCCAACCTCCTGATTAGCCCTGCTCTGTGCCTGATAGGGGGGAGCTCCCCAACCCCCTGATCGCCCTGCGGCTCTGTGTGTGACAGGGTGCAGCGCCCCAACCCCCTGATCGGCCCTGCTCTGTGTGTGACAGGGGAAGGTGCCCCAACCCCCTGATCGCCCTGCTGCTCTGTGTGTGACAGGGGGTGGTGCCCCAACTCCCCTATCGGCCCTTCTCTGTGAGTGACAGGGGGGAGCTCCTCAACCCCCTGATGGGCCCTGCTCTGTGCCTGACAGGGGGGAGCTCCTCAACCCCTGATCGGCCCTGCTCTGTGTGTGACAGGGTACGGAGCCCCAACCCCCCTGATGGACCCTGCTCTGTGCATGACAGGGGGCAACGCTCCAACCCCCTGATCGGCCCTGCTCTGTGCGTGACAGGGGGTGGCGCCACAACTTCCCTATTGACCCTGCCTTGAGTGTGACAGGGGGCGGTGCCCCAACCCCCCAATCGGCTGTACCCTGAGCGTGACTAGGGGTGGCATCGCAACCTCCCGATCCGCCCTGCTCTGTGCATGACAGGGGGCAGCGCCCCAACTCCCCAATCGGCCCTGCTCTGAGCCCGACCAGGGGCTGCACCTAGGGATTGGGCCTGCCCTCTGCCACCCGGGAGCAGGCCTAAGCCAGCAGGTCATTATCTCCTGAGGGGTCCCAGACTGCGAGAGGGCACAGGATGGGCTGAGGGGCCCCCTCTCCCCACCGAGTGCACAAATTTTTGTGCACCGGGCCTCTAGTTTATAAAATAAATATCCAGGAATTCATACTGATTTAAATGATTGATTGAATGAATGAATGCAGTGAACTAATTTTCCATAAAGATAAATTCAAAATGATATTTGGAGATATTTTATCCTCAGCATATGGGACATAACCCCCCACTTTTTAAGTGTGGACTACTAATAATGATTTCATTTCAAAGAGGGGTATGGAAACAGAAGCAATGAATACATTTCCAGTGAAGAATCTTGACAAACAGTACCTAAGCCAAGTGAGCAAAGTTAATAGCAACATTGGTAAATCATGTCTAGGGCAAGCACCATTGATAGGATGTAGTTAGAGTGGCACATCATCTTTGTGTATTTTCTCCCCCCAAAATATAAGTCCATCTAGTAAAAAAGGAAACCACCAAAGAAATTTCAATTAACATACGGTAAATAAAATACTTTTTCAGTACTTGCTATAGATTGAATGGTGTTCTTCCTAATTTTACATTTTGAAGCCCTAATCCCCAGTGTGCCCATATCTGGAGATAGGGTCTTTGAGAAGTAATTAAAGCTCATTAAGATTGTAAGGGTAGGGCTCTGGTCCATTAGACTGTGGCCTTATAAGAGAAGGACGAAATCTCTCTCTCTCCCCATCACGTGAGGACAGCTATCTACAAACCAGGAAGTGAACCCTTCTCAGGATGTGTCCATGCTGGTACCCTGACCTCTGACCTTCAAACTTCAGAACTGGGAGAAAACAAATTTCTGTTATTTAAGCTATGCAATACATGGTGTTTTGTTGTGGCAGTCCTAGAATATTAATACAGTACGTCTTGATAATGTCAAGGTTATAAAAACAAACAAACACAAGAAAAATCTGAGAAACTGTCATAGCTGAGAGGAGCCTAAAGAAACAGAAGGACTACATGAATGTGATATCCAGGATGGAGCCCTGGACCCCAGTTAATTATAAGATATCTATAGTTTTCATTAATTGTGACAAATGTACAGTGTTAATGTGAGGTGTTAGTAATAGGGGAAATCAGATATACAGTGCATCGAGACTCTCCACTTGAAGCTTAAAACTATTCTAAAATACAATTTTATTTTTAAAGTAAATAGAATTTCACCTAATTTATGTATAAATATGTGCTCATCGAGTGTCTGAAAGCTCTTCAGTTAATCACTTCATAAATAATTATTGAAGAAATCTCAGGAAAGTTACGGAAACGAGGCTGGAAATTAAAGGTGAAAATAATGTCCTTTGGAGATCTCACAGTGTAATAAAACATAATTCCCATATTTTACTGCATAATACATTTTATTACACAATTTCTAGTTTAGCAGTATTTCTACCAAATGCATCTAAAATGAATTCTTTGACATGGATTTTACAACTCAATTATAGAGGAAAAGGTGAATATATCTACTTCAGTTGGTTCATTTGTAAAATTGGACTGTTTGGTAGACACAGATAGAATGTCTACCTTTAAATACTGTTTTACATGATTAAAGAACATGAAATAAAATTATATAATACAAATTGGTTCATATTTTTACTTTTTTTTCAGAAGCCAGCAAACTTAGCAATTTGTATCATGTCTATAGCAAGCATAGTTCTGCACATAGGAAATCTTCAAATAAAAGATTTTTTTAACATGTTCTCCCATGGGTCAGAGTAGTATAAGGAACCTTTCTGGTCCAAGAAAATAAAGTTATTAAATTTGCAAGCTTCATATATTTTTAACTAAAAAATGGACTACTTTCTCTCAGATGCATTTCATTCACTGATAAGCATAAAAATAATCATTTAAAATGTCACTATCTCCGAAGTATATTTCATATTTAATTATAATAAGTTAAATATATTACATGACTTGCATAAATCTTTATCACAAGATGCTTTACCTCATTTTCATTAAATTTGAAAACAATGTTTAAGAGTTTGCTGGCTATTTTCAATTAATCAGGTGTCTGGAAGCTACCAAGATGCCCTGCAGCAAAGGTCAATTACTTGTTTGTTTTTCCCCCTGTAAATTAAATAATCACAGATTTAGAAAAGCAATTTATAAGGACAGTTAAGTCACTAATATATTGTAATGATCTCCTAGCCACTGTGTCTCTATAACTAATTCATATTTGATAATCAGGGAACCTCTGGATTAATAAATAAACATCCTTAAATCCAGCTACTGACAAATTTAGGAGAATTGATGGCTCCCTCCTTTGATCAAAGAAAAAAAGTAATAAGTTTTGTAGCTAAGTGCCTGAGACACTGATGTTGGCTATTTTTCCTAGACTCAGAGAGGTAAAGATACCATGTGCTTTATTTTAAAAACAATTCTTTTTCAATTGGAGCGTTGGTTCTATGGTTAATGATGTGGCAAGTTCACGATAATTCCAAGTGGAAAAGTAGGAAAGTGACTTCTGGATTTGAAAAGTCTTCTATATCTAGAAACACTAACACTAACCCTCTCTCATATATACTGTATATATGATACATATACATACTGTATATAATATTACATAAACCTTAACATACCTATTATAAATATTTTATATAATATATAATATAATATATTATATATAATATATATATTATAAAGAGTGGGGCAAAAGTAGGTATAGTTTTGTGAGTACACAAAGCACATTTATTCTTGTATTTATTTTTTAAATTATTGTATTATTTTCCATATGAACAACTATAAACCTACTTTTGCCCCACCCTGTACATTATATATTATGTGTAAACAATAAATGTTATTCTATATAAACATACAAATTAAATGTAATATGTTTCATATGCACCTATTATATGTTTTACATATTAACATATTAACATATTTATTATATTACATATAATATATTAATTATATATTATATACTACTTATAAAGATACCTTTATATCTATACCTCCATATATACCTTTATATCTATACCTTTACATATATATTCATACCTTTCAATTTTAAATATTAGTGAAAAGAGAAACTACCATTGAGAAAAGTACTGTTAGATCCATCTACAAATGTGTACATCAGGAAGAAAGAACAGATCTATTCACATGTATAGCCTCTCAAAATGGTACTTTATTTGCAAACTAGAGAGGTCCAGTGCATGACATTTGTGCACTGGGGGGTGTCCCTCAGCCCAGCTTGTGCCCTCTCACAGTCCGGAACTCATTGGGGGATGTCCGCCTGCCGGCTTAGGCCCACTTTGGGCTGAGCTGCACTCCCCCTGTGGGAGCGTACCTACCACCAGGGGACAGCTCCTGCATTGAGTGTCTGCTCTCTGGTGGTCAGTGTGCATCATAGCACTGGTTGTTCGGTCGATTTACATATTAGGGTTTTATTATATAGGATAGGGTCTTTGTAAAGGGAATTAAGATGAGTTAATTAGGCTGGCCCTTATCCAATAAGACTGGTATCCTTAAAGGAAAAGAAAAAGCACCATCTGGAGATAGAGACATACAGAGAACATACAACAACAGTCCCTTAGATCAAAGTGCTGCCACTGAAAGCCAAGAATTACCTGGGAACCACCATCAAATAGGAAGCATTCTCCTCCACAGACTTCAGAGGGAACATGACCCTGCTGATACCTTGATTTTGTCCTTCTTGACCCCAGTGAAACATTACCATAACTTTCTGTTGTTTTGCTATCCAATTTGTGTTACTTAGTTATGGCAACCATCAGAAACAAATAAAGCAGATTAAACAGATAGAATTTGGTATACTAATTGGTGCTCCATCCTCCTGTAGTACTTTTTTTTTTCACCATTTGCTGGATAAAGAGGCAGAAACTGTTTCTTGGAATTGGAGACTACGAACCACTCCAAGATAAAATTTTCTTTTTCCCAATGAGGTTTTAACAGTCGCTACGCTTTGAGAAGTGTGTGCATGTTTGTCTATATGGATCTATCAGTGGGTTTACTAGTGACTTTCTACTATTTACTTTTCAAGGTGGAGAACAATGAAAAGATTAGTTAAATATATACCAATCCAAATTCCCAAGAGATTGGTAGAGTAATATATAGTGATATACACTGAGTGGTCAGATTATTATGACCACCTGACGTTTGTAGGCAAAATAGCTATAATTTTGCGCTGAAGTTGCTAGAGGGCCAGACAATTATAAATAGGGAAGCAGGTTGTTTATCACGACAGTAGAAGTGATTTTTTTCTGAAGATATGGATAAACAACGCGATTTACAGGCTTTGAATGTGGGATATATTTGAATGTGAGTTGCCAGATTATTATGACCACCCCATCTGTACTTTGTTGGACCTAGAGGGACCTAGAGGGACCTAGAGGACACAAAAGGGATGTTCACATTTAGATCCAGGCTCTCTGTTCCACTACATGAAAGACATGCAGCCATCACCCCCACCCCCACTCAAGCCCCTAGTTTTACTTGCCATCTTGGAGAGAAACAAGAGGAGGGAAAATATATTTGAAGAACATACTTATTCAAGAGAAAATAAACCATAGAACTAAACCAGATGTAACCTCTGTCAATGTTAAGCCTTCTCATATCCATGCTATACAGAAAAGTCCTAACTTTTCCATGAGAAAAATTAGTCAAATAAAAAGAAAACCTATGTTTCCATTGTACATCTGGATAATAAGTTATTGTTTTCTACCTGGGGTTCAATGCCCATGCTTCTTCTAAGCATTAACTGCACACATCATCATCTCTTCCTTAAATGTCCTTCATTCTTTAGTGCTCTACACACTGACTGCACCATTCAATTGAAAATTTTCCTATTACCATCAATTGCGACCTTAATTTGGTAAATCCAGGAAATAACTTATCAGTCATCATCTTTCTCAAGTTTACTATAGCCTTTGTCAGAAAATATTATACTTTTCTCCTGGCTTCTCTGCTACTCTGTTCTCCAATTTATTTATATTTATTTGTTAATCTCTCAGTATATTGCATCCCCTTCTCTTTGTTTATAATTGCTCCACTACTTCTTGCCACAGTATGAACACCTCACATCTTGACCACTTTTGTTCTTTTACAGCATCTCTCTATGTAATCTCATTAATTCCTAAGACCTCACATGCCCCTCCTAGTTAGTAGCTCATTGTTTATGGGCTGTACTTCTCCTCTGCCTCCCAGAGGCATATTCCAAACCAATCACTTAACTTTTCCATTTGGATGATTCACAGAACATAACCTGCCGGTAATGAAACACAACATATGTCCAAACACAACTTGTTCAAGTGAATCTCTTGATCTAATTCCATCCACAATTCAATTTTTCCTATAACATTCTCTACATTAATAGATTCTTCTTCCACCAGTCACTCAATCTGAAGTCATGAAAACATTGTTTATCACTCACCATTACTTAAACTACTAGATGCAATCCATCACAAAGTTTTATAAATTATAACTCCTATATATATCTCAAATCTGTCTATTTCTTTCCAGCTCTGTGACAAACACATGAGTTGCAGGCAACATCTGTCAGATGGATTACTGAAAGAGTTTCCAAATTGGTCTTTCCTTCTCCACTATTTACTCTGGGAAAAAATATATACATTTCTCAGCACAGCAGCCAGAGTAATCCAAATTAGTTTCTTGCTCTCCTCTCTGATTAGGATAACATTTAACTTCTATAAATTCTGTATTTCTGTCCAGAAGTTCTTATATGATTCAATCCCTTCTCGATGCACTTGTCACTCCGTCCTCTTCTTTATTCCATTGCACAATCCTTGCTTCTTCTTCTTGAAATTAATAAGAAAAAAACATGTTTGCTAACCATGTTTACTTTTTTTAAAAAAAGGCAATACACATATACACAAAAGAGGATATATTTCCTCCCCATCACTCAGCTTAAAATAGAACCACTGAACTTTTTAGAAAATTCTTCCCAATTTACATCCCTGGCTATACACTGTTTTCTATTGAAAACCAACATTATATCAGCAATTCCCTTGCAAATCTTCATATTCTTACCACAAATGTACAAGCCTGTAAAACGTATTGCTTAAATTTGTCTATTTTGTCTGGTTTTGTCTTCCTTGATGGAATTGATAAATATATTTTCCTGTTACTTTTGTTGAATTTGATGTCAGGTTTTTGAAATTCATTTATTATATCAAATTGTAGTTTATTTATTTAAAAATAAATATATTTTTATTTATTTCAATGAAGAAGGGAGAGGGAGAGAGAGAGAGAAACACAATGATGCCCCACACTGGGGATGGAGCCCACAATCCGGGCAAGTGCACGGACCGGGAATGGAACTGTGACCTCCTGATTCAGAGGTCGATGCTCAACCACTGAGTTACACCTGTTGGGCTCAGTCTCTCTATTCTAACACTTCTGCATCTAGTGGTATTTGTAATCAAGGTTTCCCTTTTACTTTTTGTTATTCTTGTGGTCTCATTTGTAAGTTTGTTTTAAATTAGTTTGCCTCTTTAGTTGTCTTGTGTGTTGTTTTTTTAGTACATGACTACATGAAAGATGAAGAAACATAAACTCTTGTGTTTACTAAAACCTCAGAATGTACAAATTGAGCTCCAAGTACCCCTTCAGTTCCCAGGAGAAGCAGGTTTGGGCAGTGAGCTCTGCACTGCTCTTCGGCATTGGAAAGGAAAAGTACTTGGGTGTTAATGCTTGAGGCTAGTCAATTACCATTATTTTCTGCAACTTTGGAACAGACCAAGATTTCTGAGTTACTTATCTGGAGTAAATTTTTGCTAATGCTGTTGCTTTATGCAATCAAGGTGCAAGCATTGATTTTCTCAAGTAGATGGAGTCTTTTATTCTAATTTGTCTCCCAAGAATTCTTCTACCTGCCTTCTCTCCAGGTGGAATTAGTCTCTTCCACGCCAACAAAACACACAGATTCCCTACACGGTTTTCTCAGTGTTTGTAGCTGTTTTCAGACTCTTGGATGTTTCACCTTTAAGCGTGAGTCTAACTCCATGGTGACTGCAGCCTGGCTAATTCTCCGCCCTTGCAGAAACTTAAAAACCTCAGCCAGCCTTGTATTATTATTGTTGTTGTTATAATATATTATTTTAAATGTAATAATATAGCACTTTCTCCCAACACATATTCCAACTTCCTCTGAGCAAAGAAAATACAATCAGGCCTCTAGGATCACCACTTTTTTTCTATGTGTCTATCACATTAGCTAGTACTTATTAACTGCTGGATAATAAATTATTTAATAAATGAATAATTTATTGAACAAATAACCCTCTTGAGATATCATCTATTCATATTTACATAAAATACATGTTCTATTTACATATTATATTATGCATTTTCTCTAGCTGCTGACTACAATCTGTTCTTGAAAGTGAGATATAATCAGGCAGACTTTGTTATTATAAAATCTTTATATTCTCTCCATAAATATTATATAAACATTTAAATGTATACTATTACATTAGTTTACATCCCCTCTGGATGATGAGCCTATTAAAGTTGGGAGCAATTCCTCATTTAACAAATGAATAAATGGACATAAAATATTTAAGTTTCTCATATGCCACATACATTTTTTTATTGATATGATTCTGCCTCAGTCCTATCTTCAATGAAAGCATATTCTGTGAGGGTAGACAACCATGAAAACTAAGACTGATAAATAATAAAATGCTGAGAAATGAAGATTGCTTCAATGGGAACAAATTTAACTGGAGAAAACAGCAATGGCCTTGTTATGAAGATTTAACTAACTTTAAATGTTTAGCTGGCCATACTGCAGTCCAGAGAAGAGACCCATTTAAATATTTAAAAGCCCATTAAACATAAATCAAAAGTTAAACTAGAAAGGTATAAAGTTATAGATGATAATTGGTTCTCAAAACTCTCTTGTTTGTTTCAGCCTAGAGAACAATGCTAGCTAGTAACCAGATTTAGTAGTTATAGGAACCAAATATTACACGGACAAATGACATAACTGTAAATGCAAGTTAAAAAATAACCACAAAAATCTAACTTTAAAAAGGAAGGATATAATAGAATTTTTCAAAAAATATTTTGAAAAAAGATTATTTAGTGAAATTCAATAGTGTGTGACTCATTTCTATGTTTCAAATGATAACAATTGAAATTTTAACTATTTACCATAGTGGGTTTTAGAACCTTAAGACATAAGATGTACTGCAGGTGCAAAACTATACATTTTGTTATATAATAAAACATATTTAAATAGAAATATATGTCCAATAATAGATTATTCTCTGTTCTTTTCTAGCATCTGGTTTTTAATTTACTTTTAAGTAATTGGCATGTATGAACCTGGAAAGTACACTGTAACTAGGGACTCTGCCTTCACTCTACTTTCACTGAGTGGAAGCTATTGCTAATATTAGTAAATCATGATTTTCCTGCTTTATTTGAGGCTGAACAGAGTGTGGGGCATTATAGGCACTATTCTTACTGCTGAGAATAGCTAAGTCCACAGAAGTCCTTATTTTAATGGAGAATAGCTTCTACTGAGGAGACAAAATAATTAAATCAGAAAATAAATATATAACATATGTGATAGCAAAAAGGGTTAAGAAGAGAAATAATTCAGGGTAAGGGGAAAGGGAAGGATGGGGAGGTGCTGTGATGTGGGTAGAAGAGGCCTCTCTCTTAATATCACTCTGGATAGAGACATAAATGCAGTGATGGAGAGACACATTCTGGTGGAGATGATTCCAAACAGGGGCAGCAGCAGGAGAATACCCCAAATCAGGATGTTTTTGATGTTTTGAGAAACAACATAAAGGCTGGCATAGTTGGAGCAAAATGATGAATCAGACAGAGCTACATGAAAAGAGCAGGGCAATGGGGGTGTGTGTGTGGGCGGAATCCTGGAGAGAGATGTAAGTCATCAGAAAACATCATAAGGAAAGCCGGTGGATAGTGAGAAAACATGTTATTTAACTTGTACACAAAACAATACAGAGAAAAACAATACTGGCAAAAGAACCCATTAACCTACAGGGGGAAGGAGAATAGGGTATAGGTATGTGAAATCAGATAGCTACAAGCTTAGTGCAGGTGATAAATGACATTGGCTTTGACTAGGGCAGTAGGTAGAGGAAATATAAACAGATTCTAGAGATATTTCAGGGAAAGAGAAAACAGGATGAGCTCTTAATGAAAGGTAATAATACCCAAAGTCTGAACAACTACAACAAATCTTCCTATTTGCTAAGGGCTACATTGAAGTGAAGAAGAAGTGGATGCATCCAGCCAGTAGCTGGGTAACCAACCAGTTCTTAAATATGTCAAGGATCAGACTTTTATTCACATGAGTATATCTTAAGAAGACCACCTCCTCTCTAAGAATTACTTTTTGATCATCAGGGAAGAATTGGGGAGAAGAGAATACATGACACTTATCAATAGAAAGGAAGATAAACGTTGTATTAATATATTAGCTAACTCTACAACACATACTTATAGCATTCATTTGACAGTGCTCATTCTACTGTAGAACAAGTAAGTCTTCATAAAGGTTCACTCCTTTTCCTCGGGGACAAAAACATCAAAGAGCTGTTGGTAACAAGTTTCCCAGAGAGCCCATATGATTCCCAGCTGTTGGTATTCTTGCCATTATGTAGTCCCCTCTCATATTGTATCTGGGTCACTTTGTGTTATCCACAAAACACAGGCTTATCACTTCTGAGTCCAGGTCAACACCATTATATTCATTTTCTCTGTCTCTGTCTCTCTCTGTTTCTCTCTCTCTCTCTTTCTGTGTCTTTGTCTTCAGACAACTCTCTCTGGGAAAAGGCAATTGCAATATTTTGAGGACACTCAAGTAGCCCCATGGGGACCTCAACAAAGCAGTCAACAAAGAACAATGGCCTCTAGCCAATAGTTATGTGTGTGAATCATGTCGGAAGCAGTTTCTTCAGCTGCAGCCAAGCCTTCACACACCTGGTGGACATCTTGACTGCAACTTAATGAAATCCTAAGTCAGAACCATCTTGCTAAGCCACTCCTGAATTTCTCACCCACAGAAGTGGGACAGCTCAATATTTATTTTCTAAGCTGCTAAACTTTGGAGTAATTTTTTATGCAACAATAATTAAGCAAGACACATTTTAGGATTGAGACTGCCATGCTGTTGCAACAAAAACTTCATATGTGAGGCTGGCTTTGGAACTAGAGAGTGAGTGGAAGCTGCAAGAACCTTGAACGAGTGTTGATGAAAGCTGAAAAGGCTTTTCATAGATGGTTTATAACAGTGTGTTGGCATTTGAGGGTGTTTTTAAAATAAAATGCTGGCTTAAAATAGCAAAAAAAATTAGACATTCTATTGGAAATCAGACATCTAAAGAGATTGGAGAGAGAGCTATAACTGTAGCCAGAATCAGATCTGTCACTTTCATCTCTACACAGTTAGTGTCCATAGCTAAATATTTCATTTGCTACAGTGCCCAATTCCTACTTGCTATAAACATTTGTCCAGAAAAAAATTTCAGGGCTTTCTTGTACTACTGATGCAATTCTAATACCACTAAGTTGATGAGGTAGAAGGAACCTGTTTTTAGCACCTGATTTGTATTCTAGCATTAGGCTGGTCCCTCTATTGGCTCTTTAAAATTACAATGTTTCTTTTTTTGTAGTTTTTATTAATAAGAGGTCAGAAGTGTGGAGGACTAGGGAGGGATGTGTTAAAGTCTGTCTTCTTTACCTGGATGCCTTAATGAGAGTATCTTGCCATTTTTGAGACAAGGAAAAATAATTAAGAACACCTTTCCCCTAAATAGTCAGTTTAGACATCTATCCTATATAATAAAAGCCCAGCCACCGAAACGGTGAAACAACCAGAATGACCAGAGACCAGAATGACCATGGCCCCTCACCCTGGCTGGCCCTGCCCCCTAACTGGGACCCATACTGATGCAGGGCCCCCATCAGGGCAGGCCAGCTGGCCCCCAGCCATATACCAGGGCTCTATCCTATATAATAAAAGGGTAATATGCAAATTGACCCTAAGGGCGGAACGACCAGAATGACCACTCAACCAGTCACTAAAAGGCATACTGACCACCTCTTAGTCCCTTTCCCCTGCCAGCAGACTCCGATAGCCTGATGGCAAATGGGGATCCAGGGGTGGGTGGCAGGGGATGCCAAGGCCCCCTCCCTGCCAGTCTCCCCACACACAAAGGGTGACCTGTGGCAGGGGCTGGGCCAGCAAGCGGGTGGGAACGGCTGACTTCTCAGTTCCTCCCTCCTGGCCAGCAGGCTCTGATCACCAGATGGCGAATGGGGAACCAGGGGTGGGTGGTGGCAGGGAGTGGGGCCGGCTGTGGACAGCCAGGGAAGATGGCCCTGATCGCAGGACAGGCCTAGGGACCATACCTGTGCACTAATTTCATTGCCGGGCATCTAGTATATATGTAAAAGGCTAATATGCTAAGTGTCTGAACATCTGACTGGTCACTATGATGTGCACTGACCACCAGTGGGCAGACACTCAATGCAGAAGCTGCTGTGATGTGCACTGGCCATTTTCAGAGAAACGGCACCACATACTGGTCCCCACAAAGCAACACTCGTTATCCCCCAAGTGGGACACAGGCTCCACTACTACCCCAGAGTGACCACCAAATCGCAGCCAACACTGCCAAGACCCATGGCACAAAATGCAGCCCACAGCCTAGACCAGCCTAGAAACGGTTGCTGTGGGCGCGGGTAATGACATCACATAGCAATGCCCAGCTTCCTCTCCCTAGTGACTAGCCTCCTTGCAGTTTCTTTAGCCCAGGAACACAACTTGCTTTATAGCCAGGTGGAAATATTTTACACTTTAACCAAATGTCTGTGAAGCATTTTCATGTGTCTCATCTCATTTGATCCTCACAGAAGTCCTGGAGTAGGAAGATAGGAGACTTGATAGAATCCTATTTTCTTTTCATTAGCCAGAAAATGGAGATTTAGAAAGTTTAGAAACTTGACCTGACTGAAAAGAAGTAAGAAATGGTGGAACTTCAAAATGACTTCAGGTTTTCTCACTGGGCAGAATATAGTCAAACACTGCTACAGTTAAATATTTTACCCTTTGTTCTCCCTACATGATCTACAATGATAATCTGCTTCGTGTTGATATTTACTGTTGTGTTGCTGACAATTACCTGAAAGAGAAGTTGGGGTGCTTCACTGGGCTTGAAAAAGTTTAGCTACATCAGAAAGCAGGTCTAATTAAGCAAGTTTATTCTATATATATGTATATAAAAGGCTAAGTTGACTCATGCATGAGTGATACATATAAAGCTCTCACTGGCGCCAATCCTATGCATGTGTTTCGATCTGTCATTATTGATCATGAATTTGATTGGCACTTCTATGATAGAGAAAGGGCAAACAGCAATATTAAAATATTTCTTCCAATTAATTTTCTTTTAATGTGCACGAATCCGTGCACCGGGCCACTAGTATACATATAAAATATGTGAATAATGAATGGGTTCTTGCAATCAACTACATTTTACAAAAGATCTGGTAAGAAATTAGTGATGATTTAGTGATAGCATAATTAAAAGAAAGAAGTGTTTATGTAAATCCATTCCACATTTTTTCCTCATATTCTAGACTTTCACTTCTGTGCGTTGTCACTTCCCTATGAAAGGCGCAATGTGTTTTCCCTCCTCTATCTGTGTATTCTGGATCTGTGTACCATCTGCCATGTCTGACATGATTGCTGGATAAATACACCCTTTGCTGTGGTGATGAATGCTGTGTTCCACACTTTCTTTTGGTGGTAGAATCAATTTCTGTTTGGACTTTATGATTTAAATGAAATTCTGTTTTATGCAAGGTTGTGACACTTCTAAGCAACATCAATTTACTTTCAGACATCCTTAGGTCAGAGAAACAGGAATAAAAGTATTCTTACAGTAAATTTCTTGAACCTTGCAATTCAATTTATTTTATGCAGAATATACTTTCTTTGGAAGATATTGCATTTAATTAATTTGTTTCTATTAAATATCTGTTTATGCATATGCTATCTTAAAATTGTGTTCCAATATATAAAAATGTTATTTAAATACTATTTGTAGAATTTTCAGAAAACTCTAGAGTATTTTCAAGCCTATGTCTTGCTGGAAAAAAAATACCCAGTGTGCTCAGGAATATTCAATTGACACTGAGACAGAGTAATAAAAGAAAATGGGGAATATTTGTAGTAAAAATGTAGATGAGCAGAATTTTAAAAAGAGTAAATTAAATTGGAGATGTATGGCTAACATGACTGAATTCCAGGTTCTTCACTTTAGCAATTTGCATGGAAAAGTAATAGAGCATTAGCAAACTATTGTGCAATCTGGTGTAATTGCGGCACCAATGTAACACACGCCATGCCATGGATGTATTCATGTACAAAATAACCACAATCCTGGCATAACAAAGAAATAAAACTTTAAAGCTGGATTTTATGGGACAGGGAAGAGAAATCAAAGAAATTATGAACTAAGGTAGGTTTTTTACTCTCCTGTCTTCTTGCAGGAGCTTCCAGCTGTTATGCTCACACAAACAGATTAGTTGAGCAATACATTAAAATGTACAAATTAGGTCTTTACAGTGAAATTAATGGCCAGTTCATCCACCATAAAATATAATTTTACAAAGGAAATGCTGCATCATTAAAGTTAGCATTTATGCATCCCAAACATGCAGAGTAAAATGACAGCAGCTTTCTCAAAATGGTGCTATATTCCACTAAAGTGCCTATCATTTAAAATGAAGAGCAATAACACGACTCCTCTCTTTTAAGGAGGAAAGAAGGATGCTGCTAAAGTCATTCATCTTGTTCTAAAAAAATTAGAATTTTAATGGTCTTTAAAATCTTAAAACAGAGCAGTTTTGCTCTATTGTTGTAGTATATGACATCAAAATTATGCATTAAAAGGCAGTAATGATACGGTAGATAAAATAAAATTGTTTAATTTTGAGACAAATTGGCATGATCATATTTAGGTAATTTAATTTCTGAGGTATTAAAGTACTTTTATACTTTTACAAAATTGTGAAGTTTCACTGAGTTCGAAAGAACTGGACTTGAACCTACTATCATATTCTATATCTAAGTGAGTCAGCGCTTAGTGAACCACCACCAAGTCAATGTTTTCAACTTAGAACACCTATCTATCATGAAGTATGGGAGTTTTATAGCCAGTGTATTAGGGAACTTGAAATAGAAAATGGGATTAATCTTTTGCTTTATATCGGTGCTCTAACTTAAGTGCAATAAGAGTTGTACCTACTTATGATTACATTAAGCCTTTTTATAGGGTCAAGTGATTCTTCCATTAGTTTCAGGGAGATGGAACCCTTTCTTATTTGTCCTCTTGCCATTTCACTAGTCAGATATCAGAAGCATGAAATAGTGCTTTTATATATACCTATACTTTCCTATCTATTGGGAGGATGATAAAATTTAAATGTATTTTGCATTTTGACACCTGAGAAAAGAAGGAAGTTTCTAGATATGAATAGATGAGTAATATAAAACGTATTTGATTACAGATTCAAAGAAAGAGGCAATGATTATAATATAAAAACTGATTACACTGGCCCTAGCAGGTTTGGCTCAGTGGATAGAGTGTTGGCCTGTGAACTGAAGGGTCCTGGGTTTGATTCCAGTGAAGGGTGCATACCTCGGTTACAGGCTTGATCCCTGGCCCTGGTCAGGCATGTGCAGGAGGCAACCAATCTATATGTCTCTCTCACATAGATGTTTCTCTCTCTTTGTCTCTCCCCCTCCCTTTCTCTCTCTCTAAAACTCAACAGGAGAATCCTTGAACTTGCATTTATAAAAAATTCTTACAAAATGCTGTGGAATAATCACTAAATCAACACCTTGTTTTTTGCAAGATTCAGATGCCACAATTAATTATTACATACTTCAAGTGTCAGATGCTAAGTTAAGTGATCTCAGACACAAGCACTCATTTACTTGGGTCAACAATCCTTTGCATCATCCTCATTTAATAAGAGCAAACTGACAGACAATGAGGAGACCAAATACTAACTTCAACTGCACATAGTTAATACTTTGAATCCACATTCAGAATTCTACCTAAACAAAGTAGTATAACATATAATGGGAAATAATAAGGTCAGAAGTAAATGCAGATTAAGTTCCAGAAGGGCGGGATTATATGGATCTTGAATTTGAGAATTTAGACTTTGAATGAAAAATGTGCATAAGCATTCCTAAATAAAAAATGCTCATTCAAAGCAGCAGTTTGGAATGTGAGAGATATATCCCATCCCTCAATTACACTTGTGCTGACCTTAATGATCATGGGTCTCATCAGGAACACGTTCATTTTTCATGCTGAGAGTCACCAGTAACATTCACTTATAGAAAAATTGTGTATGTGTTGGCTGGGATAAGTTTGTTCTTTAAGCAGGGTGTATTAGTTTTTATTTTTATTTTATTGCTACACAAGAAGTTACCACACATTTGGTGGATTCAAACAGCACCCACTTATTAGCTCATAGTTCTGTAAGTCCAAATATTCACCTGGATTCTATGCTCAAAGCATCTCCAAGCCAAAATCAAGGTGCTGACCAGGCTAAACTTTTATCAGGAAGTTCTGAAATAGAGTCCATTTCCCAGCTCATATAGGTGAATGGCAGAGTCCAATCCTGTGCAGCTGTAGGTCTGAGGTTCCACTGTCCTTGCTTGCGGACCAGGCACTGATCTCTGCTAATAAAACCCTCCTGTAGTCCTTTTCACATCACCCATTTAGTTCTCAAAGCCAGCAACTGTGTGTTTAGTCTCACACTTCAGGTGTCTCTCATTTCCCCTTCTGCTACCGGCTGACGAAAATGCTGGGCTGTTAAAAAGCTCATGTGATTACATTAGGCCAGGGTAATTACTCCAATCAGAAGGTCAACTGATTATACACTTAATTACATTTGCCACATCCCTGAGGTGATGTAAAGTAACATATTCATGAGAATGCTATTCATTATATTAACATTCCCAGGGCTTATGCTGAAAACTTCGGTGGAGGGCACTTTTTAAATTCTGCCTGCCTCATAGGACATATTTCTTTTTTAGCCTCTTCATCAGTCAGCCCTCCCCCTTTGAGAATGAAGTTGCTTCTTCAGAATGACTTTCTTTGCGATCTAAACACTTAAAGGCCTTTCACTTGACTTCACTATATTACTTGATACTTTTGATGAACTCTATATTTTCTGGATTTTCACAAATCTATTTTTTTCTAATTTAATACATCTTTGACCACATTTGGGTTCACTTTTCTTTCTTGTTGCTTTGCATGTTCATTTTTTCTGTTTTTTTTTTTTTGTTGTTAATCCTCACCGAGGGATATTTTTTCATTGATTTTTAGGAAGAATGGGAGAGGGGGGAAAGACAGAGAGAAACATCTATGTGAGAGAAATACATCGATTGGTTGCCTCCTGCACAACCCCCCACCAGGGGCCCAGACCAACGAGGATCCTGCCACCAAGGTAAGTGCCCTTGACCAGAATCGAACCCAGGACTCTTTGGTCTGCAGGCCGATGCTCTATCCACTGAGCCAAACCAGATAGGGCCATTTTTTTTTTGTGGTTTTGCTGTTGTTGTTTGTTTTTCCTTTACCGGCCTTGACATGTCCACTGAGCCTCTGGAATACAATCTTGTCTTCCTCCTGTTGAGCATTTGCTCTCATGGATTTCATTATCACACTTCAACATGTATTACTAAGACTGCCTTCCTCGTCGCTATGTAGTCTTTGGCTTGTATTTGAAAGAGGCTATTACCCTCTTTCACCTCAAATGTCCAAATCCTTTCCTTCCCCCCCCAACATGTTTCAGTTAGAAAAATCACAGCATACCCAGGAATCCCTGGCAGAAATTTCAAATGCAGTGTTTTGCTTTTCCTTTTTCTCCTTCCTGTCTATTTGAACAACAAAAAAATCTCTTGAATATGTATCATTTTATTACTCATCAGAAATTACATTGTGGATGTATTACCCATACACTTAAATTGTTCATGAAATTTTCTTACCTAATTTTCAAGACCCCACTCTGTTACCTTTATACTTCATGAACTTGAGAGATTTTAGAGTTGTTAGAAAGTCAACATATCTGTAGATTATGAACAATGAGTAGCTACAATTTTATATTCTTCTAAGATAATAGGAAATAGACTTTAAGTATTTAAGAAAATGTACAAAGAAAATGGGCAATAATTTTGTCCATACCCATTACACTGAAAAAGCTCTCATTAAAAAAATAGATCAAACTAATTTTTTTTTAAGTTGGGAAATATCTGAAGGTTGCCTCAAACTTTTTTATGATCCATGCCTAAAAAAAGTAAATGATACTTAATCTTTTTTTTGCATTTTAGATTATATTAAAGTTGGTAAGGTAGATTCTGGGTTTGTATAATGATAATTTACTGGAACTGCCTTTTGGTAATATTGGTAGCTGATAGCTCAAAGATGAAATCCTCCTAGGAGATTCCCTTAGCCCAGTGGTCGGCAAACTGCGGCTCACGAGCCACATGCGGCTCTTTGGCCCCTTGAGTGTGGCTCTTCAACAAAATACCACGTGCGGGTGCGCATGTACAGTGTGATTGAAACTTCGTGGCCCATGCGCAGAAGTCAGTATTTTGTGGAAGAGCCACACTCAAGGGGCCAAAGAGCCGCCTGTGGCTTGCGAGCTGCAGTTTGCTGACCACTGCCTTAGACCAAGAGAGCTGCCTTGCCCAACCGCTTGCCTGATTCTAGGCATTGGCTTATATCCAGTGACTGAGAATAAGAAGTCATAGAGGCTCAGTACATTTGCTTCAAAGCAGAATGTTTCTGAAGGGCCATCCATATTCTAGAGTCCCAGTGATCAGCTGTGGCCTTGGTTGCAAATACAACGTCACTTTACAGTTTAACAAATCCCTCTCACCAAGCCAACACTTCCACACTCACATAGATGGTAAGAAATTTTTGCTACTATTTTGGTGATGCATTTAAATGTTTTAATTATCAAATGATATGCTATGACTTTTCTCTGACCATCTCAGGATACCTATCTGAAAGAAATCTATTTCAATGCAAGCTGCTAATTTAGTTGTTTCTACTCAATTACCATAATCCTCAGAAATAGTGATTCTAAATTATTTTCAACAGGACTGTATAATTTATGGTTTTATTTTTTAAATGTTTTGACACAAAACATATCTAAGTTACGCATCACTTATAATAATGGGTATCTAGACCATGTTCTATTCTATGTCTCCAAGATTTCAGTTTGTGTTTTTCTCAAAAAAAATCGATTCCCCAACGCAAGCTATTTAACAGAATCACCATCTGCCTGCCCTAAGGTTTAACACCTCTAGAGGAAGGCAGAGTCCACTGGGGAAATTCTCACATAGATTTCAGTTGAAGAGATAAGGATTCCTAACCTCTTGTCCTTTGTGCTTGGGGAAATGGAAGACCACTCAATACTGCTGGCTACAGATCCAGCTGGCTGATTCTGACCTCCTGCTTTCCGGCCAGCAGTGGGCCAAGCTGTGCTCTGCCACCAAGGGACTTGAAAAGTTCAGGCATGGTCTCCTGTATTGCCAGTTCCACCCTAATTATCTCAAGCCTCAATGATCCAGTCCTAATTATCACAAGGTTTTTTCCACTGGGATAACTGGGGTTTCATTTCCTCTATCAAATCTGTAGAATTTATTCATGACTGATAGATTTTTAAATGAATGTTTTGGGCTCCAATTTTTATGAATACAATCAGTATATAGTTAATGTTTTGTATTTTCAAAAATAAAGCACAATCTAAAAACTTTTTCTTTAAGAAAAACAATAGTTAACTGTATGCTATAGTTAGCAAGTGATTTTTGGAACTTTGATATCTAGTTAAGAAGTAAGAATAAAAGAAAGACAATTATCTCCAATTTCATCAAGTTTAACATTGTTCATTTACATTTTTTACTACAAGAATCCCCTAAATATTCTCTGTAATAACTACTTTAAATAAGAAAACAAACTACATGCTTTTGATTTGTTTAATGTTTTTCAGGGAATGGGCCACTTACATGGGTTAAGTAACTGGAGAAGCCTATGCAGTTACTCAGACATCAGGCTGTTGTAAAATATGTTGAAGAAAGAAAAGTGTATTTGTTTGCACTATTATTTTTTTTTTAAATTAGAGGCCTGGTGCATGAACTTTGTGCAATGGGAGGGGGGTCCCTCAGCCCGGCCTGCGCCCTTTCACAGTCTGGGAGCCCCCAGGGAATGTCCGACTGAGAGCTTGTGGCTGGATGGCCTTCTGCTGCTGCATGGCTTGCTGCTTGAGCTTCAGCAGCTGCTGCACGTGCACGGGCTGGGCCACCACAGTCTGTCCTGCGAACACCATCGAGTGGGTGAGTCAAGCATGGAGGCAGGCTCACCCTGAGTTCCCTGTGCTTCCCTGAGTCACTGAGTTGTTCAGACTGACTGCCTTCTACAGAGAATGGCACCGGGATCCGGCCTAAGCCAGCAGTTAGACATCCATCTCACAGTCCAGGACTCCTCGGGGGATGTAGCAGTGTGCCAAGTGGCAGGCAGCCAGGGAGAAGCCCGAATTGGTACCAGGTGCTGTGCCACTCACGTTCATCCCAGCCTGCTGTGCCTGCTTGGTAGTGCTGCCACAGAATTGGGAGAGGCTCTCGCCGTGGCAGCTGCACTCGCCAGCCATGAATCTGGCTTCTGGCTAACTCGGCGCTCCCTCTGTGGGAGCGCACTGACCACCAGGGCACAGCTCCTGTGTTGAGCATCTGCCCCTTGCTGGTCAGTGTGCATCATAGCGACCAGTCATTATGGTCGTTCCACCTTAATGGTCGCTTAGGCTTTTATATACATAGATACTTTTGGTAATTCATATTCCTGAGTTTTTCTGTTTCTTAAAGCATTTCCATAATTTTTGCCCCATAGCTTTTCCTCAAATATGTGTGTGCCACTTCTCCACAAGGCAGAAACCACTAAAAATATGACTTTTCCTATTTTTTTGTTATTGTTGGTAGCAGCAACGCAAATGAGCTTACTCTTTCCTGCTGTATTTGTGTGACCAAAACTATTGAGTTATATTATGAAGAAGAATCCTGTGTGCATCAAACCTCTTACTTTGGAGTAGTTAACTCCATAAGCTATCATAGTATGATATCTGAGTTTATTATTTTATCTGAATACACTAATGCACTAGCTGGTGAACTAGCAGAGATAATAAGCAGTTGTTATTATCCATTTAATTAGATAAAACAGGGTCATATTTTGGTCTTTTAGTTTTTTGGGGAAAAAACCAACAACTCATGTTGTCCATGTATTACATAGAGTTTCCCAAGAAGCAAATTTGTAGATATAAGTTTGCATGTAAGAATTTTGTTGGGGAGTGTCCTCAGTATTAACACCTCTAGAGGCATGAAGAAATTAGGATTGGACAAAGAAGGATTTGAACTTTGGTGCATTATCAGTGGAGGTCTGGGTCAATCCCATGGACAGCTGTGCTGGGATGGCCTTTCAGAATATCCCTCCTTGTGGAAGGAGATCAGGCATTTACACCATCACACCATGTCATTAGATGCTGAGTGCCCTGGGGAGACAGTGTACCCTTGGGTAAGGAACTTTTCCTTGACTGAGGAAAATTCAAAAAGTGAACTCAGTATAAAGTTGTCAGTCACCAAAACATTCAGGTAAAGTTTGGTAGCACACCAGGGCAGCCGTTCCAGTCCACCTTTTGTTCTCTTCAGCTCCACATACTTTATATAATAAATTATGGAAAATTATGGAAACTCTTCCCCTTGGATTCATGTTGTTCATATTTCCTAAGATAACTTGCAACAGGAATAGACTTCAACTTTACCTCCATAGATGATCTTGCAGCTGTACCTGAAATCAACCTTTTTTTTTTCCCAAGTCTAGATTCACTTTAAGCAGCATCTTCCCTGTCTTAGAAATTACGTGGTGTGCTGACCCAGAAGTTCTTCCCAATGGGACCTGAACTCCTGGTCATCATGCCCCTTTCAGCCTCCTGCACTGATGCATTCACATCAAACTTGGGTGAGGAAATACCAAGTGATATCTCAGAGGATCACGTAGGTGCCAAGCATGTTGTTTTCTGCCCTTGCATAACGACATCCCTGCCTGCTCTGATGATCAAGATCAATTACTCCTGCTGAGATAATGGCACATTTAATTGATTTTTAGCTTAAAGTTTAAAAGGGCTCTTGCTGCATAGACTGGTGGAAGTCTTCTCCCTCAGGAAACTCAGATCGCTAAAGGTAAAAAAGGAGAAATAAGCAAAAATCCTGTAAATTGATCATTAAGAATAAGAGTAAACAGGTTGAATTTTGCTTCCAAATCTCAGTTCTCAAATCCATTTTTCTACTTTTTTGGCACCGTGGTATCAAATGAAGGTTGTTGATTTTAAGAATAATTGTATCCTGGAGGATAGCACTCTAACCTAGCAAAGTATTATCTGCAAGTTGGCATATGAGTTGCACTTTCCAAGCTGGTAAATTTACATTTTATATACAAATCCTCAAAAATAATGGTGTGGGTTAGGCCCTGCCAGCAGAAACAGTACCTGGAATAAATTTTGATTCCAGTTGGGAAGAATTGTGTCATCTTCTAGTGTGGGAGGACTCCATTGCAATGAACTTGCCACCAAGAGGCCAGGTGATCTCTTCACGCATCATGCCATTTCAGGGATTCATTATTGAACTTTGTGCTTGAAGTAGCAGCATCTAGGTCTAAAGCTAGCCTCATGCTGGACTGGACCTTGCTCCAACATGGCAAGGAAACTCTGGACACTGGATCGATTTTAGCTCTACTGAAACCCCAGCTACACTTCTTCTATGACTGGATGAAGGGAAATGGCACTTTGGAAACCCAGGGATGGAATTCCATGGAAAGTAAGCTTTCTATCATATCTCATCCTCTGTGGGGGCCTCCAGAAATGCTATTCCAGCGGTACCCCAAGAACCACACTCCACAAGCAACCGGGGAAGAGGAGACAAAATGTCTGACATCTGTCCGATGTTACTGTATTTGATTATTTAATACATTGTCAGTGGTGCATGCTTTTTGTTGGCCATCGTCTTGCACTATGAATATCATAGAGTAAACCTATTCCCATAGGTACATTGACATACATATTCCCAAGACATCTTTGACCCTGATCTGGTGATCTCATTTTTGATTGTTGTTTTGCTTTGTTTTGTTTTCATACTTTCTACAAACCTGCTATGCCATCTGCAACTGCCCATGAGTCTGTATCTATTCTTTTACTGGTCTGTTTTTTTTCCACATAATGTGAATGACCTAAACTTTGCTTGTTGGGAGGATTTCTTCTCTCTCTTAACTCTATGCCAGCATGTGGCTCCAATGAAGCAGCATTGGGCTTTTATTGGAGGGTGACCAAATACTCAGTCTAATCAACTGACTGAGAAACCCAAAGTCTGAGAAAGACAGAAATGACCAAAACCAATTCAAGAAGAAAGGACAACTCAGAATAAACATATTGGTAAAAGAAAGTTAATTTGGAATTAAAATCTTATCCAAAACATTAGTGCCTCCTACCCCAAGAAAGGAACAATAAAAACAGGAGACCAGCCAGATAGCTCCCCTGGTAAATGTTATCAAATATTGGCGAAGCCGTCAAAGAACCCTAGATTCATGGGGAGAGGCATAAACCCCTCTCTCAAGCTGAAGGGGGTCGAACAACTTTAAGGCCACTTTAAAAATTTCTACAGTGTGATTGCAACAAAATTAAATCTACTTCTGAAAGTATTCTGGGCAGATGTCATCATGTTAGAAAGGCACACATAATTTGATGTAATATATTCAGATCATGAGGAGTTTTCTTTGATTTTTGAACTTACATTGTGCTCTGGCACATTGAACAATCTAACCACTCAGGGTAGAGACATATATCAAGAAAGACACTTACAGAAATCCTACATGCTAGCAAAGCTCAAATAATACATTGAGCTATATTCCAGGTTAAATATAAATGCCCTTTCTTTGTTAAAGTCTCATAGAGATATCTAAGTCAATGTGAAAATTTCTCCTATTTTTGGCAAAATCCCAACTAAATTAAAGTACATAACTTTGCATCTTCATGTTTGTGTTTTTCTGACACTCTGCAAATGGAACTCAGTCATTTCATCCTGAGAAAAGGAGGGGTGGGTCTGGGTTTCTTCTTTGATTGCTACAGTCTTGACAGTCCAAGCTTCTCCAAGAACTCTGAGACTAAATAGAGTTGAATGGATTTGCTGAAGATGCTATAAATTAAATCTTCTCATGTCCCAGTTTTCTCAAGTCTCAAACAATAAATAGGACAACTAAGAATAGCACCTCATTAGGAAACAATTCAAACATAGCTGGCAATACAGCATATTCTATCTTTCTTTGCTGTTGCTAGTCATATGTATGCTCCTACGTAGGTATATGTGTGTATATAGTACATATATATAAAATTTCCATATCATTTTCAAGTCTATGTCCTTTGGTCCAGTGTACATAACTGTGTATTTAAAATTAATTGAGAGGCCATAACAAAAAAGAATATCTAACCATTTGCAACAGCATAGAGGGACCTGGAGAGTATTATGCTGAGCTAAATAAGCCAGTCAGAGAAAGGTAAGTATCATATGACTTCAGTCATATGTGGAATCTAATGACAAAATAAAGTGATGAGCAAAATAGATCCAGAGACATAGAAGCATGGAACAGACTGAGGAACCTCAGAAGGAAGACAGCGTGGGTTGGGGGATGGATGGGGAGAGATTAGCCAAAGAGGGAACTCCTATGCATGTACACATAGCCCATGGACACAGACAATAGGTGGTGAAGCCCTGGGATAGCAGATGTTGGGTGGAAGGGGTCCATGGGAAAAAGGGGGGACATCTGTGATACTTTCAACAATAAAGATACATTTTTAAAAGGTAATTAAAAGGAGATAAACTGATGCCCTTGAATCTGTAAAAGGAGGCTGAAAGAGAGCTAAAACATTGTCGCTCTGATTTGCATGTCAGTTATGGGCAGTGTTCCAAGAGATCTGAATGAGAGCTCTCCAGGAAAAAGGTTTTTAACTTGGCATGAAAAGAAAAGTAGGGAGTGTTTTAGTGACATCAGTGAGAAATAACAGTTAGTAGTTTTGAGAACTTGTCCCTCCACAGAATCAACCCTCATCCCCCAACAAAATGAGCAAAACTATTCAGAATCACCTTTGTCAGAACTTTGGAAAATAGTCAAAAGTTTACAGCAAGCAAGCACCGACTGGAGAATTAGTTGGCTTAGAAATCCTGGGAAAGCTGTGCAGCATTTTTACTTACTCGTGCTCCTGTCCTGCTCCCCATCTTGGCTGCAATCTGAGGACAGCAGCCTGTTTCCCTGTGCGGGACCCTGGGTCTCTGGGTCCAGAGAGAAAGAGGGCAGACCTTGCTCTCTAGGACCTGAATCTGTTGGGTTGGACCAGTTTGGGGTCTGCCTGAAGGACTAAGCAAGGATTTGCATTTATTCCCCCTAACTATTCAGTCTCTCAGGGGTAGAAAAGGAGCGAGGTACAGAGCATTCTTCAAAAACTGTGAAAGGCAAAGTAATCTGCTGCTGCCTGGGGCAAAGATTACAATGGAGACAAACAATCAATATTTTTGAAAACCTGGGAAGAAAAGCTGGGGGGAAAGTATTTTTGGAGAATTAGAGCATTATAAAATATCCCTCATGCACAACCCAGGAAAGGTTGTATGCTAAAAACAACAACAAACAACCTTAGAAGACTTCGTTTTCATCTATGGCTGATCTTAAAAGCTGGGGCAGATTTGTAAATAGCGTGCATGGCACTGAAGAAGTGTTTCAACACAGAGCCAATCTACAAAGATAGAGTATTTGTATTTATTTTTTTGTTCCAGGCATTCAAGAAATCTCTATCCAAATGCTCTATTCATTTACATGGTCACAATGTAAAAAAAAATACAAAAATGCTTCAGAGATTTCATGTGACAAATGATAGTTTTTAAAAATAGTATATGAAAGTTACTAAACCATCCAACAACTCCACCTCAAATGCAGAAAACACACACACACAAAACAAATTGCTGAGGAGGAGAAAGAATCTGATTTTCAGAGTTCGCAAATTATAGTATTTAAATATACAATATTTCAACAACAATAGCAAAATAAAGCTTTTGAAGAAACAAGGAAGTATGGCTCATTACATTAAAAACTGTCCCTGAGGAAGCATAGACATGAACTGTCCTAGACAAAGACTTTACATCAACTGCCTCCTCCAAAAAGTTAGACAAAACATATGTTGTCACTTCAAGAAGTTAAACAAAACATTGTCATCATGTGACCCAGCCACTTCACTCCTAAGTATAAACCCAACAGAACTATAAATAAGTATTTGAATAAATACATGTACACAAATATCCATAGCATCACAATTTATAAAAGCCAAAATGTAGTAACAACCCAAATGTTCACCATCAGAAGATGGATAAACAAAATGGAACATATGCATAATGAGATGTCTTCCAAAAATTTCAAGTGCTAACACTTGCTATAACATGAATAAACCTTGAAAACATTATGCTACATGATAGAAACCAGGCACAAAGTCTCAGTTATTATATGATTCCATTTAAATGAAATATTCAGAATAGGTAAATTGATGAAGACATAAAGCAGGTTGGAAATTGCAGGGACAGGGTGGAGGGAGAAAATGAACTGACTTAAGGAATAGGGAGTTTTCTTTTGGGGATGTGAAGAGATTCAGAAGTCATTAGAGATGGTATTTGCACAACATTCTGAACATACTAAATACCACTGAATTTTAGTCTGTAACATGGTTAATTTATTTTATGCAAATTTCACCTCCAAAAAAAACATTTAAGAAAAAATGATGGGCAATCTCTGCTACCAACTAGGATATGGTAGGTAACCGAGGCTGATGCTTTATGGCAAGAACTAGAAAAAAAGTCATAGACATGAGAAGCAATATGCTTTGGGACTTACCAGAGGTCTATGGAAGTAAGGAAGACTAACTGAATAAACACAGCCTAGAAGAAGGACTTCTCTGGACAGAGCTGACTATGGTTAGTCAATTTTTCTTAATCCGGGGATACATCAAATCTGGAAAGATGCTAAAGAGAAAGTTTAGCCAAGGCAGAGGTCACTGTCAGGGGGAAGAAACCACAAATTTGTAAGCACTGAGGCGGGCTGGAGGAAAAACTCGAGGGCTTCCGTACATATAGTTGGGATGACTCATGGTCATTTCCTGAGTTGGGGAGCACAGCAGATGCTGAAGTGGCCAGAGCTTCAACAGGGCAGAATAAACCCTGCAGTCCTTAGGTGCCTGGAAAACAAAGGCTTGCTGGGGAGTGGTGCTCCCTGCAAGTTCACTTTTGTGTCTTTTGTTAGATATTTGGATTTTCCCTGGTGTGAGCTGAAAAGTGGAGTCATAGCTTAGGAATGCTAATGGCCGAGGTTAAGGATAATGTTGTACTTTAAGTCAAAAGTCTGAAGGGTGACATTCTGAGAGCAGAGAGTACACCAGAGGCAGCTGGATTTTTACTGAGGCTGCAAGCCACCTTAACCCAGCTCCACATCTGAAAGGACTGAGACAATCAGTCCTTCCAGCTGCCTGTCAGAGTCAAGGTCTAAGCCATTGTGATGATAAGAACTGGAAGAGAGGATTTAAAGCTGTCATTATGCACAAATTCTATGATTGTGTACTATGTACAGTCCAAAAGAATCTGAAGACAAATGATAGAATCCGTAAGTGAATTGTCTAGGGTTGCTGGCACAATGCCTGTATTCACAAATACACATTTAAAAAATAAACCATGGGCTAAAGAATTTAAATGGAAATTAGAACATATTTTAAGTGACTCATAGTGAAGATATTTATATAAAAATCATGAGATAAAGCTAAAGGAATTCTTATAGGAGAATTTATAGCCATAAACACTTAAAATAAAATAAAGAAAAGAAAGACCAAAAGGAAATGATTTAGCTTTCCCAACATGGCAGCTAATTCTTAAACTCCTGTGGTAATTCAAAAGGCAAAAAAGAGTCAGGGCAGTGTTAAAGAAAAACAAGGCAGAAGGACTAAAACACCAAATATCAAACTAAGTAATAGAACACAATTAAAGTTCATAAATAGACCATGGTTACCCAATTCACAACAAAGGCTACACTACTACAGTGGGGAAAGCACAGTCTTTTTAATACACGGTGTTGGGTGGACTGGATATAGATATGTGAAAGCAAGTTTCTATCAAACCCCTCCTCCTCCAGCAATGCTACTCTGGGGGCAGACACTGACCAGGAAGGAAAAAAAAACGCACACCACAAAACAGTTTTTTTCACGCACATGCACACATGCTAAGTACATGGTACAAAAGTATTCACAGCGGTTTTATTCATAGTAGTCACAGAAAATGAACCTATTCAGATGCCTATTTACAGTGCATAAGATAAATTGAGTTATATTTACAGAATGTGATACAAACACTAATGAACATAATCTATAAACACATGGAACAATGTGGGTTAATTACACAATAACAATATTGAGGGGAAAACCTCACACATGAAAGACTACTAACCCATGTGATTTCATTCATAGAAAGTCCCAGGGCAGACAAAGTCAATCTGGGCTGTCAGAGCTCAGGACAGGGGTCAGTCCCCTTGTCGGCAGTGTACAGAGGGGAGGGGGCACGTGGACAAGTCCTGGGTCTTGGTGCCAGTTGCCCAGATTGGTTCAATGTGTTAAAATACATCAAACTTTACGCTATCAGGATGTTATATTGTGCAATGTGCATTGATTGTACATTAAGCATATATATACCTTTCTATATGTATATTAGAATTCCATAAGAGGTCATAAAAATATAAATATGTGTTTACTTATGCTTCCGAATGGTTCTTTCCATATTTTAAGAAATCCGAGGTTTATCGATTTTTACTCTGTATATGAAGAAGCCCAATTAGAAAAAAGAAAAAAATATAATTTTTAAATTACTTTTTACCAGTGATTCTCATCCAGGGGATATTTATCCCCAAAAGGAACATTTGGCAATATCTAAAGTTATTTTTAAAATTTTCTCTACCACAGAGGGACAGGGGAGATGTGAATTGATATCTAGTGGTGAAGGCCAGTGATATGGCTCATCACAGACAATGTACACAATGGCTCCTACAAATAAAGTATTGGACCCAAAATGTCAATGACACCAAGGGCGAGAAACTTTGAGTTAAACAACATGCTTTTTATTAAATGTGTGTTTAGTAAACGATGAGGCTTTCCTTAGCTCCACTCTGTTGCTGATGGGAATTCCCGGGATGCGATCTTTTTTGAGACTCAGTGGATGTCACATGCTTCTTGCCATATGTTTCTTGACGAAAATCTTGCCTCCCCTCAGCTTTTAATTCCCCAAATATTAATTAACCTTCTCAACTGCAAGTTAATCTCAAATATGCATTAACACCATATTTCCTTGTCTCCTTTCCCTGACCCGACTTTATCTGCTAGAAGCTTATCCTTTTCGTCAGGCCCAAATGAAAGTCAGATTAAGGAGCCACACAAGCAACATTTTGTTCAAAACAAGATAAATAGTCATGGAGGCTTTTCTCCGGTATCAGCCACTTACAGTACCAACATCTTCTCAAACTGCACCCCCAGGTCTGTAAGAGCAGGGGAGGGATGGGAGAACAATATTTTGGTTGTTGTCACTTGCAGTCCCCTTGCCTGAACCCCAAGAATAAGCCAGAGTGCCTGTGGACTGATGCTTTGAAAGAAAAAAAAAAGGCCCTATCCACAGAACGGGGCAGAGAAAGGTGAAAATATCTAAGAAAAAACAAATGGAGATTAATAGCTAGTACATTATGGTTATTACGTTCTTCTAGGTTATAAAGGCATACTATTACATAATGATATTTTCATCAATATAGCTCATTGTCACAGTGAATATCCAATTAGGACAAGACCATTAAGGAAAAAAGAAGTTTAAAACACTGGATTCTTGTGATTTTTATTCCACTGAGAGATCAGTCAGAATAAGTATAGTATGTTGCATTTCCATTACTATAGGGAATACCATATGCAGATAAAGGTTTCAAGAGGCAAAAAAATAAATGATTCATAATGTGTGTCAAATATAAACAGTTAATCTGCAGCAACAAATTATTTCACCCATGACACTGGAGTGGTCAAGGAAATGTGTGAGAATGGTTTCAGCTTCAATTACTGGATGTGTAAGAAGGGAAAGGCTATTTTTCATCCTGAAGTATGGCAAGAAGAGGAAAATGTAGAATTTGAAGTTAAATATTCTTAAATTACTTGCAAATTTCATATTATAGTACTGGCATGCCTATAAAGAGATTTTTCTTAAAGATGACAGTAGAATATTTGATTTTTAATCCTTTTTCCCAATTAAATCTTTAAATTAGAAATTACAGGAGTTATTAAAGAATGAGAGGATGGGGATAGAAACAATTGTAGAAATTTTTTTCCTAATTTTCAATACCCAATTGCTAAGAACTCATTTCCCAAATACTAGTCTTTATCCTATTGATATAATTATATCAAATTATACTGACATTTACTTAATAATAGAAATGATCACATTTTGACATTGTGTTACTTTCCTATGATTCAATAACTTTTGTGATTTGAGAGATATAAATAAAATTCTGTTACCACCAAGATCAGGAAAAAAACAAAACCCTAAAAACTCTTAGAGTGACACAAATAATTACATAAGCTACTAAAAGTAAAAATAGCACTGGGAGATAAAATGACAACTCGTTGAAGTCCAACAACTTTCTGATCTAAAAGCGATTGTTAATGTCTGTACAACTCATTGAAAAGACATCAATATTTGTGGACTATTATTCAAGGCATTGAAGTGATAAGAAATTAAATCACACTCTTCATCTCTTTGATCTGTAAAATCTAAGGTTGCTTCAATTTAAAATATGCCATCCAGGGAAAAAGGTAAATCTAGCATTTCCATTATTTTCTTGGCTTCATTTTCATTACAAGTTTTCATGTAAATTCAATTTTTCTTGAAGTATAAATATTATTGCATTATTTGCAGAAAAAATGCGCAAAGTAATTTTAAATGAAACTTGCACACTCTCCTCACTTCCGGGGGTGGGGGGAGGGGGATGCAAGCTAAATTATTAAAGAAAAAAACACTAAAATATATAATAGTATTTTTTAAAAACTAAGAGTATAATCTGATATCTAACTTGAAAGAAGCTGAAAAAGGCAAGAAACCATTCACTAAGATAGAAAAACACACCTACTATTTTTTAAAGACAAACTGAAGAATTAGCAAATATTAACCATTGTAAACAAATAAATAAAATAGCATGGAGAAAGTATCCAAAAATATCAGTAATCACAGTAAATATAAATTTAGGTATTTTGCCCATTAAAACAGTAGATATGTTTAATAGATAAATGCATCTGTATGATCTTTGCCAGAGACATATTTATTTACAAAAAGAGAAAAGTGTTATTCAAGATAAGTATGACAAATTTTGATTAAAGAGATAAATTATAATTCAACCTTAATTTTTTTCAGATATGAAGTGCTTAGAACTATTTGCAGAATTTTAAAATTATAGATCTCTATATATAGATTTATATTCTCTCTCTCTCTCTCTCTCTCTCTCTCTCATTTTTATACCTTATGTTTTCTTTATCCATCTGCCCCTCCTAATATACACATTTCTCCATGGAAATTAGCCAACCATAATTTAAAGTACTTCTGTTAGCCAGAAATATCAATGACAATGTCTATAATCGATGGACCAAAGCCAGATCTTCGATTATCACACTACTGCTACTGTTTGTATGATCTTTGATTATCACACTACAGCTACTGTTTGGCTCCCACGTCATTCCTGAGCTTTGCTTTTATTGTTGCTTTCTTATTTGATTTTGACACATATGGGAAAACTGAAATTTCCCTTCTTTATCAGACACTAAAGTGAAATTATTATTAAGGGGAGTGATTTCCCTTATAAAATTGTTAACAGAAAATCCCTTCATTTCTTTAAAAAGTGACAGTATCTTTGCCGGGCTAAAAATAACTCATTGATGTGAGGAAGATTTACATAGGCAGTGAAAACCATTATTTCCCCAAGGTTATCTAGATGATAGCTGCTTTATTGTTTCCTGGCAACAGAACACTCCCAAAGTGCTATAGCAAACACTTCAGGTGTTAAATAAACTGTTAACTGCTGTTCTACAGCTGATTTCTAGATGCTCCTCACTGTAGTGACAGGATGTATGCTATCATCTACATGAAAGTCTGCTGAGAGATCACTAATAGTGAGTCATTGCATTGTTCTCTTTCTCATTACTGCATCTTGTTATCTGTGGCTGTAAACACATGCACACATTTGATGGTCTATCTCAAACAGTAAAGCAAAATGTTTTAAAAATATGCATCTGCTTTGTAATACTAAGTGCCTCATCAATGATGCAAGTATGTAACCAAGAGGAAGCAAGCTGAGAGCATTCAATTCTCAACAGCTCCTGTGCTATGATGAAACGAAAATGGAATCCTAAGAGGCTGAGTAATAATACATGCAGCCACACCATTCTATTTACATATTTTCTACAGAGTCTCCAGAAGTGTTAATACCGTAGTACATTTTCTGCTTATTTTCCTTAACAAAAACTATATACACATTTTTTAAACTAAAAGTGAAAATGTCACTAAGCGTTTGCAGAAGATAAATACATCTTCCAAATGCACTGATGGCTTATTTCTACAATTCCAAATACATTTCATTACATCCTAACCTCTTGATACAATACATAACTATTGAGGTTTTCATCAGTAGATGTTCTAAACCTAGCAATTTCCAGGGTAGTTAAGTCAAATCTCTAGCATTCAATAGATCAGTCTAGTTAGAGGACTAGAATTCCAAAACCTCTCCACCATCCACACCAATAACACTGATATATGTTTTCACCTCTATACTTGCTGCATATTCATCAGAATATGTATTCACATCTAACAATAATATATATATTTGATTGTTACGTACTCATATATGCCCAATTTTCATGAGACAGTGTTGTAATGTACCCTGCGAATCACACAAGGACGCCTCAAGAAGTTGAATTAAGGATTCACATTTATTGCAAATCTGGGACTATGAGGGGGCATTTTGCTCTCCAAATCTCGCAGTAATTACCTAGCCCAGCGGTTCTCAACCTGTGGGTCGTGACCCCTTTGGCGGTCGAACAACCCTTTCACAGGGGTCTCCTAAGACCATCCTGCATATCAGATATTTATATTACGATTCATAACGGTAGCAACATTACAATTATGAAGTAGCAACGAAAATAATTTTATGGTTGGGTCACAACATGAGGAACTGTATTTAAAGGGCCAGAAGGTTGAGAACCACTGACCTAGCCCCAACACCAGCTTTATATAGGCAAAAATCACAAAGGTATTGATTACATCTCAGGGTTGGAATGAAGAACCTGGTTTGCAAAAAAGCAATTTACAGAAGCAGAATTGAGTGAGTTAGTTAAATTATAGTTTTGGGTCTCCAGATCACTGAATCAACAGAAACACATTGCCCGGAGCCATGGGTCTTGGGACCACTGAGTTGACAGAAGCACATTATCTGGAGTCCTCAGGTCTTGGGACCACTGAGTCAACCGGAACACCTTATCTGTAGCCACTGAAGCAATTTAGGATAATTGTGCTGTCCTGGTTCCCAGGTACAGAAGAATGTGCTTTCTAAAACCAGTATGACCACAACCAATGGGGCATTCACATTACAATCAATAAGGTATTCAATCGAATGGGATGATTTATATAATTCAGAAAATCAAAATAACTTTTCTACTATTTTAGCAAGCAAATAATGACAGAAGCCAAGTCAGTAGGGTTAAAATATTAAACATTTACCCAAACATGGTTGCTACCGTGCTTCAACAGGAACTTTGTTGTGATAACCTTCCTTTACGAAGTTGTTTTCAGAAGTTCCAGCTAACCACTTTCTTGATAACCCAGTGACAAAGTGAATTTAAAATGGGGCACATTTTGTTTTGTTTTGGTGCACCATAGTCACATTCATTTGGCTTAACTCTAACTCTAATATGACCATAGTCAAATTCATTTGGCTTAACTCAGTTCCGTTGAGGCTCATGGTGATAATGTCACCTCAAGCAACCCTTTGTCTTCTCACATTTTATCACAAAGCTTTTTTTTGAAACCACAAAAACTTGTTCATCTCAGAAAAGCACAGGTTGGTACTATGTGGAACTTGTCCTGAGGAACAATTATTTTTTAAAACAATATGTTTTTATTAATTTCAGAGAGAAAGGAAGAGGGAGAGAGATAGAAACATCAACGATGACAGTGAATCACTGATCGGTTGCCTCCTGCATGCCCACACTGGGAATTGAGCTTCAACCCAGGCATGAGCCCTGACTAGGAATTGAACCGTGACCTCCCTGGTTCATAAGTAGATGCTCAACCACTGAACCACACTGGCAAGACAAGGCACAATTCTTTAATTAATGGGTGCCAGCAGTAGGTGAAATGTTCCAGGATTCTGTCCTTGCATGGATAAAAAGGGGGGAGATTTTCAGCACCATTCTCCAGCAACACAGCAGAATGGGGCCCCTAGCATCAACAGTGACCTTGAGTTGAACAATTATATCGGCTTTGCTTGTTTACTCTTTTCTAGGATTGCCTAGATTTAAATAGACTTCCAACATCTCCATATCTTGTCTTAATCTCTGCTTTGACAACAGAGTTAAAGCGTAGTTAGTTTTCTAGATCTGGGATTTATTCTTGACTTCACTATTGCAGAATTCATGATTGCTTTCTAAATTTTTGATTCATGTGTAGATTTCTATTAAATGTGAAATAATATTAGTATTTGTCAAATACTAATAATGAAGATCATAGGGAAAATTCAAATGGCATTAAGTCACGTTAAATTTTTATAATCTCAATGCGGGTTACTATTTGCTAAACTTTTTTGCCAGTCTTAAGTGAAATTATTTTCCATGCAATATGAATTTGGTTCATAAGAAAACAAAATCAGTATATCAACTGAACAGAAGGGCATTAAAGATTTCCTACTTTATAGCTTGACATTTAAATTGGAAGCTACAGGTTTCCATTTTAAATCGAGAGGGTGTATGTGTGTGTACAATCAATCCCTATATTTTAATAAAACTTAAATGGCATTAGAAAAGAATAAAAAGGTCTTCAGTATCATCAAATAGTTTTAGAGCTAAAATTATGAATCATGATCCAAACAAATAGTTTTCTCTAATATAAATGTGTTCTCACAGCTTCCAGTTGTTATTGAGAGATGGTAGCAAAATTTGTATCCCTTAAATAACGTAATCTTCAATATTTTTAATTTGAGCATTATTAGAAAGAGGCATGTCACTTTATTCTGTTTTTATTTTTTCAGGTAACTTGGAGAAGTGACCATATTCATCCACATGGAATTTCATGACCTAATTTGTTCTTTATATGATGCAAGTGAAGCATGAAACATTTATGTAATATTAACTGGGTACTTTCTCTATTAAAACTCTATACAAATAAAGAAAATGGAATATTTTTATAGTACACAATTTGGGAACCTTTTACCTAAAATTGGATTTTGAAATTAAGTTCTGCAATACCCGAGCAAGTCACTTCTCTATAGCTATAGTACCATAGTCGTCACGTTTATACACACAATGACTAGCAAGTTTTAAAACCTTTGCAACTTTTGTATTACTTGCATATGTCATTTGTGTAGCATTTTTACACAATCTTTCCTAGCTATGTAAGTTTGTAGTTCAAGTCTCTTCATGTCAAACTCTAAAAGCAGTCCATTAAATATGTGAAAACACATTCTTATTTAAATATTTCAAGTTGGGTATGGAGACAAATGGTCTTCAAATCCATTAGTAAATAGTTCTCTATGTTCTCTTCATTCTTTGTGAGTAGAAACAATGCCTATCTTAGGTTTGGGCTATCATTTCAAGGATGTGGACAATATATATAATATCCCCCAATAGAGCAAATAAGAGGCTTGTTTACTGTCACATAAAATAAAGATAATACCTCCTTAGGGGACAATTCATGCAGGCTAACAGCCGGGTAAGGTTACTTTATGTATCAACTTGAGTAGGCCACGGGGTGCCCAGATATTTGGTCAAACATTATTCTGGATGTGTTGTGAGGGTGTTTGTGGCTAAGACTGACATTTGAATCAGCAGATTGCCCTCCCACGTGGGGGTGAACCCTCATCCAACTGGAGGCCAGAACAGAACAAAATGATTGATTCTTCTGAAAGTAAGAGAGCATCCCTCCTGCCTGAAAACCTTCAAACTGGAACATTGCCTTTTTTCTTGCCTTTACACTTGAACCTTGGGATTTCTCTCCTGACATTCTCTTCCCCGTGTGTGCAGATATCAGTTAATCCTCTCTATGTCTTGCGTTAAGGAATTGGAACTTGAGGAGCTGGTATGAATGCTGATACCGTGT